>NW_026592890.1:29571133-29817497 GCF_907164565.1 Psammomys obesus | reverse complement strand
CACACACACACACACACACACACACACACACACACACACACACACACACATTCTGTGTTCTTTCATTTAAAACTGCTATAGACACTTATATTCAAGTACCTGCACGTTAGGGGATGCATCAGACTGATCTATGTTGCGTGTTTAATCATTCTGTTTTTTGTTTGTTTGCTTTTTTTTAGGTCTAAGTAACAAAGGGCTCACAAATAGTGAAAATAAGAGAGAAAAGACAAGTAATAGTGAAACTGTATTTTCCTGATACCAATCCTGCCTGTTTGCCTTCCTTCTTCTTTCCCTCCTCTTTCCCTCCCTCCTTCCTTCCTTCTTTCTTTCCTTTCTTCTGCTTAAGAAAGGACACTAATCTTATTTTGGTAGGGAGTAGCAGGAAGAACATTAGAATTACAAACTTCATCATCTAATGGACCAAAGGACGAATATTGAGAGCTATTCAGCAGATTGCACTCAGCACTTCCAGACACATGATCCTAATCAAGACATCCCTCTAAAGCAATCTTATTGATACAGCAGCAGCAGGCTCTCCCTGCCAATCAAATGAAGTCCTTTCTAGGTCACAAGCAGGAGACAAGTGTTTATTCGTTCCGGCTTTCAGATAACCTTCCTACTGCCTGAGAATCCCATTAAAGATTACACTTGTGGTTTCTACTCCTTGACTAAGCCAAAGATGCAACTCTCTGCAAAGGAGCATGCTTTCAAGATGTCAGTCGCTTGACTTTATATGAATTGACTACTGAAGGAAAGGTAAGCGTTCTTTAAGAGGGGAAAAAAGCACTTTGAACTTTTTAAGCAATAGCTTCCTTCAAACCAATGGGCATTGCTGACAATTATTCCCTGCTTGCTGGAGTACCACAATCATAGTTTATGATATTTTGAAAGCATAAAGCCATGATTGGAACCTTTGAGGCGGAAACTTCAGCAGGGTGCATGTTATAATTTAAGTCATTTTTCACGAAGGTGGTTCTGGAAATCAGCGCCAGAGGAGGCTTTGACACTGTTTATGGGCCTGTCTCACAGAGCCAAGGCTTCTCGAAGGCTTGCATTTATCTTTTGAAGAACTGTAATATTGGTGTTGAATATGACCAAAATCCATTATGTACATGTGGGCAAGTGCAATCATGAAACCAATGATTTTGTACACTTAAATTACCTTAATAAAATGCATTTCAGATTCAAAACTAAAGCAGCTGTACGTTGCTTTATAAGTACAATAGTCTGAAGACAAATCCATCCTTGTCTCTAAAGAAATTCAGAGGATGTAAATTTTAGTTGTGACACATCTTGAAGTGTACCTATAAACTTATGTTATTGCACATCTGCCATTTTTAAAAACTGCAGTTTGATGAACTGGCTCAGGCATGTGCTTATATCCCAGTTCTGTACTGGGTATTCTCTTCTGAGAATTGAATGCTTGGATTTGAAGGCAGTTATGACTAAATTAGGTTGTGTTCACAAAATGCCTGCACATAGTAGGCACACAGTTAATATCAGGTGTGATTTCTAAAATTTATCATAGTTTTAGCAAACTGGAAAAGTAATGAATGTCATTTACACAATAAAGACGGGTGGACAACAGTCATCCACACACTAGCAGTGAGTGAACACTCAGGAGCTCAAATTTAGGGGGAACTCAGTTCCACAGCTTTTGTAAGATTCTAAAGGAAATCAAAGGCAAGTTGCCTCCATTTTATCATCTTGCTGGCCTTCCCTGCAGTAACCAACCAATTGAAAGACTCCATACTTAAGAGGAAAGTAAAAGTAGTACTTTGGAACACTTGTGAAGACCTCTGCTTGGTTTGTTGTCCTTCTGTTCAGTATATGTGTAGACAGGAATTAAAAAAAAATCTCATAAAACTCCTTGAACTGTCTTCATTTTATCGCCTAAAGAAAATGGTGGCATCTCCTCTGGCTTTCTATTAAGTATGTAGCAAAATAGAATTGATTCGCATGGTGTGTTAGTTCCTTGTGTATTCCTGTGCTCACATTATCAGACAGATATATGTGGGCTTGGCCCATACTCTCAATAGCTCATATTTAGCTTCTGTTCTGAAATCTATTATGATTCCTTAATTTTGTATGTTGCCTTCAGAACAAAAGTTAGAAATATATGATTGTTGAGAAGTTTGGAGCTTTGATGTTTGTTCTCAGTGTTAGGAATGAGGGGAGGCAGACATGAGCTATCACAAATGGTCTATGGAGTTTACATATGAACACAGAAAAGGCTGAAAGCTATGACCCAAACCTAAAATTTTATCTCAAATATAAGGGAGTGGCACACAGGACTCGAGGAAGCTTTGTGAACTATTTTATTTTTCAGTTTAGGCTTAAATTTCAGATTGGGCTGTCCATATTTTCTAAAGCCTTACTGTTTCTTAAAGGCATAAGGGAACACCCTCATCAGAGCCGCTTGCCAAGGATTTTGGTCATCCTTGGGCTAAACTTCCTCCCTGCCTTTCTCACATCTCCCCTAGAGAACCAACTGTCAAATTTGTTCTGTCTTTTTTTTTTCTTAAATACCTCATCTTTCTTTTAGCTTTCTCTGCTGCCACATACGTCATATGTTTCCTGCTCATCTCCTTTTCTCTTTTCTCTGTGATTCAACCAAGGAGCCTACTATCGCCAGAAGCATCTGCCTGAAGCTCAGCCCTAAGCATGCTCCTCATGAGAGAAAAAGGATTGGAGTTAGAAGATAAAGGGAAGTGTAAATTTGACAGACAGCCAGAACCAGACTTCTCAGTTTAATATTTGTAAATAAGCTAACAATTCTTAGTCTTTAGCGTTTTGGGTGTATGTGTGTGTGCCTTAAAAGACAGAATGATAAAAGTTTTAGCTAATAGAACATATTGGGATGGGATTACAGGTCTTTCTAATGCCATCCATTCTTCATCTTGAAGTGAAAAATGGTGGGTTGCACTTTTCATTAAGCCAATTGAATATAATTAATAGGTTGCTCATAGAAAAAGAGAGTAATGACTAAGAGTTCAGATTCTAGTTACAAAATTCCCTTGAGATCATGGTTCTAACCTCCTAAGAACAAAAGCCTTGTAAAATTATCTAATGTCCTTGAAGCTCAGTCACCACCACTGGACAACAAGGATAACAGTGTCCATTTATTTATTAATGCATTATTTAATAGGTAAGATTAGGTAGTTTGTTTACTTTTTACCAATATTATCTATAATGTATATAAAATACAAAAGAGTACTTTGCATAAGCTAAGTAGTATATGAATAATAATAATTATCAACAGTTATTAAGTGATAGCTATATATCAGATTATATTCCAAACTTTACTAATATATATTGTTTGAGCTGGCCTTGTATCATGATACCATAGTATTTTATATATTACTACTCTTAATTTTTATACATGATTGAAATGATGTGTAGTTAAGTAAATTGCCTCAAATTATATAGCTAGAGTTTACAGCAGTAGTCACCCTCAGAATATGACTTTATGTTCTATGTTACTTTCCTGCTAATGGCAGCCATATTGTAATTTTCTTAACTTGAACATACAGTTGATTATGTCCTGAGGTTTGCTGCGAGAGTAAATCTGGAAGTCATCAACTCCCATTCTGGTAAATCTTCGTTTCCTAACGGCTGTACAGTACAAAGTACTTATTTATCTCAAGGTCTTGTTTCAATCCTCTTTTATGCTCTTAGTTTTACTTTAATGAATCTTAAACTATGCTAGAAAACTATATCTACTCCTTCTACTTTTGTTTATTAATTAACTGCCTTAGTGGGAATGGTCCCTATTTCTGATTATGCTTATTAGGACAAAAGTTTTTCTTATGAAAATTATAATTTACAAAATATTACTCTATATAAATCTCAGAAGCTTCTATCTGTTTAATAATGGCACTGTGTTTCTATATTCAATGTAATCAATTTTCTGGGATTGTATACATTCTACCATATGTCAGAGAACTACCATAGTCCTCTAGAGTTAACCATTGTTGGGATACTAAAGCATCATTGGAAATTATGCATTTTTCTTAATTGTTTTTATAGTTAGATGGACCAAAGCAAGACAGTGATCTCTAGAGATGTCCTTAAAACATCTGCTTACTTCTTATCTGGAGTATTAGACTTAACGCCCTGTGCTGAAATTGTTGGAAAGAATTCTACCACACAGTATAAAAGGGTTTGGCCGGCTTACTAATAGGACAGTAATTTAGGGGAAATTAGAGGATTTTCCTTTTAGAATATTGGTTAGAATATACTTTGAATTCATCCTGAGGGAACTATACTTGAAGACTTAATTAGGGTAAATTCTTTGGCAGTGATTAGGGCCCACCACTTAGGAAAAGATTCAAATATTCCTGGCAAAAAGAGGTTTCCTCCTGGGATCCTATTTAGCTTTGGACTATTGATCAGATGTTTTAGTGTGGCTTCAGTTATTGGACTACAGATGGGGGACTGGACAATTTCAGAAATGCATGGATGGAAATCATCTTTAGGACCATGCAAATTAGCTGGCTCAGTTTCTCATAAGGATATAGCCTCTGGATTCACTACTGAAGCTATGTAATTGACAACTTCAGCTCTGCCACAGCCACAGTCATCATTCTTTACTGCATATTTGTTTCTCAATTTTACTCTTAACAGGAGGATACTTGTATAAAAGTTTCATTTTCAAATGTGTAGGCGGATGGCATGGAATGTGCTGGAACACGGAAAAGGAAGGGAGGAAGTAAAGTAATTAAAGTTTATTTTTTTAATTTCTTCTTTCATATTATACATCCTGACCTACCTGTTTCACTTCCCTTCATTCTTTACAGTCACCTTCTACCTCTCTTCTTTTCCAGATTCACTCCTCTTTTCCTTCCTCTGTTTCCGTTCTAAAAAGAGCAGGCCTTCTGAACCACTGAACATGGCACAAAAAACTACAATAAAATTAGGTAGAAACCCTCATATCAAGGCTGGATGAGGCAACCAAGTGTGAGGAAAAGGGTCCTAAAAACAAACAAAAGAGTCAGAGACCCTTCCATTCCCACTGTTATGAATCCTACAAGAATACCAAGTTATACAACCATCACATATATGCAGAGGACCTAGAGCAGTTCAGTCTCCGTGAGCTTCATAATGCCTACTTAGTTGATTCTGTTGGCTGTGTTCTCCTGTTGTTCTCCCTCTATTCCTACAATCCTTCTCACTTTTCTGTGAGGTTCTATCTAGAACTTCAAGTACTATACTGAATAGATATGGAGAAAGTGGACAGTCTTGTCTTATTCATGATTTTAACAGAACTGCTTTGAGTTTTTTAAATTATTTTTATTTTTATTAATTACAGTTTATTCACTTTGTATCCCCCTGTATCCCTCCCTCCTCCTCTCTTAACCCTACCCTCCTTCTTCCTCAGCCATGTCCCTCTCCCAGTCCACTGATAAGGGAGGTCCTCCTCTTCTTCCCTCTGATCCTAGTCTATCAGGTCTCATCAGGAGTGGTTGCATTGTCTTCTTCTGTGGCCTGGTAAGACTGCTCCCTCCTAAGGGGAAGTGATTAAAGAGAAGGCCAATCAATTCATGTTAGAGACAGTCCCTGTCCCCATTTCTATGGAGGCCACTTGGATACTGAGCTACCATTTCTAGCTAGAGCAATAACACAATTGAAGGAGATTAAGGAAATACAAATTGTAAAGGAAGTAGCCAAATTATTACTATTTACAGGAGATATGATAGTATACATAGCAACCCCAAAAATTCTACCAGGGAACTCAATAGCTGCTAAACATCTTCAGTTAGGTGGCTCGAATCAAGATTAAAAAAAAAATCAACAACCTTCCTATATACAAGTAACAAAAGAGCTTAGAAAGAAATAAGGAAATAACAGACTTCACAATCATTACAAATAATATAAAATATCTTGGTGTAACACTAACCTAGTACATGAAGGACTTGTATGACAAAACTTTACATCTTTGGAGAAAGAAATTAAAAATATCAGAAGATGGAAAGATGCTCATGAATCAGTAGGATTAACATAACAAAGATGGCTTTTTAAACAAAAGCAATCTATAAATTCAATACAATTCCCACCAAAATTCCAACATAATTCTTTATAGACCTTGAAAGGGCTATTTCCAACTTCATGTGGAAAAACAAAAACAAAAACAAAAACCTCAGAATAGCTAAAACAAGGCTATACAATAAAAGAAAATCTGGAGGCATCACCATATCTGAGTTTTTTCCAGGGAGGTCAACATTACAGACAAAAAAACATTTTAATTAACTCTGTCTATAATGTAAAATTTCTGAAATGTCTATAACTTTTGGTGTATAAGTCTAGTTTAAATTGTTTTCTAAATAGTTTATCTTCAGAAAAAAGTCTATAATTTAAAAGTTTCTTTTCTTTATTTTCATGTAAGTTTGAGGTCCAATATTGATGGATTTTGCTTTCTGAACCCTTTTACTATTACTCCAATAGTCTCTGAAGTATCTATCAATATCAGCATTTCTTCAGATACCAAATAAATATGTAGGCTATTAAAGTCTACCTTGGAAATACAGAATCAGACTAGGTAGGCTCTGGCAAGTGAGGAGTTCAAACAAATTTATTAAGAAGGACCCCACAAGGAGAGCAACAGAACCAGAAAATTTGAACACAGGGAACTTCCCAGATACTCATACTCCAACCAAGGACTATTCATGGAGATAACCTAGAACCCCTGCACAGATGTAGCCCATGGCAGTTCAGTGCCCAAGTGGGTTACAAAGTAGTGGGAAAAGGGACTGCCTCTCACATAATCTGATTGGCCTGCTCTTTGCTCACCTCCCCCTGAGGGGGGGAGCAGCCTTACCAGGCCACAGAAGAAGACAATGCAGCCACTCCTGATGAGATCTGATAGAGTAAGATCAGAAGGAAGGAGAGGGGGACCTCCTCTATCAGTGGACTGGGGGAGGTGCATGTGTGAAGAAGGGAGAGGGAAGGTGGGATTAGGAAGGGAGGAGGGAGGGCCTTATGGGGGATACAAAGTGAATAAAGTGTAATTAATAAAATAAGTAAATAAGAAGGATCTTGTTCAGAGAGCTTGAAAACCATTTCTTAAAGAAATATATATGTATGTATGTACCAGTATCTCTCTGGTATTGCTGTTATATCTGTATCCATGTCAGAAACAAAATATTAATAGAAAAGAACTGAAATTACTTTGGGTTGAGGATCTTAATATTTTTGGAAAAGTTACCAATAGGTAACTCTAAACTCTGCAGTGGAGAGAATATAGGTGAAATTGCCAATACTAGGTTTAAAGAATATTTTTATTGTGAGACAGAACTTAGGAAGTCAAAAATTTTAATATACAGAGAATTATATTTTAATTTTATATCAAGGGAAATGTTCTGAAAAATCTATAGATAATTACTGATGGAGTCAACTTCTTTTTTTAAAATATTTTTTTATTTTTAAATAATTTTATACATTCACTTTTATCCCAGCTGTAGCCCTCTCCCTTTTTCTCTCCCAATCTTCCCCTCCCTCCCTCATCTCCTCCAAGTCCACTGAGAGGGGGTGTCCTCCTCTCCTTCCATCTGGCCCTAGCTTATCAGGTATCTTCAGTATGGTTGCAATGTCCTTATCTGTGGCCCAGCAAGGCTGCTCCTCCCTCATGGGGGAGGGGAAGCTCATGAGTTCATGTCAGAAACAATTCCTGTCCCCCTTACTAGGGAACCCACTTGGATACTGAGCTACCATGGGCTGTGTCTGAGCACACAGGGGTTGTAGGTTATATCCATGCATGGTCCTTGGTTGGATAAACAGCCTCATAGAAGACCCTGTGCTCAGATATATTTGGACCTTGTGGGGCTTCTCTTAACATAGATATTTTGAAGGAAAAAAATCTAGTATCTATAAACAAGCAACATTCTGTATAATAGACTAGGGCTCTAAGGTGAATAATTTATAACAATTAATCTCATGGAGTTTGTTTTATTTTGCTGACTATCTTATAAGCAAATGAGAGTAAAAGAAAATTGAGACCAAGATCAGCCTAATGGAGGGTGAGGTCAGAGAAAGATGCACTAAATGCCTGAGGGGTCAACTGGAATTTGTAGTCTTTTATTATGCAACATAATATATAATTAAAGTTTTGGCAAAATGACAACATGTATACAGCTGTGGATGTTGAAAACTGTCCCAAAGTGTGGGAAGTGTGATGTAAGGAGTGTCATTACTTGGCTTCTGGTCTTAGACACACTGTGTAATTCAGAGGAGGCTCTGTGACAAGAGTGTAACATGAGCAGATTCAAGACAGGCTTAGACGAGATCTCCATTTCCCCCTATATTGCTAGTCTCTGCCTTCTAGAACTACTTGTAACTTCTTTTCTTTGTGTGTACTCTTCCTTTAAGAGAACCATCTCAGCTCCTAGAAGCATGCAGTGTAGGCCCTACCCCTGAGGAATTCCAACCACCAGGCTCTGCCTATAGAATACTCCAAGAGCCTAAAGTGTCCCTCAAGATGCAGGTTGCCAACGTCAGCCCTACAGAGTAACAAAACAAACAAAACACCCAAAACACAAAATCAACAATTCCTTTTGTTAAACTTGTTTAGTTTTTATTTTATATACACTGGTGTTTTGACTGCATGTATGTGTGAGGTGTCAGATCCCCTGGAACTGGAGTTACAGACAGCTGTGAGCTGCCATGTGAGTGCTGGGAATTCAACTCAGGGCCTCTGGAAGAGCAGCCACTGCTCTGAACCCCTGAGCTGCTCTCCAGCCAGCAAAATCAACAATTCCACCAATCGAAGGCCACCCTGTAAAATTCTATCCCCAAGAAACGCTACATAAAGCCTGCCTTCCTGCTCAATTCTTTGCTGCTTCTCACCTAAGCAGAGGCAGCCCACCCTCCTGTGTTTTTCCCAGTAAATCTCTGTGTGAGGTTTGTTGTAAGGTATGACTCTTGGTATTTCTTGGCTCCTTACTGTCAGGATATGTTTCTTTTCAAAGCTCTAACATGTGCATTTGGGAATCCTTGTCCTTCAGAGCTGTAATGTTTACCAATATTATAACCTCCTGCTCTACTCCTTTCAAGCCAGCTCTGCTGAACACTTCTGGTGCATGAGTCCATTAACTGCAGATCTGTGTCTTAGGTCCTATCACCATTTATTTGACATTTTAATGATAAAATAATCCAGTATGTCTCTAGAATCTATATAAATCTGTGCTTTGCACAGTCTTCATTTTGGTCCAAGTTTTGTTGAAGGGAAAGTCTTCTTCATTCAACTACCAAGTTTTGTCTATGAAGTATGCTCCTGAATGCTCAGATACTATTGACACTGATATCAACAGAACCATCATTTTGACTAGTCTCTCATTTATTCCCTGATAATCTCATCTCTCTGAGATTTTCTTTATGTGACTGTAAACCGCAGCATTCATGGAAGTCCTATGGCTTTATGCACACTTCCTTAAGATCTCCAAAGCTCTGAGTGACCTAACTCCAATTTCTGTCTTCTTACTATATTTAATATTTTCATCTCCTCACTGTGTCCATGTGGTGTGTGACATTTCTATTTCCCTAACATGTCAAGCTAGGTCTCGCATGAGGCCTTCTTCTGGGGTGCCTTTTTCTGGCTCTAAACAGGAATAGCTTTTAAAAAAATATCTCAGAAGGAAGGAGAAGAGGACCTCCCCTATCAGTGGACTTGGGAAGGGGCATGCGTGAAGAAGGGGGAGGGAGGGTGAGATTGGGAAGGGAGGAGGGAGGGGCTTATGGGGGGATACAAAGTGAATAAAGTGTAATTAATAAAAATAAAAAAATTAAAAAAAATCTTCATTGAGGTTTCGGCTCAAGTGTCACCTTTTGAAAAGACTCATTTGAACATCTTATTAATTAACATCTTTTTTAATTTTTTATTTTTTTAATATTAGTTACAGTTTATTAACTTTGTATCCCAGCTGTATCCCACTCCTTCATTCCCTCCCAATCCCATCCTTCCTCCCTCATCTCCTCTCTGCTCCTTTCCAAGTCCACTGATAGGTGAGGACCTCCTCCCTTTTCATCTGACCCTGGTTTATCAGGTCTCATGAGGAATGGCTGAAAAGTGCTCCTCGGGGGAGGGGGAAAGGTCAAAGAGCCAGCCATTGAGTTCATGCCAGAAATAGTCCCTGTTCCCCTTACTAGGGTACCCACTTGGATACTGAGCTACCATGTAACAGAGGTTCTAGGTTATATCCATACATGGTCCTTGGTTCGAGAAACAGTCTCATAAAAGACCCCTGTGCCCAGATATATTTGGTCCTTGCGGAACTCCTGTCCTCTCTAGGTCATATTAACTCCTCCTTCTTTCATACGATTCCCTGCACTCTGCCGAAGTTTATGTTATGAGTCCTAGGCATATATCCAAAAGATTCTCAAGGACATTTGTTCAACCATGTTTGTAGCAGCTTTATTCGTAATAGCCAGAACCTGGAAATAACGCAGATGTCCCTTAGTTGAGGAATAGATACAGAAATTGTGGTACATTTACACAATGGAATACCTCTCAGCAATTAAAAACAAGGAAATAATGAAATTTGCAGACAAATGGTGGGACCTAGAAAAGATCATCCTGAGTGAGGTATCCCAGGAGCAGAAAGATACACATGGTATATTCTCACTTATATAGACCTATAAGATAGGATAAATATACTGAAATCTATCCACCTAAAGAAGATAAACAAGAAAGAGGACCCAGGGTAAGATGATCAACCCTTACTTAGAAAGACAAAAGGGATGGACATTGGATGTAGGAGAAAACAAGTAACAGGACAGGAGCCTACCACAGAGGGCCTCTGAAAGACTCTACCTAGCAGTGTATCAGAGCAGATGCTCAGACTCATAAACAAACCATGGGCAGAGTGCAGGGAATCATATGATTAACATCTTTAACAACCTGTTAGCTACTATACTACAGAGTATCCTGGTGTTTTCCATTGTTACATTTGTTGTTGTTTCTTTTTTTTTTTTTTTTTTTTTTTTTTTTTTTTTTTTTTTTTTTTTTTTGCTTTCTTGAGTTTTACTTTCCCTATAATATAAACTCCCTGTTATTCATGACTTCATTTATTTCACTTTGAACTGTGTATTAAGACAGACTACGACTACACTGAGGCAGTTCTCTGCAAATATGAGCTAGACAAGCCCATCTTTCCAAACAAAAATTGTAGACATGTTATTGTGAATTTCACTGTGCAGTACATCAACCATCAGCCATATGTGGTGGTTCAAATTTGATTTAAAATATATTATATAGAAATATATCAATAAATTCACACTATTCTTTAAATTAATGATATGCTTTGTGGTCACTAGCCAAATGTGACTAAATTATCGCTAAGACAATATTATCTTAGTGATAACATTGTAAACTATATAATTTTATTATTTATTGAAATTATCACCAGGTTTGTATCAGATAGTACACTGCTCTTGAGAATGAATGCCTGTACCACAAGAAAGAATATATTTTAAAGTGAAAAAACAAAAGCAAAAAACCAAAAAACTTCCAACCAAGATAGATTTTGTGGAGTACCTTGAAAACTGATGTGTTTTGTTTTTCCCAGCTCTTTTAAATAGAATAAAATTTCAGCCCTGGAGGAGGTATACTACATATATAGCTGGAGGTGGTTCTTTGGACCTTTGACCTCCCAATGTGCTTTCAGGATCTACACATAATTATTTTTGAAATTATAATTAAACATGCATTATGCCAGCCAATTGCCAAAGGTTTCATAGGACCCACAGACCATGTGGTCTTTTATATCCGAAATATTTTTTATAAATCTTTTAAAACTGTATTTAAGAACAATCTCATTTTGCAAAACCTTTAATGAAACATTTCATGGTGATTGATGACTCTGAGGAAATCTGTGTAACAGAGACCACTATTTCAAAGTATTTACTTCTCTTTTTAAATTTACGAATAGAAAAAAAAAATGACCTGTCCCATTTAATTTGCAAAACTTCAGAAGTGCTATAGATTAAACTTCTAACAATTGTAGTCACTTTCTATTAGATCTTTACCTTCTTGCTTGTTGGACTTCTTGCAGGCTGGTATATCTTCTAGCTCATTCGCAAGTTGCATTGAAGCAGCTCTCCTTGTTTAGCAACAAGTCAGAGCTGTTTACGATGGTCCCTGAGACAATAATTTAAAGGAATGGTTTTGCAGAGTCTGAATACAAATGCAGCCATAGGGTTTGTTTAGTTTCAACTGAAGTCAAGTGAAAAGATGGGACACTGCTTGTGTGAGGAAAATGTAATCAGGGCTGAAAGCATTCTTCTGTGCCACATGCAGTGTGCATGCTGAGGCAGGAGCAAGAGGAGAGCAGATAGATCCGCTGTGCTCAGAAAAGCTTTCCCTGGACTTTACAGAATGGGGGATCTACAGGCAGGTCCTCGCTTGGAAAAGTTACAGACTTGATGTTCAGAAGAATACAATCACATGGGAAAAGGTTTCTCAAGCTGTTTTGATCTTTCCTGGTTTGCAGTGTCAAGCATTTCAAGCAAATAGAGCTTTCATCAGTCCAGTTGACAGGAATTCATGAATTTTAATACTCAGCCTTCATATTCATGTTTTTGTCGATGTAGATTCACACTTTGATATTCTTTTTAAATAAAAAGATAGGTTTTTGTCCAAACTATAGGTAAATAATTAATAATTAATAGAGGTCAAATGAAAAAAATTGTATGAGTTTGTGATACTTGTTCCTACAAATTAATAAACTAGAATTCTGCTTTAATTTTAAAAAGTAAAATAAAACAGGAGCTCCACAAGGAGAAAAAACAACAGATCCAAAAAGTTTGGGCACAGGGGTCTTTTCTGAGACTGATGCTTCAGCAAAGGACCACTCACAGAGATGGCCTGGAACCCCTGAACAGAGGTAGCCCATGGCAGTTCAGTGTCCAAATGGGTTACATAGTAATGGGGACAGGGACTGTCTCTGACAGGAACTGATTGCTCTGCTCTTTGATCAACTCCCCCTGAGGGAAGAGCAGCCTTACCAAGCCACAGAGGAAGACAATGCAGCCAATCCTGATGAATCCTGATAGACTAGGATTAGAGGGAAGGGGAGGAGGACCTCCCTTATGAGTGGACTGGGGGGATGGGCACAGATGGAAAGGAGGGGGGTGGGGTTGGGAGAGGAGGTGGGAGGGAGTTACATGGGGGATAAAAGTAAAGTAATTAATAAAAATAAAAAATAAAACAAATAAACAAAAAAGTAAAATAAAATAGACATTCTACAACTATTCTACTGCTAAAGCTGTGACATTGTTTAACATTTTACTTCACAAAATCTGTCAATATTTTTCAGTGTTAGGTTGAGAGAAACCAAGAGCAAGTCTAATTGTGTCATGACAAGAATGTATTGAGATTTTTGTAGGCTAGGAGGAAAGCTCTTAGTATACTTCTTAATGCACTAGAGGGTGAAAGCATATATAAAGAGAAGACAAAACTTAGAGGTACACTGTGTTTGTTTAGTGTCAAAGAATACTACATTCCACTGCTTGGAGTGTTACATTTACATAATACCTATGATCCTCACTACATACATATTTATAGTTGGTATTTGGTCAATGAGCTCTGCCATCAAATAAGACATGCAAATTATGACTTGAGATGCAGAGAAATGTAGCATAAAAGGAAATGGATATGCTGGTGAAAAAAAGACACAAAAATTCACAATTGACTAAAATGAAAACACTTACATCAGCATCATTACATCAATGTAATCCACCATATAAACAAACTGAAAAAAAACCCTTACATGATCATCTCCTTAGATACCAAAACAGCATTTGACAAAATCCAACATCTGTTCATTACTAAAGTCTTTGAGATATCATAGATATAAGGCATATACTTAAACATAGTAAAGAAAATATACAGCAATCCTATAGTCAACATCAAACTAAATGGAGAAAAACTTAACTCAATCCCATTGAAATCAGGGACAAAGCAAGGCTGCCCACTCTCTCTGAATCTCTTCAACATAGTACTTGAAGTCTTAGCTAGAGTAATAAGACAACTAAAGGAGATCAAGGGCATACAAATCAGAAAGGAAGAAGTCAAAGTATCACTATTCACAGATGATATGATACTATACATGATTGACCCCAAAAATTCTAGCAAGAGAACTCATTCAGCTTATAAACACCTTCTGCAAAGAGGTTGGATACAAAATTAATCCAAAAAAAAAGAAAATCAGTAGTCCTCCTGTATACAAAAGACAAAAGGGCTCAGAAAGAAATTAGGGAAAAAAACAGCCTTCACAATAGCCAGTAATAACATAAAGTACCTCAGTGTGACTCTAATCAAGCAAGTGGAAGACCTGTTTGAAAAACAAAAACAAAAACAAAAAACAACAACAACAAAAACCCTTAAAGTCTCTGATGAAAGAAATTGGAGAAGACATCAGAAGATGGAAAGATCTTCCATGCTCATAGATTGGTGGGATTAACATAATGAAAATGGACATCCTACCAAATGCAATCTACAGATTCAATGCAATTTCCATCAAAATACCAACATAATTCTTTAGAGAAATTGAAAGAACAATTCTCAGTTTCATATGGAAAAAGAAAAAAACCCAAAATTGCTAAAACAATTCTATATGATAAAAGATCTTCAGAATGTATCTCCATCCCTGATCTCAATCTGTACTACAGAGCAATAATAATAAAAACTGCATGGTCATGGCATAGAAACAGAATGGAGGAATCAATGGAATTGAATAAAAGCCTGAGAAAAAAATCCACATACCTACAGATACTTGATTTTTAACAAAGAAGCCAAAATCATAAAAAGGAAAAAAGATAGCACCTTCAATAAATGGTTCTGGTCGAACTGGATGTCTACATGTAGAAAAATACAAGTAGATCCATATTTATCATCCTGCAAAAACTAAACTCCAAGTGGATCAAAGACCTCAACATAAAACCAGACACACTAAATCTGGTAGAAAAAAAAATGGCTAAGTGCCTTGAACTCATTGGCACAGGAGACATCTTTCTGAACAGAATACCAATGACATTAGGAGGCTCTAAGATCAATAATAAATAGGACTTCATGAAACTGAAAAGCTTCTGTAAAGCAAATGACAGTGTCATCAGAACAGCCTACAAACTGGGAAAGGATCTTCACCAACCCTATATCTGACAGAGGGCTAATATCCAGAATATATAAAATGACCCTGTAATTTCACCTTACACTGATCAGGATGGCTAAGATCAAAAACTCAACTGACAACACTACTGGAGAGGATATGGAGAAAAGAGAACCCCCTTCCATTGAGGTAGGAAAATAAAACTTGCACAACACTTTAGAAATCAATCTTGTGCTTTTTCAGAAAATTAATAATAGTGCTACCTCAAGATCCAACTATACCAATCCTAGGCATATATCCACAATATGCTCATGTATACAACAAAGACATTTGTTCAACCATGTTTGTAGCAGCTTTATTTGTTATAGCCAGAATCTGGAAACAACCCAGATTTCCTCAACTGAGGAATGTATAAAGAAATTGTGGTACATTTACACATTGGAATACCTCTCCGCAATTAAAAACAAGAAAATCATGAAATTTGCAGGCAAATGGTTTGAACTAGAAAAGATCATCTTAGTGAGTAAAAGCCAGAAGCAGGAAGACACTCATGGTATATACTCACTCATAAGTTGATATTAGCCATATAATATAGGATAAACATAGGAAAATCTACAGACCTAAGGAAGCTAAACAACAAGGATTACCCTAGGGAAGATGCTTAATTCTCATTCAGAAGGGGAAATAGCATAAACATAAGAAGTGCTTGAGTAAGGAGAACTGGACACCCAGCAGTGGATAGAAGCAGATGCAGAGACTCACAGCCAAACTTTGAGCAGAGTGCAGGGAATCTTATGAAAGAAGGGGAGACAGAAAGACCTGGAGGAGACAGCAACTCCACAAGGAGCTCAGATGTCTTTTCTGAGACCTCTGAAAAACCCAGTGGTCTTTTCTGAGACTGATACTCCAATCGAGGACCATGCATGGAGATAACCTAGAGCCCTGTGCAGATGTAGCCCATTGCAACTCAGTGTCCAAATGGGTGTCCTAGTAAGGGGAACAGGGGCTGTCTATGACATGAACTCAGTGGCTGGCTCTTTGATCTCCTCCCCCTAAGGGGGATGGGGGCCTTACCAGGCCACAGAGGAGGACATTGCAGCCAGTCCTGATGGGATCTGATAGTCTAGGGTCAGATGGATGGGGAGGAGATCCTCCTATATCAGTGGACTGCAGCAGGGGCATGGGAGGAGAAGGAGAGAGGGTGGAATTGGGAGGGGATAAAGGAGGGTGCTACAGCTGGGATACAAAGTGAATAAATTATAATAAATAAAAAAACAAAGGCGAAAAACTGGATTGCCCTATCCCAATTAATACATTTGTAATAAAACCATTACAATCACAGGCTCAAGGAATATCACCAAACATGGGGAGGTCAGGGTTTCTGTTGTCATGAATCTGAGAGTTGTGAGAAATGGAAGAGTTGGAGATTGTGTCCTGGGTGGAGGTGGGGGAAGAGGACTTAGCAGAAATGATATAGTCACTAGTGAATTTCTCCAAAAACAAAAATAATAACCAAGGACCATTCATGGATACAACCTAGAACCTCTGCTCAGATGTAGCCCATGGTAGCTCAGTATCCAAGTAGGTACCCTAATAAGGGGAAGAGGGACTGTTTCTGATATGAACTTAATGACTAGCTCTTTGACCGACCCCCCTCCCCCGAGGGAGGAGCAGCCCTGCTAGGCCACAGAGGAGGACTTCATAGCCAGTCCTGAAGATACCTAATAAACCAGGGTCAGATGAAAGGGGAGGAGGTCTTCCCCTATCAGTGGACTTGGAAAGGGGCAGGGAGGAGATGAGGGAGGGAGGGTGGGATTGGGAGGAAATGAGGGAGCGGGATATAGCAGAGAACAAAGTTAACAAACTGTAACTAATATTAAAAAAATAATTAAAAAAGGAAAAAAAAAGAGAATAAAGAAGAGACATAAGGGGAGAAGAGGGAGGGTGGGTGAGACTAGGAGGAGACCAGGGATGGGGCTACAGTGGGGATGCAAAGTGAATGAATGGTAATAACTCAATCAATCAATAAATAAACAAACAAAAATAACAGAATAAAAGTTTTCATAAGTAGCAGTTCTAGATACAGTATTTCAGAAGACTTGAGCACTGATGTATCATTTACTTCATTACTTTACTTTTAATTTACTGTTAATTTGTTAATTTACTTTGAACTATAATTCAAGCCTATTCCAAGAAGTTCAGACAGAACTTTTATTAGCTTTCATTGAATTCAACTAGGTGTTAGATTTCCTGAGGATTTTATTTTGATAATTGTCACTTACCCAGGTTAATCTTTTCCTTAATATTTGTTGCTTAAATAAGCTTAATGATGAGAATATTAATGTTGCTACATTTTATTTTATTTACAAGTCATCAATTAGATTTATCTTTTAGAAGATAAAAAGGTCAGCATTAAATATTTGACTTTATAATAGAGTAATATATACACTTAAACCTGATCAGCTTCTGTAAAATTGAATTCATATATAGATATTATTTTAATATCTTTTAGTAATGACTTTTCAAACTTGTATTCAGTACTTTTCCCAAGATGATCATCAAAGAAATGTTAACTCAAGCTCAATGTCAATAAAAATTCTATTTCTAAATATATAGGTTTAATTTGTTCTATATGTTTATTCTGATTATTATATAGTGAGGAGACCCTCTTTTCTGGTGTAATCTATTTGGTGTTCTGTATGCCTCCTGAACATTTACAGACATCTTCTTTTTTACTTTAGGAAGTTTTTCTTTCGTGATTTTGGTGAATACATTTTCTAAGGCCTTTAAGCTCTGTTTCTTCTTCTTCCTCTACAGATATTCTTAGGTTTGGATTTTTTATACTATCCAGATTTCCTGCATTTTTTTTGTCAGGAATTTTTTAGATTTAATAATCTCTTTGATTGATGTATCCATATCTTCTCTAGTACCTTCATTGCCTGGGAGTATATCTTCCATGTCTTGTATTCTTTTCGTGAAGCTTGTTTCTGTAGTTTCTGTTTGAATTTCTAAACTTTTCATTTCTAGTACTCCAGGATCTGCTTATTTATCTCTTTGACATTGGAGTGAAGGAATTACCAGAGAGGGTATTTTGTAGCGCTGGGAATGAGAATGGAATGTTGGGGTTAGAGGAAGAGAAGGGGAAAATGTATACTGGCCTCCCACCTGCTTCTTTGGTCAATAGTAGTCTGTGGTTAGCAGTAAATGCCTATCGGAGTTGGGGGCTGGAATAAAGCATGAATTAAGGAAAGGGATGTTAGCAGGGAATGGTCAGTGGGATCCACAGGAGATGTGGTAAGAGGGGAAAGAAAGGCTGCAGCAGTTCTCCTCTGTTGCAGAGATAGGAATTCAACGTGGGATTGAGTTTGGAGGAGAGCATGGATTAGTGAAAATCTTCAGTTAGGTTTTACCTGTTTTCTCCGTGCACAGCTGGTATGCTCATTGGGAATGCCTGCTGGTCTTGGAGGCTGGGATGAGCTGGATGAAGGAAGGTTTAGAGAACACTTTTGCGATCTATTGGGAAAAGGGTCAGAGAGCAAAGGGGATTACAGCAGGTTTTCTGCTACAGAAATTGGGATGAGACTGGGGGAATTAGATCTGGAGGAACAAAAGAAGAGGTATAGACCTTCAGCTTCTTACTTGTTGCCCTGGCAGGAGCAGCCCTTGGATTAGTAGGGTGTGCCTTCTTGGGTTGGTGGTTGAGATAAAGCAACAAGTGGGGTAGTGGGGAAGATAGAGGGGAAAGGACTGTGGGACCCACAGGGGGTGGAACAGCGTGGCAGGCAAGACTGCCATAGGTGTTTTAGGGCAGAGCTGGGACTGCCACTAAGGGACTGGATCTGAGAGAAGAGGGGAAGAGATAATTTGCAGGCAGCCTACCTGCTTTTCTGATAGGCTTGGCCTATGGGTTAACAGGGGTGCATGTTAGATTTGAGAGCTGGGAGAAAGAGACAAGCTGTGGGAGGGAAGTTAGGAGGGGATGTTCTGGGGGATCCAGAAGAAACGTAGGCAGGGTAGGTAAAAAGGCTGCAACTGATATTATGTTGCAGCTTCAGGGATGAGACTAGGAGAATGGATTTAGAGAGAAGGGGGGAGCGGCAAAGTTCTTCAGATTTCTTACATGTATCCGTGTCCTGCACAGCTGGAATGTTCCCAATGAAAGCCTGTGGTGTTGGATGCTTGTATAATGGGATTTGTTGGAGGAAGGTTTTTCGCCAAGAAAAAGCACACCCATTGGTTGTCCAGTGACAAATAGCACTGAAAAATATACGTACCAGTAACATCATATGGACTTAACAATTTATATTTAGGAACATATATGTACATACATATATGCATGTATAACGATCAGTGGAAAAGAGATCATGAATTTGAGGGAAAGTGTGAGGGTTGGGTCGGAGAAAATGAAAAGGAAAAATGATAAAATTTAACAATTTAAAAAATAAAATAAAGCCTAGCATAGTTGTCCTCTGAGAGGTTCCATGGAGCGAGGTGTGGAGGAGGAGAGAAGGATCCTGAGGGCAGAGGAACTACACAAGAATACTATCAGAGCTGGTTAACCTGGGTCCAAGTGGGCTTTCAAAGACTGGAGCACCAAACAATGACCATGTGTGGACTGGACCTATTCAATGGACAGCTTGGTCTTCTGTGAGTTCCCTAATAAAGGGAGTGGAGGCTGTCTCTGATATGGACTGCCTTGCTTGCTTTTCCATCAGTTACCCCTGGCAGGGCTGCCTTGCCAGGCCACTATGGAAGAGAATGGGCTCAGTTCTGAGGTGACTTGAGGGGTGGGTTGGTAAGGGGTGTTGCCCTTTTCTGAGGGGTAGGGGAAGGGGGGGTAAGGAGAAGAGGGAAGGAGAGTAGGACTGGGAGGAGAGAAGGGTGGGGGCTATGATAGGGGTGTAAAGTGAATAAATAAACAATTTTAAAAATAAAATGAAAGGAATATTTTAGTTAGGCTTATAATATCAAAGGGTTAGAGTCAACTCCGATGCAGCAAATGCATGCAGGATTATCTGAGAGTTCACAGGAAGTAGAGAGAGTGAGACAGACAGGCAGGGAGAGGGAGAGGAGAGAGAGGCAGAAGTCTTTTGAAATCCCAAAGCCAGCCCCAGTGAAGTACCTCCTCTAGTGAGGCTATAGTTCCTAATCTTTCCTTCCTAAAGAGTTCCGTCAACTTGGATCAAGACATGTGAGCATATGAAGACATTCTCATTCAAACACCTTCATTTTTATATCATTTCACTACGTTGTCTTTTCCTCCCCATCTCCTATAGTCCCCCCTTTCCCCCAATATACTTGTGTACACATACATATACTTAAATTTAAATAATACATACAAGAAAAAAAATTCATATTTGTCTTCCTGACTTGGCTTATTTCACTTATTATGACCTGTAGTTCAATCCTTTTTCTCTCCAAATTTCAGGTTTTTTGTTTAGTACATTTTTATAGCTGAGTTCAATTACATTGTGCATATGTATGAATTTCTTTTTTCATTCATTTGTTCTATTTTGCTTTTTTGTTGCTGTGTTAAACACCATAGTCAGAAAATTTAGGGGAGGAAAATGTTTATTTGGCTTATAGGTTATAGTCTATCATTAAGAGAAGCCAACATAAGAACTCAGGTGTTATGTGACCACCACACACTAATTAGGAGGCAGCTATTGGAAGGCCTGCTCTGTACACTGGCTCTAAGGTTTCCTAACTCACTCTCAGTTTTTCTCTGTATGTGTTCCATTGTGTAAGAGTCAGTTAACAGTAAAGGCCCTTAGCAAAAGCCATATGGAAATCTATAACAACAAAAAAATTCTCAAATATATAAAGAAGCACGTATTAAAAGAAGTGTAATGGTGTCATCCTACACTTGGTGGGCAATACCCCAACTAGACAACTGATGAAAACAAATAAAAACTCAAGTATCAGGAATTAATTACCTATTTTAAAATGGTTAGACAATGGGGTCACATAGACCTTCAAGTCTTTCAAGCAAATTTGATAGTAAGACTCTATTTCTGATGTTACTATATATTTGGGTCACAAAATATCAAGTCTTGTACTTACCCAGAAGCTTCATCTCTATTGGTTAGCTTTCATGGTACTAGAGGTGCTACCTATGCTACTGGAAAAGAAAAGTAAGCATCAATCCCATCTAGCTGTGATCTCTTCAAACTGCAATGACTGGCCTGAAGGATATGCTCACTGGGTGCAAGCAGTGTTCTTTGAAAGCAATGCTCTTGGAGTAACTTTCTGCTGGGCCTGGTCTATGAAATAAAACCCATACCCAATAGTGTTGAAAGGGTCAAAACACGTGACTAGATATACCATAGGCCCTAAGGGAGAAGCTAACACTATTTTTTATATTAATATTTTTTTATTTTTAAATAATTTTATACATTCACTTGTATCCCAGCTGTAGCCCACTCCCTCTTTCCCTCCCAGTCCTCCCCTCTCTCCCTTACCTCCTCCCTGCCCCCTTCCGAGTCCACTGAGAGGGGGTGTCCTCCTCTCCTTCCATCTGGCCCTAGCTTATCAGGTATCTTCAGGATGGTTACAATGTCCTTTTCTGTGGCCTAGCAAGGCTGCACTTCCCTCAGGTGGGAAGGAAAGCTCATGAATTCATGTCAGAAACAATTCCTGTTCCCCTTACTAGGGAACCCACTTGGATACTGAGCTACTATGGGCTATGTCTGAGCAGGGGTTGTAGGTTATATCCATGCATGGTCCTTGGTTGGATAAACAGTCTCATAGAAGACCCCTGTGCTCAGATATATTTGGACCTTGTGGGGCTCCCTGTCCCCTCTAGGATATACTAATTCCTCCTTCCTTCGTATGATTCCATATACTCTGCCGAAGGTTTGGTTATGGGTCTCAGCATCTGCTTTGATACACTGATAGGTAGAGTCTTTCAGGTGCAGAAGCTAACACTATTATTCTGCTAAATGAGTGTGGTATCACAGTGACTCCCAATGACATATTACTATACCCACAGAGTGAAGCACCTCTCAGCCTTCATCAAAGAAGCTTTCCCATTCAACAGATGTCACTTAATATTAGGACCCTTAACAGATCATTGTGGAAAAAAAATAGGAGAGTATGGACTGCTTAGCCTTAAATGTGACATACATACCACACCCCTTTTCCCCAAGGCTAAGAGATTTTCATGGAAAAGGTGACAGAAAAATTCAATGAGCCAGGAGTGGAAGAAAACATCAAATAATATGTTCGCAAGCTACAACATAGCAGTTGTACATATAACTCAAATGATTGTGAAAACACAAGACCTGCACAAGTTGAAGCCAGACATCATTCTAACATAGGTTGGAAGAAGATGTGCACAAAATACTGCCACTATTTGAGGAGCTCTTGTCATTTGATAGCTGACAGGAGAGAAGCAGTCAGTTTTGCTTTAGTGACGTGACTTCTGGTACGTCAACAACATTTCAGGACAACCTCTATTTCCAAAATTAATTATTTAACACAACCTGGAATCAGTGAAGGAGGAAAGTTTGCCCAAATTTCAGTGGGAAGTAGGGAGTGGATAGAGTCACTATGGGAAGAATGGGGGAAGGGAGTTAAAAATTCATTGTATGAAAGTCCCAAATCATTAAGGAAATATTTATTCAAAAAGAAATTTAAAATAGCAAATAAATACGAGTTTTGTAAGCTTTCTTAGAACAATTCTAGAACTGTTAGTGTTTATGCTCAGAGCCAAATTTCAAAGGTGTTGGATGGAAAGGCAGCAGAACGGGAGTTCTGATAAAGGAATTAAGCTCTCATCTAGTCTTAGTTCCGCAATTAAAACAGTCTTCCTTTCTGTAGGTTGCAGATATACCATAAGCACAATTAAAATCTGGCAAGCTGTGCTTGCTCGGTCTGTTGTTAGCATGTCCTGTGTGGATAATGGTGATAGCTTTCTTGTCCATCGTCCCTGGCTCACAACAATTACTCCCTGTAAGAGGTACTTCAAGAGTTGTCTGTAAATAGGGCTCCACATCAAATGTGATGACTAACATTAGCTTCAGAGCTTCCAGTTGGCTTTGACTCTCTTCAGAGGCATTTTCTGAATAGGACAGAGCTTTAATGTCACACAATCCTCCAGAGGCAAGAAACAATGAATTTTCCCAATCTGCATGAAAAGGTTGAGGATGAGAGCTTCATGCAATTCTTTTGTAGAAGGCAGGGCAACTTATAGAAGCACATGGTATCAACTTTCAAACAAATTAAAAAAAAACTCAGTCTAAAAATAAAACTACAGCTGAGGCTTGGTCAATGGCTGTATTTTCTAAAACGCAGGGGGAAATGCCATATATTTCTCACTTTCAAACAGAGCAGTTAAATTGATGATCTCCCTTTGTTTCTTCCTGTTTTCATTCTCTTTACTCCTACCTTCCTTTTATTATACGCCTTGGATGATAAATTGTCAGTGTTTGTGGGTTTTGTCACATGATCCAAATTTCATTACTTGACCCGCAGCCTAAATCAACTTCATTGAGTATTGTCCTTGATCATTCTCCTTAAATTCAAGCTTGCTAACACAGCCCTGCAGATAGTTTATAGACATTACCAGCTCACATCTCTTCACTCCTACACTAATTTTCTCCAGTCCTATTGGTGCATTCAGGAATGCACAGTCACAATGTCTCTGAATTTTGCTCTTATCTCTCAGCTTCATTTTATTGTTATATCTCCACTCCCTTTACCAATTTCAATTGCTGCCCCTGCCCCCCACCCAGAAGTACCCCAGCCCAGGGACAGCAAATCATGCTGAAGTCGCATTATGTGGTCAGATTCATCCTTGCCCAAGGGTGCAAAGTTGTACAATTTGCTTTACTTTTGTAACATCAATTTCTTTGAAAGAGACCATGAGCAAGGTTATTGTTTCTGCAATTCTAAGTACAGATGACTTCATATGTAATATAATTTCATCACTAACATGAATAAAAAAAACCCTTTAGTGTAAGAGAGTAAGACAAAAGCAAGTTATGAGAACTGTGTAAACTAATAATTGTATTTTGGTATAAAATCATTAAAAATTTTAAAGTCAAAACAAGCAAAGAAGCAAACAAGGCCAAGCCACATTGCTCCTTAGAATGTGACTGATTAGATCCAGTTCTTCCGTTTCTCTTTCAAAGGCTTTGACCTATGGCTGACCTGATGGCTGAGCAGTCATTAGGAGTACTGGCTGCTCTTCCAGAGGATCCAAATTCAAACTCCAGGAGTTGCAACCCTCTGTAACTCTAATCCCAGCAGATAAGACAGACATCTTCTGGTCTCCAGGAGCACTGCATCCACGTGACACAGAGGCATTTACGCAGGCAAAATACCGTACATAAAATAAGAAAATCAATTAAAAAATTTTCATTGTGAAAATCATCTATAAAATAATTTTAACAATAAAGGTAAAGAGGAGAGAGAGACAAAAAGAAAGATTAAGTTACAACAAGAATTCTATTGGACTCCATATTATAGGACTGTCAGTGGTTCAAGAATAAAGCATGGAAATATGAAGCTTGAGAAAAAACAATTTTTTTTTCTCCCTTAGAGGAAGAACTCCCCTATCAGCGGACTTGGGGAGGGGCATGCGTGGAGAAGGGGGAGGGAAGGTGAGATTAGGAGGGGAGGAGGGAGGGGTTTATGGGGGGATACAAAGTGAATAAAGTGTAATTAATAAAAATTAAAATAAAAATTTTAAAAACCTTTGTTTTGCACATCTGGCTCTGTGCTTTTTTTTTGAAGGGAGACATTAAAGGGAGACTATTTCCTTAGGGGATATAGGACTATTTAATGGATTTACCTGATCTTGATTTAATTCTGGTAATGGAATCTACCAAGAAAATTGTCCATTTCATTTAGGTTTTCAAATTTTGTGGCATATAGCCTTTTCTAGTAAGACCTAATGATTGTTTGGATTTCCTCAGCGTCTGTCCTTATGTCACCCTTTTTGTGTCTGGTTTTGCTGATTTGGATAGGATAGTGTCTTTCTGCCTTTTAGTTAGTTTGGCTAAGGGTTTGTCTATCTTGTTGATTTTCTCAAAAAAACAGATCTTGGTCTCATTGATTCTTCGAATTGTTTTCTTTGTTTCTAATTCATTGATTTCAGCTCTGAGTTTGATGACTTTCAATCATCTACACCTCTTTGGTGTGTATGCTTATTTTTTCTAGGAATTTTAGGTGTGCTGTTAATTTGCTTGTATGAGATGTCTAAAACTTCTTTCTGAGAGAAGAGCTAACTCCAACTCTCTTCATACTATTCCCCGAAATAGAAGCAGACGAAACATTGGCAAATTCATTCTATGAAGCCACAGTCACCTTGATACCTAAAACACACAAAGACAAAACGAAAAAAGAGAACTTCAGACCTATCTGTCTTATAAAAATTGATGCAAAAAATACTAAAAAAAAAACCAAAAAACCAAAAAACCTTGCAAACTGAGTCCAAGAACATATAAAAGATATCATCCACCATGACCTTCATCCCAGGCATGCAGGGATGATTGAATATACAGAAATACATCAATGTGATCCATCATATAAACAAACTGAAGGAGAAAAAATACATGATCATCTCTTAAGATGCTAAAAAGCATTTGACAAAATCCAACACCCATTCATGTTTAAAGTCTTGGAAAAATCACAGATACAAGGCAAGGACCTAAACATAGTAAAGGCAATATATAACAAGCCTATAGCCAACATCAAACTAAATGGAGAGAAACTTAAATCAATCCCACTGAAATCAGACAAAGGCTAGGCTGTCCACTCTCTCTGTATCTCTTTAACATAGTACTTGAAGTCCTAGCTAGAGCAATAAGACAACTAGAAGAGGTCAAGGGGATACAAATAGGAAAGGAAGAAGTCTAAGTATCACTATTTGTAGATGTTAAGATAGTATATGTGAGTGACCCCAAAAATTCTACCAGAGAACACATTAAGCTGATAAACACCTTATGTAAAGAAGTGGAATAAGAAATAATTCAAAGAAAATCAGTACCCTCCTATATAAAAAAAAAAAAACAAAAGTGCTGAGAAAGAAATTAGGGAAACAACAGCCATCACAATAGCCACTAATAACATAAAGTACTTTGGTGTGACTCTAATGAAGCAAGTGAAAGACCTGTTTGGAAAAAAACCAAAAAAACAAAAACAAACAAACAAAAATCGTCAAGTCTCTGAAGAAAGAAATTGAAGAAGACATCAGAAGATGGAAAGATCTCCCGTGCTCATGGATCAGTAGGATTAACATAGTGAAAATGGACATCCTACCAAAAGCAATCTACAAATTCAATGCAATTCCTATCAAAATACCAACACAATTCATTACAGACCTTGAATAAAAAAATTCTTTATTTGAAAAAACAAAAAATCTAGAATTGCTAAAACAATCCTATATGATAAAAGATCTTCAAGAGGTATCTTCATCCCAGTTCTCAAGCCGTACTACAGACCAACAGTAAAAAACAAAATAAAACAACAATAACAAAAAAACTGCAAGGTACTGGTATAGAAACAGACTGGGGAATCAATGGAATTGAATGAAAGACCCAGAGGGGGGGAAAAACCCACACCTATGGATACTTGATTTTTGTCAAAGAAACCAAAACCACGCAATGTATAAGAGATAGCATCTTCAACAAATGGTGCTGGTCTAACTGAATGTCTACATGTAGAAAAATGCAAATCGATCCATACACAAAAATGCAAATCAATCCTGCACAAAACTAAAATTAAAGTCAAGGTGGATCAAAGACCTCAACATAAAACCAGGCACACTAAACCTGTTAGAATCAAACAATGGGGACGAACCTTGAACTCATTGGCATAGGAGACAACTTCCTGAACAAAACATCAATAGCACAGTCTTTAAGATCAACAATCAATAAAGGACATCATGAAACTGAAAACCTTCTGTAAAGAAAAGGACACTGACATTAGAACAAAACAACAGCCTATGGACTGGGAAAGGATCTTCACCAACCCTATATCTGACAGAGGGCTAATATCCAGAATATATAAAGAATTCAAGAAGTTAAACAGCAGAAAATCAACTAATTGAAAGACCCCTGCCTCACCCTAAGTTAAACATAGCTAACACCATTTTGTGGGACACCACTGTTTTGTAAAACTCTGAAGGCTAGATGAAAAACTGGAAAATTACTAAGAAACCCAGCTGTGTCATCCACTTGGGATATCTGCGGTCAGGCTGCCCCAGTCGAACTAAAAACAGTTTGTGTTAATCACCCTCATAGATATCTGTGAGACTGTTCCAGTTAAGATAAGGGTCCTAAGGAAAACAACAGGTGACGGGCCACTTCAAGGAGTCATCATGACCATTTTGACCACCCAGTTCCTGGAATCTTGGTGTCTCTGCCAAACTTTGACGCAAACCGTGGTCTCATGTAAATGTACCAGTCAGCCCCCTGTAACCATGCCTCTTGCTTCTGTACCAGCGCTTCTGCTCTAAAACCCTATAAAAACCCCATCTTCCCACCTAGGGGGCGCGCAAAGTCCTCCGAGTGACTTTCCGCCCCGGGTACCCGTGTATCAAAATAAAAGCCTCTTGCTGTTTGCATCCGAATGGCCTCGTTATTCCTTGGGAGGGGGTCTCTCAGACGAAAGATACCCAGCCGGGATCTTTCACTAATCAAATTAAAAAAAAAATGGGATACAGAGCTAAATAGAGAATTCTCAATAGAGCAATATTGAATGACAGAGAAACACTAAAGAAATGTTCAACATCCTTAGTCATCAGAGAAATGCAAATCAAAATGACCCTGAGATTTCACCTTACACTCATCAGAATGGCTAAGGTCAAAAAATCAACTGACAATACATGCTGGAGAGGATGTGGAGAAAGGGAAACCCTCCTCTATTGCTGGTGGGAATGTAAACTGGTACAACCACTTTGGAAATCAATCTGGTGCTTTCTCAGACAATTAGGAATAATGCTACCCTATGATCCAGCTATACCACTCCTAGGCATATATCCAAAAGATACTCAAGTACACAACAAGGATATTTACTCTACCATGTTTTTAGGAGCTTTATCCGTAATAGCCAGACTCTGGAAACAACACAGATGTCTCTCATGTGAGGAATGGATACATAAGTTATAGTATATTTATACAGTGGAATGCTACTCGGCAATTAAAAACAAGAATATCGTGAAAATTTTAGGCAAATGGTGGAAACTGGAAAAGATCATCCTGATTGAGCTATCCCAGAAGCAGAGAGACACACATGCTATATATTCACTTTTAAGTGGATATTAAACATATAATATAGAATAAACCTACTAAAATCTATGCACCTAAAGAAGCTAAACAATGAGGAGGACCCTGGGTAAGATGATCAATCCTCACTCAGAAAGGCAAATGAAATGGTCATCGGAAGAGGTAGAAAACAGGGAACTGGACAGGGGCCCACCACAGAGGGCCTCTGAAAGATTATGCCCAGCAGGATATCAAAACAGATGCTGAGGCTCATAGCCAAATTTTGGGCCGAGTGCAGAGAATCTTATGAAAGAAGGGGGAGAGAGAAAGACCTGGAAGTGTCTGGATCACCACAAGGAGAGCAAGAGAACCAAAAAATACGGACACAGGGATCTTTTCTGAGACTGATACTTCTACCAAGGACCATGCAAGGAGATAACCTAGAACCCCTGCATAGATGTAGCCCATGGCAGCTCAGTATCCAAGAGGGTTTCCTAGTAATGGGAACAGCTCCTGTCTCTGACATGAACTCAGTTGGCTGGCTCTTTGATCACCTCCCCCTAATGTGGGAGCAGCCTTACCAGGCCACAGAGGAAGGCAATGCAGCTGGTCCTGATGAGACCTGATAGGCTAGGGTCAGAGGAAGAGGGAAGAAGACCTCCCTATCAGTGGACTTGAGGAGGGGAATAGGAGGAGATGAGGAAGGGAGAGTGGGATTGCTAGGGGGTGAGGGAGGGGATTACAACTGGGATTTAAAGTGAATAAGCTGTTATTAATAAGAACATAAATTAATTTTAAAACTTTGTTTTATTTTTAGATGAGGTTGAATTATGCAGTTCAGGTGTCCTACCTCAGATTTCTGAGTGCTGTGGATAAACAATGCTATGCCTGGTTCAATATTTATAAACATCTTGTTTGAATTGTATCCACTTGCACGTAAGGACAGAACGAGGACGTTAGGGTAGTCATATGCATACTCAAAAAACGAATCACATATTGCCCTGTTACTTTAATTAACCAAAGCTGGTTTGTAAAGATTGTCAAATCATATATATTAATGCTGCCAGTTATAATATTATTGATGGCCTTCAGCAGGAACTTGAAAATATTAAAATTTCTGGTCATCCCAAGCTCCCTCTTTTTCTTCTGGATTTCAGTGTGATTTTCATGCACTCTCTCGGCATAGAAGTGCTACTTTCCATTATTATTATTATTATTATTATTATTATTATTATTATTATTATTATTATTTTACTGCTTTTACTGTCTTTTGTAAAGTTCACAGTTTTTTTTTTCCCATTGTACTAATAGGAAGTTTTATTTCATTTCCCAAAATATGGAAAATACTGTGCTCCACTTTTTTCTTCTGTAATGAGTGTCCCCCTCCCTCCAGTGGAAGTCCCACTTTGGCAGCTTTATTCCTAGTAGCAAGAAAATATACACTACCTAGACGCCCCTCAGCAGATGAATGGATAAAGAAAACGTGGTGCATTTATGCAATGGCATACTGTTCAACTACTAAAAACAAAGACATCATGCAATTTGTAGGCAAATGGATGGAAAAAATACCATCCTGAGTGAGGTAACCTAGTCCCAGAAAGACACACATCGTATGTACTCACTTGTAAATGGTTATTAGTCATAAAATACAAGATAACCATGCTACCATCCATAGACCACCCCCCAAAAATAAAAGCCAAGTAGGGTCCAAGGGACAGTGCTTGAATCTCACTTAAAAGAGAAAACAAAATAGCCTCTGAAGTAGATGAAGAAAGTGTACTGGGTGGGATAGGGGGTAGGGAGGGTAACAGGGATGGGGAGAGCGGAATAGGGGAGTGGGCAGGGCCAGGGAATTGATGGGGGGCATCCCTGGGACAGGGAAGGCTCCTGTGAGTCTATGGGGTGACCCTAGTTGAGACTCCTAGCAGTGGGTGTCAAGGAGCATGAAGCCACCACATCCTGGAAGATATTCTTTTAAATATTCTAAAAATCAAGTAGCTGGTTAAATTCATCTATTGTTCAATGTATAATAGATGGTTTTGCGTTTTTCTAGGTTTTGAAAATCATAGATGAAGGCTCAGTTTGGTAGCATTTGCCTTTAATCTCAGTACTCAAGAGGTAGATTTTGCTGGATCTTTGTGAGTGCCAGCCAAAGCTACATAATGAAACCCTGTCTCAGAAACAATTATATCTGAAGCCAGACACTAGACCATCTTTTTGGTTTTAATTTTCTTATTTGTCAAAAAATTACTTTAAAAAAGTCTAATGACTTTCTTCCTATAGGCTAAAGAAAAATTCAGGTTGAACTGGAACACAGGAGCATCAAATTAAGACATTATGAGAGCAATGGAGTCAAGCCGTAAAAATACAATTAAACCTCGCTAATTTTAAATTTCAAGGCTATAAAGATGTTCTTGTAATTAAAGGCCTTAGCCAAAATTTCCACATAAGATCAGCCATTACATGGTGCTGTAAACAGAAATTGACTTGAGATATGTGAATCCTGACATGCCAGAGACCCAGATTTTTAGCACCAGCTGTTGTAATCAATAAGTCAGTGAAGCAATAGTCATTAAAGAGAGTGGTAAATGATAATACTGCAAAGTAGGCTCAATGTCACATTTTTATTTGCATAGGCATCCATCTTTGGGGATCTTCTAATGACTATCCTCTGTCATCTGAGGAGATAACCTCATATAAATAGAATATAGTGACCATAATGAAAAAATAACACCAATCAGCAGCACTTTTTTTTTTTGTCTTTGTTTCTTTTTTTAATTTAGTTATTCACTTTACATCACAATTATGGCCCCCTCCAGCCTCTCCGCCTGGTCCATTCCTCCTGTCCCTCCTTCATCCCCTTATCCCCCCTTTCTTGCCCCTCCAGAAAGGGGAGACTCTTCCTCCCCTTCCCACTGCGCCATCAGCACACCTACCCTAGCACATCCAGTCTCATCAGGACTGTGTACTTCCTCTTTTACAGTGTCCTGGCAAGGCAGCCGTGCCAGGGTGAAGTGACCAAAAGGCGTGCAACAGAGTCCATGGCAGAGACAGCCCCCAACCCCCATTCTGGGGGACCAGATGGAGGCTACGTTGGGTTATTCTACCTTAGCCCAACAACATTGAATGTGGTCATCTTTCCCAAATGGGACAACTAATCGATTGAAACTTCTTCTCTGCAGTAGTAGTTGGTGTCGTTTTCATGTTATACTGCATTTTTTTTGTGTTGCTCATTTGTGCACTCATATACCTCACTTATTATCTTTCCTAAAAAAATAACACATTTACACCTATTTACAGACACACTGTCTATTGTTGTGTAGTTCAAAGATCTAATTACATGCCATCCTGCATGCCTGCAACATTGATACTCTAAGGTCTCATAGAAAGGGCTGGCCAATAGCCTGACACCCTTCATGTGTAGAGGGTCTAGGCCTAGTACATGCATGGTCCTTGGTTGGTGCATCAGTCTCTGCAAACCCCTCTGGGTCATATCCTTCCCCTGACTCTTCCACAAGGCTTGACTGTGAGTCTCAATTTCTGTTTTAATACATTGCTGGGTGGAGCCTCTCAGAGGACAGCGTGCTAGGCTCCTGTCTGCAAACACAGTAGGGTGTCATCAGTACTGTTGGCTCTCTGCCTTGGAGTGGGTCTCAGGTTGGGACAGGCATTGCCTGTACATTCCCTCGATGATCTCTGTTCTATCTTAATCCCTGCATATCCTGAAGACATGCCAAATTCTGGATGGAAGTTTTTGTAAGTGAGTCGGTGTTCCCCTCTTTCCACCAGGACTCATGTCTGATTAGAGGGTGGCCTCTTCGGTCTCCATGACCCCTGCCACTAACTAGAGTCACCTTGGTCTTAGATATCACAGTGTATATGTATGTGTGTGTATTCATATGTGTGAATGCAGGTAGACAGATGTCAAAAGGACAACCTCAGATGCCAGTCCTCACATTCCACTTGTTTGCTGCTTGCTGTGTATGCCAGGGTAACTGGATTGAGAGCTTCCAGAGATTTCTCCTGTTTTTACCTCCTATCTCACCTTAGGAGATCTTAGGTTACTTCCGTATCCTGTTCTTTGTGAGCTCTTGGGAAACAAATGCAAGGACTTTATATTTCTATTACAAGTGATTTACAGAGTGAGCCATATTTTCAACTCTGAAATGTCATAGTCTTAATACACAACAGAAAATATGCATAAATCAGGGTATGAAAATTCGTCAGATCATATATGTGTGTGTTTATACTCAATAGAACAATACCTGTTAAAACTAAAGTAGGGAAAAAATCTCTTTAGCCTGTAAGTCATAGGTGCTTTGTATCAATTAGCTTATGTGAATGAAAGAAGCTGTCTGTGAAGATGCTTGAACAGAAATATCAAGAAAGAATGAAAAACCAGGCATGATGGCACATACCCATAATCCTACCACTTGGGAGGTAGAAGCAAGAGGATGTGGACTTTAAGAGTACCTTATACTATGTAGTAAGTTTAATGCTAGCCTGAGCTATATGAGAACCCTGCAAAAGGAAGGGAAATAAGTAGAAGAAGAAGTAGAAAAAAGAAAAGGAGAAGGAGAAGAGGACAACGATAACAATAAACAGCAGCAACAAGCAGCAACAAGCAACAAGAGGAGAAGGAAGATGGGAGGAGGTGTGTAGTTTCAAAGCGGTGTGATACATCTGTACCTTTGGAACAAAGTAACTTGGTCATGTATATTCGTAAGGCACATCCACTTATCTCTTGGCTGCCCTTACTCTGTCTGATTTTTTTAAATTCATTTGTTTAATTTTTATTCTTTTATATTTTTATATTAATCAGAGCTTATTTACTTTGTATACCAGCTGTAGCCTCCTCCCTCATTCTCTTCCAATCCCACCCTCCCTCCCTCATCTCCTCCTTGGCCCTTTCCAAGTCCACTGATAGGGAAGGTCCTCCTCTCTTTCTATCTGATCCTAGCTTATCAGGTCTCTTCAGACCTGATAAGACCTACAATGTCCTCCTCTGTGGCCCAGCAGGGCTGCTTCTAACTTGGGAAGGGAGAGGTCAAAAAGTCAGCCATGGAATTCATGTCAGAAATAGTCTGTTTCCCTTACTAGGGTACCCACTTGGATACTTAGCTACCATGGGCTACGTCCGAGCAGAGGTTCTAGATTATATCCATACATGGTCCTTGGTTGGAGAAACAGTCTCATAAAAGACCCCTGTGCCCTGATATATTTGGTTCTTGTGGAACTCCTGTCCTCTCCAGGTCATACTAACTCCTCCTTCTTTCATATGGTTCCCCACACTCTGCCTAAGGTTTGGTTATGAGTCCCAACATTTGCTTTGATACATTGCTAGGTAGAGTCTTTCAGAGGCCCTCTGTGGTAGGCTTCTTTCCTGTTACTTGTTTTCTCCTACTTCCAATGTCCATCCCATTTGTTTTTCTAAGTGAGGATTGATCATCTTACTCTGGGTCCTCTTTCTTGTTTATCTTCTTTAGGTGTACAGATTTTAGTATGTTTATCTTATCTTATAAGTCTAGTACACACTTATAAATGAGTATATACTGTGTGTGTCTTTCTGCTCCTGGGATATCTCACAAAGGATGATATTTGCGAGGACCCACCATTTGCCTGCAAATTTCGTGATTTCTTTGTTTTTAATTGCTGAGTAGTATTCCATTGTGTAAAAGTACCAAAATTTTTGTATCCATTCCTCTATTGATGGACATCTGGGTTGTGTCCAGACCCTGGCTATTACGAATAAAGGTGCTACAAACATGATTGAGGAAATGTCCTTGTTGTGTACTTGAGCATCTTTTGGATATATGCCTAGGAGTGGTATAGCTAGATCTTGAGGAAGCACTATTCCCAATTGTCTGAGAAAGCGCCAGATTGATTTCCAAAGTGGTTGTACCAGTTTACATTCCCACCAGCAATGGAAGAGGGTTACCCTTTCTCCACAACCTCTCCAGCATGTGTTGTGACTTGAGTTTTTGATCTTAGCCATTCTGAAGGGTGTAAGGTGAAATCTCAGGGTTGTTTTGATTTGCATCTCTCTGATGGCTAAAGATGTTGAGCATCTCTTGAAGTATTTTTCTGCCATTTTACATATGAAAAGATCTCCTGTGCTCATGGATTGGTAGGATTAACATAGTGAAAATGGCCATTCTGCTAAAAGCAATCTACAGATTCAATGCAATTCCCATCAAAATACCAACACAATTCTTTACAGACCTTGAAAAAAAATTTTCATCTTCATATGGAGAAATCAAAAACCTGGAATTTCCAAAATGATCCTGTACAACAACTGATAATCTGGAGGTATCTCCATCCCTGATCTGAAGCTGTATTATAGAGCAATAGTAATAAAAACTGCATGGTATTAGCATAGAAGCAGAAAGGTGGACCAATGGAATTAAATAGAAGACCAAGAAATAAACCCACACACCTATGAATACTTGATTTTTTTTTTTTTACAAAGAATCCCAAACCATACAATGGAAAAAAGACAGCATCTTCAACAAATGGTGGTGGTCCAACTGGATGTCTACATGCAGAAAAATGAAAATAGATCCATATTTATCACCCTGCACAAAGCTAAAGTCCAAATGGATCAAAGACCTCAACATAAAAACAGATACACTAAATTGGTTGGAAGAAAATTGAGGAAGAGCCTAGAACTCATTGGCACAGGAGACAACTTCCTGAACAGAACACCAACAGCAGAGGCTCTAAGAGTAACAGTCGATAAATGGGATCTCATGAAACTGAAAAGCTTCTGTAAAGCAAAGGCCACTGTCATCAGAACTAAATGACTGCTTACAGACTAGGAAAGGATCTTCAGCAAACCTGTATCTGACAGAGAACTGATATCCAGAATATACAAAGAACTCAAGAAGTTAAAGAGCAGAAAATCAACTAATCCAATTAAAAATGGAGTACAGAGCTTTTTTTTTTTTTTTTTTTTTTTTTTTTTTTTTTTTTTTTTTTACTAATTATAATTTATTCACTTTGTATTCCAGCTGTAGCACCCTGCTTTGTTCCCTCCCAAACCCACCTTTCCTCCATTTTCTCCTCCCTTGCCTCTCCCTCAGTCCACTGATAGGGACCATCCTCCTCCCCTTCTAGCTGACCCTAGCCTATCAGGTATCATAAGGACTGGCTGCATTGTCTTTGTTTTATTTTTAGTCAATGTATTAATGAAAACTGTTTTTTTTCAATTGAAAATATGAGCAATATGTTCTGGAAATTAAAAAATATCTTATACAAAATAAATGTCATGCTATCACATGACACATGGAAGAAAACAAAATAGGTCCAGAGCATCTCTCTAGAGTCCAGACTGAAGAACTGTAGGCATGTGAGAGGTGTTGCTGCCCTCTCCAGCAACTAGATGGATGAGAAGCAGGGATGGAATTATATCTGTGCTGATAGCTGACCATAAGAGATATTTATAGAGTTCAAGTACCAATTCATAAAACTGTATAAGGAAATTATTTTGTTTAGATGATAAGAAATAGGGGAAACTTAATTTTTACACCTTATTTGTGATTGTAGGAAAAATAACTGAAGATAAATTTTCTATTTGAAATTTACAAACAGGGAACAGGACAGGAGCTTACCACAAAGGGCCTGTGAAAGGCTCTACCCTGCAGGGTATTGAGGCAGATGTTGAGACTCATAGCCAAACTTTGGGCAGAGTACAGGGAATCTTATGAAAGAAGTGGGAGATAGTAAGACCTGGAGAGGACAGGAGCTCCACAGGGCCAGTGACAGATCCTAAAGGTCTGGGCACAGGGGTCTTTTCTGAAACTGATATGCCAGCCAAGGACCCCTCATGGACATGGCCTGGAACCCCTGTACAGAGGTAGCGTATGGCAGTTGAGTATACAAGTGGCCTCCATAGCAATGGGACAGGGACTGTCTCTGACAGGAACTAATTGGCCTGCTCTTTGATCACCTCCCCTTGAGGGGGGAGGAGCCTTACCAGGCCACAGAAGAAGACAATGTAGCCAGTCCTGATGAGACCTGATAGACTAGGATCAGAGGGAAGAGGAGGAGGACCTTCATTTTCAGTGGACTGGGAGAGAGACAGGGGTAGGGAAGGGGGGGTGGGATTGGGAAGGGAGGAGGGAGGGAGGTACAGGGGGGATACAAAGTTAATAAACTGTAATTAATAAAAATAAAAAAAAGAATTTAAAAAAGCATTTAAAAAATTTAAATAATTTAATTTTTTAAATTATGAACCCTGTGAGGTGTAAGGATTATATTTGTATGATTCTAGACTTTCTCTTTAAGAAGGGAGGATACAGTTATCCTTTGGTTAGGACAGTAGTTCTCAACCTTCCTAATGGTGTAACCTTTCCCTGTAGTTTCTCATGTTGCAGTAACCTCAAATCACAAAATTATTTTTGTTGTTATTTCATAACTGTAATTTTCCTGCTCTTATCCACTGCAATGTACATATCTGTATTTTCTGATAGTATTAGGCTACCCCTGTGAAAGGGTTTTCTGATCCCTGAAAGCTTGAGAGCCATAGGTTAAGAACCATAGAGTTAAGGTGAAACAAAATTAGATTCAGTTAGGTTTCTGGTTAGGAAGAGTTTGACAGCTAAATGTTGGATAGACATTTACATTTGTCAAGCATTTGATTTGAACTACTCGGTGCTCCTGAAAGATGAGCATGCTGCCTGCAGAAAAAGACTGATCTCCATAGAGAAGATGCATGTATCATCTCCTGCAGTTGAGTGGTGCATGCCACTTCCTTCATTTTTTATGAAATATTTTCTTGCTTTTTAAAAAATATTATTAAAAACAAAAGTTATCACCTTACAATTGAATTGAATCTTTAAATTCTAGAAAGTCTTAGGGAATGGTTTAATACAAGTGTGGTGGCAGCCCAGACCATGGATATTCCCCTGGCCTCTGGTGGTAACAGATCCTCTTTGCTACAGAACCATGGACCCAGACATGGCTATAAGCAGCAGCCAGGCCATGACCTCACCATGGCCTTGAATGGCATCGCCAGCTACTCACATCTGCCTGTTCCCCACTACCCTTAAGTCTCCAGTTACACATCTCTTCACTGTGTACATATCCTTTTACTTCCCTTTCTCTTCCATCTCTCCAGCACTTATTGCTCAACTTAGTGGTACCCAGGGCTTCTGAGCATCTGGGCTTGTCTCAGGAGTGCTAGGGGTCACCTTTGGTTACTCTGACTGCCAGGCTGTGTAGAGCTGCACTTGATTTTATTTTCAATTTTTTTCATTCTTACTTTCAAATAAGAACCTAATGGAATCAGGGTAATCAATATTTCTAGGGTCGACCTCTATATTTTTAACCCGTGGAAGTTCCTGGGAGCAGTTACATACCTGGTTGCTGCCTTCTATGCTAACAATAGCTCTTTCATGAATAGCTCCCGAAGACTGGCTGTAAAGTATCTTACTGCTAACTCCATAAAGCAAGTCAAAGGAACATTCTGAAATGACAATAAATGGAATAATGATCACATAGTCAGAAACTATAGTTTCTTGTCAAGCAGTATGCACTGTGCATAGTTATCTTGTTGTCATTTGTGTGTCTGGTTGTGTAGCAAGTGTGTGGACAACAGTAGCACCACAAGCTACTGTGACTGTGTGCTAGCTAAAATAGCATTAGGTGATATGAGACTCCAAGCTTCATCATTATCTGATCACAGTTGCATACGTAATCTTTTATTCAGTGAAATGCAATTATGGACCTGGATTTCACAAAGAACACCAGAACTTAATGTTCTTCCATATTGTGCTCTTGATGGACTACTGGGCAAGAAAGGGAAATATAATTTAGAATATATATTCAATAATGTGATCCTCATCATAAATAAGAAATTCTAAAATGAGTAACAAAAACTTTGAAAGAAGAGAATAAAAATAATAATTTGAAGGTAAGAGGAACCTGAATTAGCAAAACTGCTCATTTTTATGAATGCAAAGGAAGTAGAAAGTTGAAAGGGTAAGTAATTATTTTCAAAGAAGAGGAAAAGCTCAGGCCAAAGGAAACAAATGTCTAAAAACCACTGATTTCTTTGGCATATCTCTTAGGAATAGGAAGAATTTCTTAATCTGTATAATGAAAACAAAATCTTTAGATAAATAAATGTTATATGAATAAACAAATTGTAATCAATACATTATAAAGTATGTGAATATAAAGAATAACCTAAAAAACAAACATATTTGCTGAGTATGAAAACTGAATACCTGGTTGTTAGATCATGATTCCTGCTATTACATCACATGTCATTTGAGTAGCCATCTGTTGGTTCATTTTGCTAATATAATTTACTTTCCAGTGCGTCAAAATGGAGAGGCCATTTCAACAACAGACCACTTGGCATTATGATAACATTTATCTTTAGCTATGCAGTTTTCCCAACACTTCTGAATACTAATTTTCAGTATGGGACAATTTATACCTTTATTTTTAGCTTAAATAAAATGGGCAAACTTTATCCCATATTAATAAGTTTTGGCAAAAGCAATATGAGAGGGCTGAACAGCTGAATCTAATAGAAAATGAGCTTTACTGTGGATAGGAAATTTATAATGTTGTTCCATCTACTTACTGTAAACACGTGTGGCTTAGGATCTGCATTTGTGACTAATGAGTTCATTTTGAAGTAATTAGGATTCAATGTCATTAACAGCAGGATGTCTGGAATAATTATATTTTAGAATAAAACATATAAGCATGGGCTTTGTTTGTTCTTATGCAGATGATTAATGTTATAAATGACAGTATCTGATATACACACAGAACAGCAAAAATTAACAGTATCTATCATGAGTGACAGTATGAAAATTAGATGAAATCAGTACTGTTAACTCTCTTTTCGTTGAGGGAAGGCAGAGTGAGACAGAGGTAAGGGAGATGGGTGGTGATGCCCTTGTCACTTTGTTTAAAGTTTTACTGAGGTCAATCAGGAAACACCAATTATGAACATGGCAAATCCTTCAAATCTAAATAGTGCTTGTGTGCTTAAGAAATGTCTAAGCATCCAACTATGAAAACTGTAATGTACAGAACTTCTATAAGGGAAAATTGTATTCCATGATACTTTCACAATTTAAAATGATATTCCACGAAGGAATGGAAACTTTTTAAGGCCATACATATTCTCTAAGCTTCCAAAATCAGGAATAGAGTTCGTTTATTCTCCACAGTTAAAAAATATTCCTTATGATTTCTTTCCATGCTAGAAAACTCTCTGTTCTTTAAACTTACATTTTCCAGTAAATACTGCTGGTAATTATACAATGAAACCGTGGGTCAGACATCATGCTACATGTTTTCAATCTTTTAGCAACCCAAGGAGATGCTTCACATTTAATTTCATGCATGGACAGAATTTCTTAAGGTCTCTCAACTTTGAAGTGCAAGAAAAAAGTGGAGTGGCTAGTAACCAGAGATCTCTTTTTTCCAGTACTCCACGCACCAGAGAAAATTCTATCATTGAAGACATTTCAGTCACCATATGTTCTCAGAACTTATGAGTGTTTAGTATTACTGATACAGAGACCATAGAATCAATACCTGATGTTCTGGGACCACAGTACCAGTGAGTGCATATGCTACCTACAAAATTGAAAATCACACCTCAATTGTGTAGGGCACAAGTTTGTTAAGAAACTAATTCTCATGGTTATAGTTATATTTCAGTTCTAGAGTACTTGAGTTTGTCACACAACATTAAAAAACAATGACTCTGCTTTAAAAAACTGCTTTGGTAATATGATTACTGAGTAAATATTTGGAAGGCCAATCTACTTATCATTAGTTCTGAGTGGAGATAAAATTAGCTAACCCATGAACTGTGCTGTGACTACTGAAGGGTAGTCTTACTTTCCAGTAAAACAAAGATAGAAGATAATTTGTTATTTTATTTTACAAATTGAATAAAAGTTACATTTGAGGCATACCTTAATTTATTCCCTGTAGAGATTATTGGGATAATATAGCTTTTCTATCCCTTACAAAATTCTTAGGTACTTTTCAATTGCTGTGACAAAACACCATAACCAAGAAAACTTATATAAGGAAAGCATTTAATTTCAGGCTTACAGTTCCAGAGGGGTAAAATCTATGACCATCATGGCAGGGAAGTTGGCAATAGGTAGATATACATAGCACTGGAGCAGGAGCTAAGAGCTCACATCTTGCCCACCAGCATGAGTCAAAGGTGGAGAGTAACTGAGAATGGCTCTGGCTTGGAAACCTCAAAGACCACGCCTAGTGAAACATCTCCTCCAACAAGGCCACACCTCCTCATACTTCCCAAGCAGTTCTACCAACTGGAGAACAACCATTCAAAAACATGTGCCTATGGGATGGGGGACAGTCTCATGCAAACCATCACTGAAACTATTATTTATTCATTTGTTTTTTGTGCAATATTTATGTTTTTATTTGCCTTTATCACTTATCATTTTTCTATATTATAAGTTTCTTAAGGGTAGATGTTAATTAAATAATGTAAAAATAAGTATTTTAATCCTTAGCATGTTGCTTTTTTGGTATTAACTGGCAAACATGTATGCTGATTATATGCACAGGTTCTGTTAGACTATTTTAGGAAGATGGACTTATTAAATATGTGGCTATCCTGTAAAGCTATTTCACGATGTAAATAAGTTAGTTATACCATGATTAGAGAGAACTGATAATGGGGTACAGACTTCTTTGATCACATCTTAGTAAGGGTTAAAGGTAAGAAAGCTGCATGGGAGGCATTTGGCATCCATTTAACACTCATCTTGTGTTTTATGAAAAGTTTCATATTTTCATATGATTTATTCATACCATATATAAGGCTTATATTACTATTATCACTATCTTTTTCTGTCATATGTTACTATGAGCCTCAGAATCCCCTAAATATTCAAATATGACAGTTAAATATTGTTACTTGCCCCATTACAGGAGGTCCTACAGTATTAAATTAATGCTGTATTTCTCTTGATATGTATAACTTATCAAAATTACTCTAATTCTTGATAATTGATAATGTATTATACCTATAAATTACAGGCTACTTCAAGAAAAATATTTTTTATATTTTTTATTTTTTTATTAATTACACTTTAATCACTTTGTATTCCCCCATAAGCCCCTCCCTCCTCTCCTCCCAATCCCACCCTCCCTCCTCCTTCTTCACTCATGCTCTTCCCCAAATCCATTGATAGCAGAGGTCCTCCTCTCCTTCCTTCTGATCTTAGTCTATCAGATCTCATCAGGAGTGGCTGCATTGTCATCTTCTGTGGCCTGGTAAGGCTGCTCCCCCCTCAGGGGGAGGTGATCGAAGAGCAGGTCAAACAGATTATTTCAGAGGCAGTCCCTCTTCCCATTACTATGTAATCCACTTGGACACTAAACTGCCATGGGCTACATCTGTGCAGGGGTTCTATGTTATCTCCATGCATGGTACTTGGTTGGAGTATGAGTCTCTGGGAAGACCTCTGTGTTCAAATTTCTGGTTCTGTTGCTCTCCTTGTGGAGTTCCTGTCCACTCCAGATCTTACTATTTCCCACTTCTTACATAAGATTCCATGCACACTGCCCAACAATTGGCCATAAGTCTCAACATCTGCTTTGATAGTCTGCAGGGCAGAGCTTTTCAGAGGCCCTCTGTGGCAGGTTCCTAGCTTGTTTCCTATTTTCTTCTTCTGATGTGCTTCCTCTTTGCCTTTTGGGATGGGGATTGAGCATTTTAGTCAGGGTCCTCTCTCTTGATTAGTTTCTTTAGATGTACAGATTTTAGTAGGTTTATCCTATATTACATGTCTATATGAGTGAATATATACCGTGTGTGTCTTTCTGCTTCTGGGACAGCTCACTCAGGATGATCCTTTCCAGGTCCCACCATTTACCTGCAAATTTCATGATTTTCTTATTTTTCATTGCTGAGTAATATTTCATTGTGTAGATGTACCACAATTTCTGCATCCATTCTTCAGTTGAGGGGCATCTGGGCTGCTTCCAGCTTCTGGCTATTAGAAAATAAAGCTGCTACAAACATGGTTGAGCAAATGTCTTTATTGTATACTTGAGCCTTTTTTGGATATATGCCTAGGAGTGGTATGGCTGGATCTTGAGGAAGCGCTATTCTTAGTTGTCTGAGAAAGCGCCAGATTGATTTCTAGAGTGGTTGTACCAGTTTACATTCCCACCAGCAGTGGAGGAGGGTTCCCCTTTCTCCACAACCTCTCCAGCATGTATTGTCACTTGAGTTTTTGATCTTGGCCATTCTGATGGGTGTAAGGTGAAATCTCAGAGTCGTTTTGATTTACATTTTCTTAATAGCTAATGACGTTTAGCATTTCTTTAAATGTTTCTCTGTCATTCGATATTCCTCTACAGAAAATTCTCTGTTTAGCTTCGTTTCCCATTTTTTAATTGGATTACTTGGTTTGCTGCTTTTCAGCTTCTTTAGTTCTTTATATATACTGGAATATTAGCCCTCTGTCAGATAAAGAGTTGGTGAAGATTCTTTCCCAATCTGTAGGCAGTCATTTTGTTTTGATGACAGTGTCCTTTGCTTTACAGAAGTTTTTCAGTTTCATGAGGTCCCATTTATTGATTGTTGCTCTTAGGAAAAATATTTTTAAATAATTCAATTTTCTTTTTTCCTGAACACTAAATTAATTCCAGATGTTCTTTTCTATAATTAAATCAAGACACAAATTTAAGTTTAGTTAACAAAAATACTGAATGAATTATTATCGGCCAAATATATCTATTTTTAAAGTCATTGAACTCTGCATGGTGGAAAACTTCCTTCTGAATCAAGCTGTAACAAACAGATATCTTATCTGGTCCACATTCCTGATGATTAGTAAGACTTAAACCTCCCTGAATACATCAACATGCTTAATCAAAAGCTTCTCCTATTTACAGCACTTGTTTGCATTCAGCCTCCACCTCCTTGGTTTCATTAGCACAGATAACTCTCCAGGAAACCTAGGCTGAGTTTATAGGAGCCTTGCCAAATGAGTCAGGATCAAAACATTTAATTACTTCAATTCCCTAATGCTTAGAAACATAGGTAGAAGTGATATTTCTTCCTGGAGAGCAGTTTTCCTTATCAGATAGCTATGGCATGGCTCTTCTGAAATTTTAAAAGTCCACCTGGCACTGTGAGGTGATACTGAAGGTATCCTCTAGGTATCTCAAATATTTATATGCAGGTTACTTTTTAATGCTCTTTTCACTTCAAAATGTGAATAAGATTGCCATCAAACTTACACTTATGTATTAGTAATATTAACTGATTGCATGTGTTTGTTAACTCAGGCCATATTTGAACATACCAGTAAGAATCACTTGAGAGTAGAGATATTTTTAAGTCTCAAGAGTTGTTCATTTGCCTTAAAATACCAAAGTCTAGGTCGATATTATTGGTCACTGAATATTTTAAGTTTTTCTTTCTTGAAGGAATAATTTAGGAAGCTAAGAAACAACATCTTTAATAAATATTTCCACTTATAAATATTGGACTTCCCAATTAAGAAGTAGGGAAAGATTCCCTTTATTTACATACATTAAAAAATATCAATCCTCATTTAGAAAGACATATGGGATGTGCATTGAACGTATGACAGGAGTCTACTGAAGGCTGAAAGACTCTAGCAGTGTTTTCAAAGCAGATACAAAGACTCATTATCCAACCTTTGGCAGAGTACAGGGAATCATAAGAAAGAAGGGGAGTTAGTCTGATGGGGAAAGGATAGGAGCTCCACAGGACCAAATATATATGGGAACAGGGTCTTTTCTGAGACTGACATTCAACCAAGGACCATGTATGCATATAACCTAGAACCTCTGCTCAGATGTAGCCTGTGGTAGCTCAGTAATCAATTGGTTTCCCATAGTGAGGGGAACAAGGACTATTTCTAACAGGAACTCAATGGCAGGCTCTTTGACCTCCCCACCCCCCAAGGGAGGAGCAGTCCTGTTAGGCCACAGAGGAAGACTTTGCAGCCAGTCCTGAAGATACCTGATAAAAAGGATCAGATGAATGGGGAGGAGGTCCTCCCCTATCAGTGGACTTGGAAAGGGGCAGTGTGGAGATGAGGGAGGGAGGGGGTGAGAGTGGGAGGGAATGAGGGAGCAGGATACAGCAGGGATACAGAGTTAATAAAATGTAACTGATAAGAAAAAAATTAAAATTAAAAAAGACAAACAAACAAACCATATACTGGAAGGAAATCACAACTGAAAAGTGGAAAATAAAGTACTTATGCAAAAAAAAAAAAACCAAACCAAAACAAAACAAACAAACAAACAAAAACACAAGGTGTCCAAGAATGGAGTCATGTGAGGACATTGCTGAATTCTTGTAAGAAAACACTTAGAAATCAAGAATTGTTTTGACCTCAGTTTTTTCCCAAATAGGCATTTTTTTGTTTGTTTATATGCTTCTATGGAAAAACATGATTTGGCCACATTTGCTTTCCTGACACCTGTGTGCTGCTTGTGTGTCATGTGTAGCTTGACTTTGTAATTGTACAGTTTACTCACGTGACTCCTCCTGGCCCTGACAGTATAAGTTGTCTGATGCTCTGAATAAAGTTGTAAATTGCCTAAGACTTTAGCGTGCTTCACTCACATGCTTCAGCCTTTCAGGTCGCACTGCCTGTGGAGTCGTAAACAATACAGCCTGTGTGTTTCCCTGACCAGAGTGGCCTGTGTGTTCCCAGGTTAGATGTTCCTTGTCACACAAGGTTGTATCAGGGTTTTTCTCTCTTCTTTTTAAATTTATATATAATATAAAAGATATATTAACATATATATTATATACCATGTTGTTTCTTGATTGATAATTTGCTGTTCTATGAGAATATATATTATATAAAAATATATAAAAAGTATATATAACATGAATTATATAATATATAATACATAATATGATATAATAGCATAATGTATTATATAATAGTATACATATTATATGATATTATTACATATGAATTAGACAATATAAATTATAATATTATATAAAGTATTATATATAACATTATAAATAATAAAATATATAAAATTATATATTATGTATATAGATATTTTTGGCTGTCCTACATTTCCTTTGTGTATATCTTATGGCTTTCAGTTTAGTGTTTTTATGAGATTTCTGTGTGTATGAAGGTGTGGGTTTATTTTCCTTCCACTTGTTTTGTTCCATTGTGTTAGACTTTGTTTTATATAGTATCAAAATTTTTTATTTATATTATATTATATTAGTTATATTATATAATATCTTAGAAGTCCATTTGAACTTGTAAGTCATTTCTAGAAGACACAATCTCATAGTACAATTTCTCGTTCTCTGGCTTTTACAGTCTTTGTGTCCCCTTCTTTCATAATGTTCTCTGAGTGACAGGTACAGTGGAATCTGTATATTTCTTAACACAGGAAACATGAAGGGATTCTCAGTCACTGCAGCTACTCAACAAAATTACTTAATTTAGGCACTAAACTTTAGAGAATCTATCCCAAAAGTCTTTCTTGGGTAGAAACAGTCAGGCTTCTTTAGAAACCTTAGACCATGTTGTTTCTTGACTGATAAGTTGCTGTTCTAAGAGAAATTTAATCTGCCCTGAATGAGAAGACTCAGGAAAATACACCAATGAATATAAATGGTAGCATAACAACACCTTTCACAATAGTAACAAATAAGATATCTTGGTATAACTCTAACCAAGCAAATGAAAGACCTGTTTGACAAGAACTTCCAAGTTTCTGAAGAAAGAAATTGAAGAAGATTTTAGAAGATGGAGAGATCTCCCATACTCGTGGATCAGTAGGTTTAACATAGTAAAAATGGCCATTCTGTCAAAAACTGTCTACAGATTCAATACAATTCTATCAATTTTCCAATACAACTCTTTACAGACAGACCTGGAAATAGTAGCCATTAACTTCATATGGAAAAATACAATACCCAGGATAGCCAACACAATTATGTACAATAAAAAAACATCTGGTTATATCAACATTCCTCGTTTCAAGCTACACTCCAGAGCAATAGTACTAAAAACTGCATAACATTGGCAAAGAAACAGACAGGTTGATCAATGGAACTGAATTGAAGAGCCAGAAATAAGCCCACAGAGCCTGTTTTTCTATAGAAGGAAGGAGAAATTGGAAGCAAGCATCTGAAGATATACAGGATATTGGAGGTCATCTTTGGATATAATTTGCTCATGAGAATTCACTTCCAAAATAATAGTTTGCATAAGATTATTTTAAATAACTTTTGGGTAACATTTATGGTTCAAGAACACTACTATATTTTATATTTTAAACGGTTTATTTTTGTTTCTTTTCTTTTATTATAGAGTTTACACTGAATCCTTTTGTCTTCAGTTCTTAGGTGAAGAAGTTGCTATTGTTGGATACTGTATTCATTATCAAGTTTTTAATAACGTATTGAAATGGAAACTGAAGAACTTCCTATTAAAAGCAATAACAGACATCTACCAATAAATCAGCCTCCTCAAAGTTGCTGTCTCTTCTTCTGAAGTCTTAAAGTTAATAGTTTCATGTGATTCTTTACTGTATGATACATACACACACATACATGCACACACACATACCACATACACACTACAACACCACACCTCCCCACACCACATGCATATACACCCACAAACACACACTCACCCGGACACACACACCGTCTTGAAGAAATAGAAAATGCTTGGACTTCATGCTCCAGCTACCTATTGCCTTTTTTAAATTTTAATATCTGTTTAATTTTATTTTAAATGAAATCAAAATTAAATTGTCATCTTGTTAAAATAAGGTTTCCAGGACTGTAGCTTATTGCAGCCAGTCCTGGTGAGACCTGATAAGCCAGGGTCAGATGGAAGATGAGGAGGACCTCTCAGTGGACTTAAAAAGGGATAAGGAGGAGACTAGGGAGGGAGGGTAGGATTGGGAAGGAATGATGTAGGGGGCTACAGCTAGGATACAAAGTAAATAAACTGTAATTAATATAAAAATAAAAATAATTAAAAAATAAGGTTTCCATTTAAGCTTCCAAGTTTTGATCATATTAACACCTTAGAGCCATCTAGTTTAAAACTCTAGAGGCATGATCTTTTTCCTTTCTTCAAACCTCTGTAATCCTCTCTTCAAACTCTGAATTCAGAGTTACCTGCCTTTTAATTTATTTGAGTGGTTTTCACAGCTGTTTTTCCTTCTTGTAGAAACATAATGCTTCACACTACCATTAGCCTCTTTTGAACTTTTGAGATGACTGTAAAAATAATTTTCTAACTAGCAATCTTTCTTTTTTTCCTTTTGATGTTAACATACCTAATTTTCTCAGATGAGAACAAACATCTATTCTCCCTAGATAAGGCATCAAGACCAAAGAACTGATCCCACATATGTTTATTTCATGAACCAATGAGTTTTCTGGGGTCACTTACAGAAGTGTGAGTGTGGGGTTGGGCAGATCTGAAAAAAGGACTCAAAGAAAGCTGCATCTCAACATGGGTGATGATTCATTCCTGCCTCTCTTGCTGGCAACTGGCCAGAGAGTCGTCCCTCTCCAGAAGTTGTTATTGTTTACACAATACTGCAGAGTCTTGTCAATGTCTTGAGTTTGGGGCACCTTCTGTGACTCAAGGCTGTCTTTATTCCGTGAAGGTAAAAAACGTTTATAAGCTTCGGGTCAGTACACTCTCTCTCTTTTTCTTTTTTAAATTTTTAAAATTTATTTATTTATTTACTGATTACAGTTCATTCATTTTTGTATCGCAGCTGTAGCCCTCTTCCTCGGACCCTCCCAGTCACAGCCTCCCTCATCTCCTCCCATGCCCCTCCCCAAGTCCAATGACAGGGGAGGTCCTCTCCCCCTTTCCTCTGACCCTAGCCTATCAGTTCTCATCAGAACTGGCTGCATTGTCTTCCTCTGTGGCCTGGTAAGGTTCCCCACTCCCCCTGGGGGAGATGACCAAAGAGCCAGCCACTTAGTTCATGTCAGGACCGTCCCTGCTCCCTTTATTAGGGACAAGGAGCTCACTTTACACTGAGCTACCATGGGTTATATCTGTGCAGGGGGTCTAGGTTACCTCCCTGCATGGTCCCTGGTTGGAGTATCAGTCTCAGAAAAGACTCCTGGGTCCATATTTTTTGGTTCTGTTGTTCTTGTGGAGCTCCTGTCCCCTACAGGTCATTTTATAGTACATTCTCTTACTACTAGCTAGATGAACCATTTATTCAATAAGATTTGTCTAATGCCAATCTCAAAACCCTGCTTATGAAGACTGTGAGCTGCATTCACTCTGTTCCCTATGGCTAAAAATATCCTCTGAATGGATGGTGTGTCTCTCTTTCATTTGGGAGCTCACTTTAATGTATATATGAAAAGAAAATATCCATTTTTTTTTTTAACAAGAAACCCAAATGTTTCCCTTTTGTTATGGGCTTGGGAAGTAAATGGAGGTTATGCAGGGCTCAGGAAGTGGGGTATTCATGCTCTCTTCTATGTGGTGAACTACTTGAAATATCAGTAATTTAGTAAGGAGTAACAAAGTATTTCAAGACTTTTAACAAAGGGTTATACTGATCCTTGGAAACCTTGATTCTGGCCATGATAGAAATAAACATTAATGGTTGTGTATTTTCTCAGGATTTCCTCCTGTTCATATTTTTCTTGTTTCTGCTACTAATGGCTCTTTTCTTTTTTGCTCTAGAAAGGTAGAACCAATATATTCTCCTTTTATGCATGTTTATTTTATATGTGGTAGTGTGCATTACTTGTGTACTTAATATGTCATTTGACAGAATTTGGATATTAAGTAGATATTTAATAAATAAGATAGTGATAATTCTTCTCAGAATTACTTTATAAATATATTTTGACTTTTTCTTTTCTCACAAGGCACCCTGCTGTTGGGAGTTTTTCCTTATTTTAATATAGCATGCAAAAATTGAATATATAAAGTCATGATGATTTGCTATGTTTTATGAATCTAACTATATATTTAGGAATATATATTATTCTTCATACAAGTTAATTTGTTGTGTTTGTATATGAAATTGTGTGGTATGTTAGATGCTTTCCTAAGAGTAAATAAAATTACTTTTATTCCAGTCTTTCACTGAGTTGATGATTTCCTTTGGAGACCATCAGAGGATGAATCGATATTTCATTGGGTGATTTCTAGAGATCATTTGTTGTTTTCAGCCTTTTTCTTATGGATATTAGGGAGACAGCCCTGGACATGATGTATGAAACAGGCACCATCATTGAAAAATGTGAACAGGATTCAAGTGATTAGGCAAGCACCTTCCACAGAACTCACATTAGTGGGATAAAAACTCATTTGCAAGTACCATATCGCTCAGTATTCAGTGTGGTCCACAGGGTCTACTTATGGATTACTAAAGTTTGGTGACCCAGAAATACAACAAAAGACCCAAAATGAATGCCAGAGCATTGCTGCTTGTGAATCACAGGAAAGACACTTGCAAAACATATGCTTCAAAGACATTTAGATTTTATTTTGAGGAATAATTGGAGCCTACATATTTAAATCTGCATGACCAGAAAACATGTATTTAAAATGCATTTCATTGTGGCATTGAGGCAAAACCAGGAAGGGGGTAATTCTCTAAATGATTAAAATAAAAAATTTCAAATATGAAAACACGGAAAGTTTTTAATAAAACGTATAATTCAAAGGATTCTAGACTATTAATATGTCACCTAAGTCACTACAAAGTAACTTTTATTGTGGCTTTATTATTATATATTTACATATATAATAAAGTGATATATACATAGATAGTAAAAGTGCTATGTATACGTATATACATATATGTATATATATACACACACACACACATATATATATATATATATATATATATATATATATATATATATATATACACACATATATCACACAATGAATGGTTGACAGAGTATTTCCTTCACTGGTGACTCTGATGGTGTTGTACAAAGAAGACAAGTAGTATCAACAGGACTTAACTTAAAGTGTGTTAAGAACTATCTTGTAAAGGTTGAATTTCAAATGTGTGAAATCTCTTATCTTGCATTTGCAAGTAATCAAAGTTTTCTCCCAGTTCTTTAATATAATGTCATCACACTATTCATCTGAGAGAGAAATCTATCTGCCAATAAATTCAGTGATTTAGTGGTGAATAAAATGGGTGTCTGGGGTCTTATGAAGCCATGTTGCTGTGGGTGATCTTTCTTAGAAAAATATACTATAAATGATGGTTAAGAATAATGAAAACAGTCCTTATTTTTTACAAGTTTCAGTTTATGTGAATGCATATATGATGTGTGCACATGTGCTGGAAGGGTTTGTGTCATGGTGTGTATGTGGAATGGAGGTCAGAGGACAACCTTGTGCAGTTGCTCCTCTCTTTCCATTTCTACACAGAGTTCTTCTTTCATCTTTGCATGGGTCCCTGGATGGAAGTTTCTGCCCCACACAATTAAAGCCTTTGCAACCAGATAGTGAGAAAGAAACTGTAAATCACAACATAATTTATCACATGCAAGTTAATTTGGAATTGAAAAATGAACCTTCAACTTTCTTGAACTTCAGGAACTAAAATCAAAATATAGATGCATTAAACTTCAATATATGCTACATGCTTTGGGAGTGTCTATAGGAAACAATTGCTAAATTTATTTCTGTGCTCACACAGAGGCCACTGAAGTGTTCCAGAGGTCACATATTGCAACAAATAATTCAATGTGACTTCAGGGGTATATGACGATAAATTAAAATTGATTACTTATTGCCCATGAACCTATTTCAGATTTCTTAGAAAACAATTTACATTAGATATTTATAAGCTCTCTCTGGGCATATATTATAAAATCACATACTTATACAAATACTTATTAATGAAGTGAGGACTTTTCAAAAGGATTATGTTTATTCTGAATTTTAAGTCCTGTTCAGGATTTGAAGAGTAGTTCTACTTGTAAAGCACACTTACTTGTTTATTTTGTGTGTACTTGCTCATGACTGGGTGTGTGTTGGTGTACCATGTGTGCGGTACCTACGGGCATGGGAAGAAGACAGTGGGTCTTTGTGGGTCTTCTGGAACAGGACTTGCAGGCGGTTGTGACTTACCATGTGTATTCTAGAAATTTCTGGTGCTTAGCAAGGGCAGGGAGCACTCTTAGGTGCTGATTTGTCTCTCCAGCCCCTACATGGACACACGTGGTAACTCATGACATCCTGCAAATCTTGTTACAGAAGACCCAACATCTTCTTCCCATGTCATATGCTACTGCTCACATGGTGCAGTAACGTACACCCAAGCACAAACATGTACACATGTTTTTACTGGGTACAAATATGCTTAGAATATACAACTTTAGAGACTAGCAAAGTTTTAAGACCAAACTCTGCACACCTGTGAAATTTGAGATTGGGGAATTTTTATGCAATTGCCACTGGAGAATGGTACTGTGAAAGCAGTAGCTATGATGATTGGGGGTAAGTAACTTATCTGAGAGCAAGGCAAACTTTGTCACCTGTCCTCATTGGCAGATACCAGCAGCTAGTGGATAGAAGACTGGTGTCACAGTACAAAGGCTTGGTAGCCGCATTTTCTCAAGGCCTGTGTTAATCCTGTGACTCTCCCCACGCCTGAGAGTTTATGACAATTAATGGAAATTATGTATTAGGCAAGCCAACAACAGTTCAGAAAGACAGCATGATGGGTTGAGGGAACTTTTGTGAAATAATGGATTGATGGACAAAATTTACATGCCATTGGAGCACTGCTTTTAGTTTTCACTTTTTAAAAAAGTTATTTCACTTACTAAATAACATTGGTTACTCATGTGCTTTCTCATGTACAAGTCTTTGATGAGAAAGAAATTTCAAGTGGCCATTTAAATGTTATGAATATATTCTGAGCATTTCATGTGTGACCTTGAACATTATGTATTACACCTTATATATTACACCTTAGTCCAACAACATCGAGTGTGGTCATCTTTCACAAATGGGACCAGTTAACTGACTGAGACTTCTCTGCGGTGCTAGCCGGTGTCATGTTTTTGTTATACTCCATTTGTGGTTAGTGTTTCTCATTTGTGTACTCTTATTTCTCGCTTATTATTTTTCCTAAAAAAATTACACATTGGTGTGAACACACCGATGAACAGACACACTGTCTATTGTTGTATAGTTCAAAGATCTACTTAGATGCCATCCTGCATGCCTGCAGCATTGATGCTCTAAGGTCTCAGAGAAAGGTCTGGCCAATAGCCTGACACCCTTCAGGGTCAGGATTGTCTTTGCTTTAGGTACTATGACTATGCTTGAGAAGCTGCTTCACTTTCTGTAAGATATTCTAACCCTGAATTTGCAATTCACTTGGGCCTCAAATTCTAATATCTTAATTGTCTCTCAGTGCTCTCTCCTTAGACTTTCAATGTCTGAACTGAAGAACATAAAATACTTTGCAAAGTAAAGACCATTAGACCATTACTCTCGCCATTTAAAATAGGATTGGATGAGCATCAAGCAATATGGTTTATGGAGCAATCTTCTATTCTCCGGGAGATGGGAGAAGATGGCTAAGATGACCTGCTATTCTGATCATCTTAACAACCTAACTTTGAGCAATAAAGGTTTGATTTAGATTTACTACCAAGGAATTCACCAGGAAAATGAAAAGTTGGCACCTACAATATGATTAAGGCCTTTTGTTATCATCACTGGGAAGGAAAAGACTCTGTATGTTATGGGGAAAAAAAAAAACTTTTTGAATAGTCTTTGTTCCAGGACCTGACTGATTTAATATGTGAGAGGTCAAGATACAGACACTTTTAAAAACATGAGGAGAGAAAAGATAGACTTCCTGTCATTTAGGAGTTTACAACTTACTGAGAAAAGATTTAGAATGTGAGGTGTTCTTTGTAGAGATTTAAAAAATATCTATTCTATTAGAAGATGAAGGACGTGAAATAGAAAAAATGAATTATTGAAATATTCTGCTTGATTGCCTCCTGCTCCTCGATCTCCCCTGGCACTGAGAAAAAGAAGAAATGTCTTTGATTCTCTTCCCACTTACTCCTTTGGTTGTAGTGGTCTTGATTGACGTTGGTTCTGACAGTTTCAGGGTTACTTTTATGCAAGGCACAAAAAGCATCAAAAGAGAGAGGGTGCATACCCAGTGATCAGAGTTTTGAAAACTATACACTGTTTGGGCTTACTTTTAAAGTATTATGTTTAATATATGACTGTTACATCTATAATATGCATGCCATATTAATAAGTGTGCTGTACCTTGGGAGCTTAGGAACTGGCCTCTGTTTCAGACCTAGCATTATAAATATATTGCTATTATATTTTGAACATTTTCTTTTTGTCTTCATTTTAATTATATTTTTAATTACTAGATGTAACAGTGATGAGTTACTATTTTATTTTATTTTTTAATTCTTCATCACACCTTGTCACTGTCTACCCAATTGTTCATTGGTTGGCCTGTTATCTGTGTGTTGTAATAAATTACCTCCTACCCAGTGGTACAAAATGACAGCTATTTTATGATGTTCTTGCATCCTGTGGATGGGATTTTGGAAGGGACTTTATTGGAACGGCTTACCTCTGTTGCATATTAATCACAGCCTCACCTAAGGAATAACAGTGCTGCCTGGACTACCTCAGAGCTGAAATCTTTGGAGAAGGCTGAAGTCGGATCTTCTGAACTTAAGTTAGATTGGACAGAAATGCTGATTTAGCTTCTACTTGCTGGACAGAGTTCCCACTTAGGATCTCTGTGTGTCTTTTTTTTTTTTTTCTTTCACAGCATGGCAAGAGAGAAAGAGGAAGGAGCATCCATGACTGTGTGCTCCAGTGACCAAGGTGGGAACACATGTTTTTCATACTTACTTCTGACACCATGTGATGTCATTCCCACTGTATTCTCCTGGCTCTAGATCAATTACTACGAAAGTGATCTCTACTTCCTTAGAACAGGAAATGAGATATTATTGTGTTTTGTGGGATAGTTTATGATAGAAAGCAATGAATAGTTGGTGAGCTTAACAAAGCCGAATCCTCAAGCAAAGGGGACCAGGCTGCCAAACTCCTATAGTTATTTTCACGTAGTGGGTACATAACTTACTGTGGACTTATTTTGTTTCTGCATTTCTATTTACTTGACAGTGGTTATGGTTAATTTTAAGCATTAAAATTATGCTATACTTTTTAGCATAATGCTAAAACTACAGATAAATATTATTATGCATGTTTTGTTTGAAGAATTTCACATTTATGATTTTAGATTTTGTCTTCTAAGCTATGGGAGGGTCTCCTCTAAACAGGGGAGCGCTTCAATAGAACAAAGACGATCTTCTCGAGCAGAAAGCTGTTTGGTACAGATGGTGCTTTAGATGTCCACTGTAACATCTGCTCACCCTGGCTAGGCACAGATATTTGTATTTGCCAGCCTCCATAATTCTTTGGACTAACACCATGAATCGTTTTTATAAATATGAATGTGTCTGATATGTATGCATATAACATATGGACATAAAAGCACACACAAATATATTTCGTACTAATTTTCATATCGCTGTGTAGAACCCCTGTGATTTAAAGGAAATATAACTTCAACCTAGAATAGAGTGAGTATAATTTTAACTAATATTGTAGCCTTAGGGATTCTAAATTTCCTTCAAATTATTCTTTTAGAAAGGTTCCCTTTTTCTTTCCATTGCTTCTAAACTTCAAGTGGTATTTTATCCATGTTAAATATATTGTGTCTCTGTGTGTGTGTTTTGTAATTTAAGAATCCAGGCATACAATATTTTACTTTAGATTATACTGACAATATTTCCTTTCTGGTTGATTTTATAGTAGTTTATAAGTGAAAAGTAATGTTGAATATTGTCATCTTAAGAACAAGTCAATGAACTATTTATTGAAAGTTCTATGATTTTCAATCAATTACAAATATTTGGAGACTGAATTTTCTACAATCTGATTAATCCTAGTGTAGACATAAAGCAAGACAGTGATTTTCACTTCTGATGATTAAGCAATATCTAAACTCTGCAGTTACCTTTCAGATGTATAAGCTAACACAATTTCTTATGTCTCCTGTACATTTGTCAACTTTTCTTGTAGTCTCCTTTTGCTAATGTTTCTAACAGGGTTTAGTAACACACAGGTTCACATGATGTAATTTTTTAAATTTATATCTTTACAAATCCTGTGAATCATCTCTTTTTCTTTTTCTATTTGGTTTTTCTTTTTTTTTTAACATTTTTTATCATTATAATTTATTACAATTTATTCAATTTGTATCAGGGCTGTAGCCCCCTCCCAATCCTTCCCTCTCTCCCTCTTCTCCCCCTATGTCCCTCCCCTAATCCACTAATAGAGGAGGTCCTCCTCTCCTTCTATTTGACCCTAGCCAATCAGGTCTCATCAAGGACAATTTTTGCTTGCTGGCTTCTGCTTCCTCTAGTTTCTTTTACTTTTGAAAGGACTACCCAAGGGAAGGGTGCCATCCACAATGGGCTGGGTTGATTAACAATGAAGGCAATTCCCAGTAGACATTTCTTCAGGCTAACATGATGTAGATAATTCCTCACTGAGATTACCTCTTCTCTACTGACTTGGTTGTATCATTTTGACAATAAGAAGTAATTAGCACATTTATGGTCTCTAAAGATAACAATATGTTAACAATATGGAAGCAAGAGACCTTCACCTGTGTCTACCCATATAACTGTTAGACATTAGCAATAGATCCAGACTTTTCCCAGAAGAAATGTGGCAAGACCCCAGAATCCTGCTCCATAAACTGCAGGGAGCCACAGCCCATTGAGAAAGTGGGTGCAGGAGATGAATTTACTTTACTTCCTGTTGTTGGTTGTTTTTCTTCAATGTTGTGTGTCTTTATTTGGTCCCCTGACTACAGAAGTAATGTACAGCAGATACTTAATGTTTTTAATAGTGATGAATTTGTTTTTCCAATGATGAAAATGTTTTGAAAGTTTGTACAACATCTGACAGAATAATTTAATATGTATGAGCAGGAACTATGGCGTTTCCTGGGGGCTTCCTTTAGAACTTCAGTGAAGAACATGGCCTTGGGATAGTGCTAAGAACTTTTTGGTTAACTGGCTCATGTTCTCTTAGAATTTATTTCAGTATTTTTTCAGTGCTTAATTGGGACAGTAGCAGAAATTTAGTAAAAATGTATTTTCTAAGGCAGCAAATACTCAGAAACAATTTAATAAAATTGAAATTTTATATCAGCTGTTATTCTTTGTTGCAAACACATATAAACTTTTGAACACTTCATATATATGAATTCATATAAATATGTGTATGTATATATATAAATACATAATTTGTCCAATTCTTTGTATTTTTTGTATTCTTATTTTACACTTTAATCTTTGAGATCTGAGGAAAATTTAAAAATTTTTCTGTAGATGATAATGGATTAAAATTCATGAGCAAAATACCAAATTATATGAATAAATGACTAAGCTATGGAAAAACCCATTTTCTGTCTGTGATTTTGCAGTTTGATGTGTATTCCTTCTTAAAACAAAACCATTTGCTGGACACGAAGTTCAAGGGACATGAAGTTCAAGAGATACCTTTGCTATAATTCTTTCTCTCTGTGAAGTTTCACATAGCTTCCTTCTGGCAGCTTCTCACAGGTATGACCAGAGTTGATTTATACACGCTGCTGGATTGGGTTCAATGTAATTTCTCAGCCAGGGCTATATATGGTATTGAAAATGAACTCCACTACAGGCTTTCATGTGATATTCATTTGCACCACTCCCCAACACACACATCCTTTGTAGCCTCATGTGTTACCAGGGCATCACACTATTCAAGTAGTGGCTGAAAGAAGAAAAAGACTGCCTCATTATGAAGGCTTGAGATTGAGAACTAAGCAAGGGCTTGGGAGAAATGTAGCTTAGTTTCTGAGACCCAGCTGCTGATGGAGTGTAACAGATAGCATGAAAACCATGCTTTTCCAGGTCAGATTCAGGATTTGGAGAAACAAGGAGGGGACAATAAAAGAGGGAGGTTACAAATATTAGCTCTTCTGGTCAGCAAGCACTCAAACCTTGCCCATAGCTTTGTTTGTTAAAGAGAACAAGTTTATGTCGCTTGTAGAAACATTTTCTGCAATGATGAGTGATAACTAATTAGCCTGTTGACCTATTTGACAAAAAAGTGGAATATACAATAAAGTGTAATCTAGCTTAAATTTCTAGGGACAACTGAGATCATTATTCAAGCATCAGATTTGCTACTTAGAAGAGTTTCACAAACCGAGGAAAATGTCTTTGATGGCTGGGAAAGATAACATGACTTTTGAGGGAGTAGAGCGTCTCACTGAAAGTATTCTCAGGCCTGTGATATATATATATATAATTCTAGGAGCATCTCATACTTGTGGGGGGCATATTTACATATGTATAACTTATTCTGGGGTAGAGAACTGAAAGCACATTTAAATTAGTTTCATGTGAAAATAGATAGTTTCCATAAATTATCACATTTGGAATTTATTCTGAGTAAATTAACTCTATATTTATAAGCTTGTTAGTACATTTCAGTTCTGTCCTGGGGCACAGCTATACTTCTGAGGACCCTTTTCTTAACACAACAGAATACCCTGAAGAAAGATTGGTTTATTACCAGCATCTACATTGTGGTGCTGAATTGAGGCAAATTATATATTACTTAACATCATTTAATGACTGTTAATATGTTTTGAGTTTTATGTGCTAATGTTGAATTGGGCTCCATAATATAAATTGTTACTGCATAATATAACTTGCTATGTGCACGTGAACACAACCCACCACCATTGGTGAACTGAAAAGTGGATTTTAGCTCACTTTGGGTAGGCAAGTTGAGCCTTGATTGATTGTGACTTGGGGCCTGGGCCATGTCAAATTATCATGTTGATTTCTGAGCTAAGAATGGGAAACAAAGGAACTATATGTAGACTCCAAGCCAGAACCAGATGCCAAGGCTATATGTAAGTGGCTAGGGTCTGTGGCAAAAGACAGTGGAAATGGTTAAAAGACCATTTTAACCAAAAAAGCAAAAACTAGAGCCTCAGAAATCGTTTTTATTCCTAGGAAATGATTCTTTAGAGGACAGCTGAGGAGAAATGGGCTTAATTCTCCTTCCCAAGATGTTCATGTCTGTGTGCTGTGTCAAAGCCTCTTATAGCCTTTCTGCTTTGCACTGCCCTGTCTACTCAGAGGCCAACTTGTTCCTCTCCTTTCGGCCACCACTCCTGCTGAGAATATCATTTTTCCTCGTTCCTTTCACACATTCCGCCACTCATTTTTCTTTGTCTTTTTTAACCCTTACATTTTTATTCTGAACATTTTATTTAATGTCGACAAATGTGAATTAATTGTACATACTAACGCATTTCCATGTTATCTAACACATGTGCACAGTGTGAACTTCTCAGACGCAGCCTCTCTGTGGTTCCAGCCGTCCATATTCTTCGCCGCTAATAATCCACATTGTAGATCGTAGCTCATTGTTTTAAATTCCACATACGAATGGGAATATGTGATCATTGTCTCTCTGTGCCTGGTTTACTTAACATATTTTGCTTAGTCTTCCACACATTTGGCAGAACTGCATTACATTATTTTGACCGAAGCATGTTACATTAAAAAATATATATATATTATTTATCTGTCCTCCTTTGACAGACTTTTAAGTTGATTGTACATTTTAGTTGTGGGACATGCCATGCTAAACATAGGTATCTATAAATCTCTCTGAAAGCTTGATTTTATTTTCTTTGGTCCTATATACAGGAGGATTGCTGAATCGTCTGGTAGATTGGTATCTATTTGGGGGGCCTCTATACTGTTATTCATCATTGCTGTACACTCCCTCCTCTCTTCCTCCTCCTCCTCTCTCTCTCTCTGAGCTCTCTCTATATATATTGTAATCCTGATAAAATGATCATTTTTATTTTTGTTATCTTTTCCTTATAGCTAATGACATTCTCCACCTCTTTCCTCTCGTCCTATGTTCTCTTTACTGTTTGTTTCTTATGAGACACAGACAGCTTTTAGCTTGCTATGATCCTATTGGTCAAATTTGCTTTTTTGTTTTTTTTGTGATTTTAAAAGTGTTCAAACATACCAATGTTATGAATGAGTACCCTATGCTTTCTGCTAGTACTTTCAGTGTGTGTGATATTCCCTTTAAATCTTTAATTGGTTCTACAAGATTTCTATACAGGGAAAGGGGTCAAGTGCCAATCTCTTGTTCGTGCATACCCAGTTTAGCTAGCATGACTTGTTAAGGCTCTCTTGTTTTACAATGTATGATTTTTCCTCTCTTTTCAGAGAATTATCTGCCACTTACATCTGTGTACATACTGAACATTTTATTTTTAGGAAGTTTCTATAACTCTCATTTCTGTATCTGTATTTGAACATAATAGTGTTATCTTCAGTATTCTAACTATGTTCTGTTGTATGTATCAAACTACATTACAATTACTGCTTTTTTGCATTTTTAAACTTTTATTTCATTTATAACTGAAACTTTTCTCATACAGTAGAATTTTCTTATGCTTTTCCTCTCCCCATTCTGTCTCAGATACCCCCCACAGACCTATCTACCAAAGTGTTTTTTCTCCCTATTCCTCACTCCAAAATATAAGCAGAAATAAAATACTGAAATCAAAGTAAGCAATGAATAAGACAAATATAATTATTTGCTTTATGTGTCTCTTCTTTTTTATCTCTGGCACTTGGAAGGCAAAGATTTTTTTTGCATGTATTCAAATTCCTAATTTCTCAAAACTAGAAGAGACTTATTAAAATTATTGATTTTCAGAATGCTCTAAAGTTGTAGCGACATTCAGCTACATTAGGAAACATATCATAGAAACTTTATAGAAGTTTTAAATTAGAAATAAGAACAAAAATAGTTAGCTTGGTATAGTGATTTTTGCCCACTCCAAAAAAAAAAAAGAAAAAGAAAAAGAAAAAAAGAAATGGAAACTTAAAAAAATTATTGACTTTATAATTTTTTAACCTTAAATATATGTCAAAATAAGAACCCAACTTTAACATTTTATAACATTACTTTCTACAGACTGCCATATGTATTCATATTTTAAAAGCTGTATTTTTATTCAGTGAAATAGAAAACTGGTATTATATACAAGTTTCTAAGTACTGGGATTTATTTTTTATTTTGATTTATTTTTTATATGTATTTATTTCATTGTATGTGAATGACTGTTTTGGCTGCATGTATGTATGTGCATCATGAGTATGTCAGTGACCATGGAAATCATTAGAGGGTGTTAGATCCCCTGCAATTGGAGTTACAGATGGTTATGTAGCTCCTGGGAAGTAAACCTGGTTCTTCTGAAAGAGCAACAATAACTCTTGACACCTGAGGCATCTCTCTAGCCACAAGTTTCTTTATATGCTTTTCTAGATTTAAATGAATGAAGATGGGTACATTTATCCACTTACCACTGATTTTAATTCATTTTTTTTCCCTTTAATATTATGATATAATTGTATATGAAACAAAGTTCAGTACCATGAATGACAGTTTTCTTGGTGAACAGCTATTATCCTAACACACTTTGAAATTTTCTGGACAGAGATTTGAACCTCAAATTCTGATAGCATTGATAATGCTAAATTTAAACATGTTTAATATCTTTGACCCAAGAGTTACAATCCGACTATAAAATAAAACACCCTAGAGTTAGAATATACTGTGACTATTTTTATAAAATTAAAGTCTCCTGTGTAGGGATAGATATGGGCTTACTCTATTTGTGTTCAAAGTCTTTATCTGACCTTGCTCCTTTAAAGATGCACTTGTTACAGGATGTCAGTCACTAATGAGGCCTAAAGTAATTGAGGCTGATTGAGCTGGCAAGATGCTGCCTAATTAGAATGATAAATGGAACTTGATGATCAAGAATGGAGGAGCGTGTGGCACAGAGGGCATTGAACAAGGTCATTCTGTCAAGAAGGACCAGGCATCCCACCCCACCTCCATTGGATAATGACCGTCCTTCATGCCATGTGAGCCCAACACTGAGAGACTTACATTGATCATTATGTGAAACATTTTGACTTTGCTTTCTTAGGTGAAGTGTGGCAAGTGCAGTTTCAATGATTCCCTTGATAAGTCATTCGATACAAACACTAAAATCAAATACGTTGAGCCATGTAATTCTCTGTCTACTAAGAATGAATATTTATGAATGTATTAGCTTTCAGATCAAAGACAGCAAACCTAAAGACTTGCCCCCATGAGTTCTTTCTTGCTAAACTTTTCACAACACCTAGAAACTCTACCAAACAATGTCATGTTTGAAGGACTCTGACAAAATACCTTCATTATGCTAGAGAATTGGAGCCACATTTAACTAGTATTTTCCTTTCTTAATTGTATGAGTAGAACTTATTTGCATTTAGATGTGAGCAGTTTTTCCAATTTTAACAGAATATCTACCTTAAGTTAATAGGGCTGTAAACACATATTCATACACATATTGATGACAGTGACATTTCATTTAGTTTCTTTAGGAATTCCTGTCTACTTTCTCCAACTATGTCCCCTAGCCATATTTAACCCACTTTAATAAAAATATCTCTAAAATATAAAACATACTTCTCAGGGAACCTATGCTCAGCTTTTCTAGATCATAGTTTTTGAGACTGTAACTGTCGGCTTCCTTCTAAGGTTTGTATTTGAAGATGTACCCATCAAGTTATCATAATACTAGGCTAATATGATTGAAAGTCTTGGACTGTAAAGTTCTAAGCTGGCTCGTGAACCTCCCCCTCCCCCACAAAAAACTTAAACAAACAACAGCAGTGTCCTAGTTTTAAAAAATATGCATATACTATGCATGTCTTTTTGCTTCTGGGACTCACTCAGGATGATCCTTTCCAGGTCCCACCATATACTCACTCATATAAACATACAATATAAATTAACCCACTAAAATCTGTACATCTAAACAAACTAAGCAAAAGAGAGGACCCTAACTAAAATGTTCAATCCCCATCCTGAAAGGCAAAGAGGATGGACATCAGAAGAAAAAGAAAATAGGAAACAACCTCGGAACCTGCTACAGAGGGCCTCTGAAAGCCAGAAGAAAACAGGAAACAACCTTGAAACCTGCCACAGAGGGCCTCTGAAAGCTTCTGCAGTATAGACTGTCAAAGCAGATGCTGAGCCTGATGGCCAACTGATGGGCAGAGTGAATGGAATTCTATGTAAGAAGTGGGAAATAGTAAGAGCTGGAGGGGACAGGAACTCCACAAGGAGAGCAACAGAACAAGATAATTTGAACACAGGGAACTTCCCAGAAAATCATACTCCAAACAAGGACTATTTGTGGAGATGACCTGGAACCCCTGCACAGGTGTAGCCCATGGCAGTTCAGTGTCCAAGTGGTTTACATAGTAATGGGAAGAGGGACTGCCTCTGACATAATCTGATTGGCCTGCTCATTGATCACTTCCCCCTGAGGGGGGAGCAGCCTTACCAGGCCACAGTAGAGGACAATGCAGCCACTTTTGATGAGAACTGATAGACTAAGATCAGAAAGAAGAGGAGAACCTCCCCTATCAGTGGACTTGGGGAGTGACATGCATGCAGAAAGGGGAGGGAGGGTGGGATCGGGAGGGGAGGAGGGAGGGGCTTATGGGGGGATACAAAATGAATAAAGTGTAATTTATAAAAAATTAAAAAAAATATGTAACCATGACTTTTGGTAAAAAAAAAATAACTGAAGAAATTACTGTTAAACTGAAGTAAATAAATAAATTCAATATATGACATTTGGAAACAGATTGCCTCTCAGCATTAACATCTCATTTGTCTTTGTATCTACCATTCCTTCCAGTGTTGACATCTATTCAAGGCATCACTATGGTTCATTTTCTTAAATATCCCTCTGTACCACCATGCTGTCCTCAGTTAGGTTTTCTTAAGGATTCAGTACAGGTAGCACTCATCAAGATCCATGAATATATATCGTTGATGTCTGTAAATGTTCTCTCTATCCCTAACTTGTTCAGATATTTGGGCTTCAGAAAAGAAATCCTCTAAAGTGATTGTTAGCATTCATTAGCCAAGTGGTTTGACACAAATTTCTTTCCCTTCATAAAGTGAGCACCATGATTTTCACTTCATGACTGTGTTGAAGACTAATGAGGAATAATATATATGGAAATCTATTAGCAGCTGACACAAGAAGTGGTAGACCATGGTGCTTCCCCATATAATGGACACAATTAGATATTTAATGAAATTCCCTTTCTTTCTGTCCTTCCAATCCTCCAACCCTGTGTTGCTCCCATACAGCCAGGAATTGGCATTTTTACTCTTTAATTCTTAATATATTTTTCTGTCAAAGTGTTATTTCCAGTTTCTATTTTTTTTTTGTAACTCTTTTTTCTCCCTCGTTCTGCTGCCCCTACCATCTCCACACCAGGCTGTCATATGCCCTGCTTACTCCATCGAATGTCCTCTGTCATTTGGCCAATTATTCTCCTGCTGACACTGGGCATGACTAAGGCTGTCAGTCATTTTTCTTCAGACTCACTCACATCCGTTTATAAGTGTATTAGACAGCTGCTGCTTAAGAAACAAAGGCATTGAATGGAACCCTTCCCTGATGACTTAGGACCATGTCTGTGAACACCAATTATATCTCTATTCTATACATTTATAGAAACCATTGAGGTATACAGATTGCTTGTCCTTAGGGTCAATAGATTTCTTCTAAAATTTACTACCAATAAAGATTTGACCTTTTAGACAAAGGTTGATTTTCCTGTTGATTGATAGTGAAACATATTTGCATATGTTATGCAAACATATTTTCTCTCTGTCTCTTCCACTGCTCTCGTGTTTAAGAACGCAAATCATGGTACACAGTTCACTTTAATCCATTTTTGATATCTCAAAAACTGAATTATTACATTAAGATATATTTTATTGAATTTTTAATAATTACATATATGCATACAATATACTTTGATGGCACTTAAATGATTACAATTTGAAATAGTCTATTTCTAAATAAGACCACATTTCAAGAGATTTTTTTTGGATAACTACAAATTTTCAAGTATTCAAACCAACACAGAGTCCAAGATACTTTGCTTTTTGTCAGGGTGCATTTCAGTCAGGACCATCTGCTCTCAAGGCCATGGTGATCATTTCAGCAGTATTCTTTTGTGTATTTGATTTTAAAGGTTTTCAAAAAATGAAAAATCAAAAAGTGACAGTTAGTGCAAACAAATTGTCAGTTAGTCTGGTTTGCTTGTTCATGACTGTTACCACTTGCTAACAGTCTTAACCTGGAGATTGTTCCTAAAAGGCCACTCCAGAGCACATGAAAACAGCTCATGTCTGCATTGCAGGGATTGCTGGTTAGAGCCTGGCAGAAACTGTCAGGGACTGGCTGCAGATGGTGAGCAAGGATAAGTCAGTCTTAGTAGGGCAGCATTCCAGCTCAAAATCAAAACAATCCCACAGTCCTCATGAGATGTACTCAGCTATAAACGGCATGTTAAGAGACACAACCCAGCTCCTCGTGTGCAACCCCTTCCCTTAGACATGCTTTGATGGTCTGAGAAACTGCTCTTCATTTGATTATTCCAGCCAGAAAAATCTTAATTACATTCCAGCCCCTTCTGTCTTTCACCTACTGCAAGCGATCAGTAACTATTTCTTGCCAGGTCTGTCTCACCCTAACACATATTCTATCTATTTTCCAGTTTCTATCCATCTTTTCACTCCTTTCATTCAATACTCTATCAGCCTCTCACTTGTACTACAGTGACAGTAGAAAAACCAGTCTCCTATTTCCACCTTCCGCCCACATGACAATACAAACTCTTCATGACTAACATATTCTGCCTGAGGGAAAAAAATGTACCCATATTTCTTCTCTAATATATAACCTTTGTACTATTTCAGTGGACTTGAGTATACGGTTGAGACACATTAAAGTAGGATGAAGGACATAGAAAGACCTGGCTGTGTCCTGTCTTTTAAGCTTCAACTCAGAGAATCCCCCTATGCACATTGAGCTACAGTGCTGTGGCACAACATATCCTTCTTACAGTCAACGTACAGTTTAGCGTCATTGTGATTTCTTTGTCCATTTCCCCTGAAGTCCTGAAGTACCAACTTTTCTCTCTGTGTAATACCGTACTCCCCATTCACCAACTTTCAGCCTTGCTATGTTTATGTGCATTTTTCCTGAAAATAGAATATTTGCAATAAGTAGAACAAATAAGCTTTTATAGCTATAATAGGCAACTCAGATCAGGTTCTTTCTCTTTCTGGACACTTGATAACAAGCAGGAAAAGAGGACTGAGTGGTGGAAGAATGAGCTCTGGGTGAAAATCACAGACAATCATATCCAGTAGCATTGATTTCCTCACAGTCATGAGGGGAAGAAGATGAAGCATCTAGAACTTAGATACAAGAAAAACATGTTCTGCAAAGTCTTTTATTTCGTAGCTTTGCTTACACCCATGGACTAAGAATACAGAAGTGTCAGACAGAAAGGGAGGAGGACCTCCCCTATCAGTGGACTAGGGGAAGGGTATGGGAGGAGATGAGGGAGGGATGATGGGAATAGAAGGAGATGAGAGAGGGGGCTACAGCTGAGATACAAAGTGAATAAACTGTAATTTATAAAAAAGAAAAAGAATACAGAAACAATGAAAACCTAACTGTCTTCACATTCTCTATCTCTCCCTCCCTCTCTCTCTCTCTCTCTGTGTGTGTGTGTGTGTGTGTGTGTGTGTGTGTGTGTAAATATCTGCTACTCTACCTGCCAGAATCAGGGTTCCCACAGCTGATCACAGCCCCATGCATTCTATTCTTTAATTGTTTAAATCAAGTGAATAAAATATAAAAAGTTCAGAGGTGGTTTCGTGGAAAGTTATGAAAATGCATGAAATTGAAATACAACAAAAAAAATGTCAGGCAATCAAGATCATTTTTCTAATCTCATTGTTTCTGGAATGTAAGTTCCTTAAGAACTTCTCCTTGTGGAAGGTTTTGTGTGCTGGCAGACTTAAAATGATATTGAGGCAGTCTAAGGGAATCAATCAATATATACCAGTAATAGCAGACATCAAAATCTTCAGCATCCATAGCATCTATTACATGTTCCAATTTTCGAACTAATACAATTTTGGCAGAAGAGCACACAATGTAAACTGAATTTATATCTAGACTTTCAGGTCGTCTAGGATGGTCAAATAAGTAGTGATCCAAATGTTTTGCAGAAAAAAATGCAGCTTTCTCAGAGGATGTAGCCAGATAATGACAGGGGGATAAAAATGTTAATGTGCAGGAGTCTACTACCTTGTCAGCTTTATCAGTATAAACAGAAGAGCTGCTGAATGGATGCTCTCTCTGTGCATGGTATACTCCTATCACTGGCTTGCATAACCTTCCCTAATCTGGTTACATTAAAACATAGTATGGGGAAGTGTCTACCTCAGTGATACTAACAGAAACACTCACACATGTGTGAGTTGCACACAAAATGTGTGCAACAATGCCAAAGTCAGCATACTAATCCTCAGGAAGAAAAATAAATAATCCCATTTGGTGTGTTTGTGTTCTTTTTCGTTTTCTTTCTTTCTTTCTTTCTTTCTCTCTTTCTCTCTTTTTTCTTTTTCTTTTTTTTTTGAGGTTGTAATTTTTTTTTTTTTTGCCTTTGGTTTAACACAAGGTTGGGGTATCAATCTAGAAATGATAATCTTTAGTGAGGTAACCCAGAAGCAGAAAGACACATATGGTATATACTCACTTATAAGTGGATATTGGACATATAAGAAAAAACACACTAAAATCTATATACCTAAAGAAGCTAAACAAAAAGACCCTAGGGAAGATGCTCAATACTCATTCAGAAGGGCAAAGGTGATAGACATTGGAAGCAGGAGAATAAAGTGAAGAGGACAGGAGCCTACCATAGAGAGCCTCTGAAAGACTCTACTGATAGAGGTATTGAAGCAAAAGCTGAGACTTATAACCAAACTTTGGGAAAAATGCATGGAATTTTATGAAAGAAGGGGGCCATAGAAAGACCTGGAGGGAACAGGAGCTACAAAGGGAGCCCAAGAGAGTAAAAACTAACTGAGCCTTGGGGACCCTGAAGAGAGTGACACCCCAACTAAGGACTATGCATGGAGAGGACCTAAAACCCCCTCTAAGATGTAGCTCATAGACTCAGTCTCCAAGTGGGTTTCTTAGTAAGTGGAGCAGGAGCTGTCTCTGTCATTAACTCAGTGGCAGGCTCTCTGATCACCTTCCCCTGGGGGTTCAGCCTTTTCAGACCACAGAGGAAGATAATGCAATCAGTCCTAATGAGACCTGATAGGCTAGGGTCAAATAGAAGGGGAAGAGGACCTCCCCTATCAGTGGACTAGGGGAGGGGGACATAGCTGGGATACAAAGTAAATAAATTGAAATGAATCATTGATAAAAATTGTTTAAAAGGCCAAAAATTATTATTTATTTATTATTACACCTTATTCACTTTGTATTCTGGCTGTGGCTCCCTTCCTCCTCTCCTCCCAGTCCAGCTCAGCCTCCGTATTCTCCCCCTATGGCCTTACCCCAGTCCACGGATAGGGGAGAGACTCTTCCCCTTCTATCTGACCTTAGACTATCAGGTCTCATCAGGGCTGGCTGCATGTTATTTTTCACTTTCATTTTTTTTTCTTCTCTTACCTTCTCATACACACCTCCTTTTTATCCTTCAAATTCACAGCCTTTTTCGTTCACTAATTCTATTGCATGCATATAAATATATATAAATATATATATATAAATATAAATATAAATATATATATATATATATATATATTTCCAAATATCACACTCTCAGCCTGTGTAATGTTAGTTGTATGTATGTTTTCAGAGCTGGCCATTTAACACTGAACAACCAATTTCTGTTTTCTTAGCTAGAGAAGACCATCTCTCCTGCTCTCAGCTTTTGTAAGTTGCCTGAATATCTTTGTGTAGGGTTAAGCTCATGGGATTTTCTTCATCCAGTTTGTCATGTCCATTGGTGTCATCCTGTTCACCCTCATCTGATGCCCATGAGCCACATTGTTTACTCTCATGGTTCAATGATCTTATGGGCATAATAGTGGCAGACATAGCTTTATAGCAACCAACAGCCCTCTAGCAGAAATTAAGACTCATTCAACAAGTGGCCTTATACCCACAGAGAAGTGCAGTTTTTACCAGTCATCAAGGAAACTTCTGTGTGTGCAGTTTTTTGATGATTGTTATGAGCTGGTGCTGTAGCTCAATAAGTAAAGGTGCTTGTGGCTAAGCCTTACAAGTTGGGTTCTAATCCAGTATCCCACATGCATCCACAAGCATGTTGTGACACATATTTGCCCATATACAATAAATAAAGAAATAAATGTAAATCATAAATAAATAAATAATAAATGCGTGATATGAATGAAATTAGTCTACTTCATGGTTTGCATGCGTGGTATTTGAGTTTGCTTTGCCTTTAACATCTTTTAGTGAGCGGAAGAGGAAAAAGGGGGAACACATCGGTGAATATAAGTATCTCACTGCAGCAGCCAACAAGACAATAAAAGTGTCCTCCTTGGTAAAACTGACCCTAGAGAATCTTTTTTTTTTTTTTTTGTCTGCTTCAGAGAAAGGAGTAATTGTGAGATTTAGCTGAGTATGACTCCATGAGTTTAAGAGGAAAATAATAGCACTGAGCAAAGACTCTTTTTCTTGGAAACTCTATTAAAAACCAACAAATGGGAAAATGTCTTTCCTGATCGAGGAAGGCAAATATGCATGGAACATTTGGCAATGTTTTAGGAGGATTGTGCTTTGGGGGACAGAATGAACTAACAGGCTGTTGATTCTGCCGTGCACCTCCCTCAAGATTTCTTTTCTGGGTAGCATACACTTCAAGCTGCTGTTACTTACACAATGCAGGACATATGGGCTCCAGAGTCATTGGGAATGCAGCACAGCAGGTGTATGCTTAGTATCATGCTTGCAATGGCTATCTGCTCCTTAGTGAGACCTTTTGCTGAGGGCACTGCCTCAGCTTCTGTGATTGTATTAGCTGGATGCAAGAGCTGCAGACTCACTCTCCCATTGGATAATGCAAAGCCACCACTGTGGATTTCCAGTTGTCATTTTATAGGAAAACAGAAAGGCAGAAACAAAGGACAGGAGAATAAAAGGGGTCTAATGAACAAAATCTAGTTCCAGTGGCTGTACTAACACCGCATTTCATTTGGCACAAGTACCTGGGGAACCAGACGGATTAGGAAAACCTTGCCAGTCACTGCAGGGTGCAGCTAAAGGCAGACTCATTGAAGTTTCAGTTCAGAAATGATAAGGCTTAATAAATCTCTGTGGGTAGATTTATCTCATAATTGCAGATCATATTTAGAGGACTGGACTAATTAGACTTTATTTGTACATGCTTTAGGCTTAATTGAAAGTCAATTTTTCCTAGGTTACTTCAAAATGATCCTTTGTTGACGTGGAACTGGGCAACTTCTGCATAAACTATATTTTCTAACATGACTGTGTTTATACTTTTCACATTTGCATTCCATGCTGTTCTGCTCTTAGGAAATCTAGCTTGTCTTGTAAACAAAAGAAGTATGCTGATTTCTTTGCTCTGTGATTTGTGATACTGAAATACAGTTAGAGATAAATTTTGAAAAGTGTCCAGGAAGATATTTCAAAGATGTGTATGTTCAAAAAAATGGATATAAAAAAAAAACAAAATGAAAACAGAAGATAATTTCCTGTGTGTACCAGCATTTGTTTATTGAGAACATTCTTGGTGGCTAATAAATTAAAGCAAAACAAAAACAAATACTAAGCTTAAAATGTTATTACATTATCAAAAAAAATTATAACAGATTTTAAGTATTTACTTAAAAATAATATAGATACAGATATCACTAGAAATATATGTTAATTTCATTATTAGGCTTTTGTTATTTAAATGTAACATTATTGTTCACCCTTTTGTAGATTTTTGTCTTTTTGTTTCCTTAAGTTTTGGCCCTCCAAAATGTTTCCGTATATGTGCTATGTGTTGTTATTGTCAATATATTTTTGTGACAGTCCAATTGTGATCTAAATTCAGTCATTTAAAGTGCATAGTCATGGTTGTACTGATGTAACGGCGTGAACTTTCTCTTGTTTTAGAATGATGAGTCAGTTCCCAAAGACAGAATGACTGTTTAGGCTTTTTGTTGTTGTATTTCATCCATGGAGTAATCACTTTCCTTTTTGCTTTTCTAAGATTAAATTTAATAACGGTCAGGGGAGGTGTAGAGTCATAGAGAGCACAAGTCTCTCAAATGCTCTAATTATTTGTTCTTTCAATCATCATCACTTTAACTTATAAAAGTTAAAAGCCACAATCACTGAAAGTTGTTTTATAGTTATTCTAAAATTTATATGGAAGAGGAAAATTCCCAGAACAACTGATTCACTGTCAAAAAAGTAGGAACAGAGAACCAAAATAATCTAATGTCAAGCAAGGCTTCCTGCAAATATTTGGTAATCAAGGTAAATATTTGGTAAAAGGAGAGATTTATTTTTAGGAAAAGAGATCTGTATAAATACAATTAACTGTCAATGAAAGAGCAAAGGCAACTCAGAAAAGGTACAGCCAACAAATAATGGTAGGAGAATTCAATGTCCAAATGAAGATAAATAAGGCTATAATAGCAAGGACCTTACACTATCACAGACAGAACTCAAAATCAATTATCCACATGTATATAAAATATTAATAATAAAATGTCTAGAATGTGACACAGAAGAAAAGAGAGGGAAGTTGGATATGGATGTGGTTTTAAAATATAATGGCAAAATTATAGAAGATAAGAAGTTGGTCTGCTGCCCTCTGTAGCATTCTTGAAGTATTCTCTAAGAAGGAGAATAGAAAGCATAGTTAAAGAATGAAAGAAAACTGAGCTCCCCTTTCAGCAGATCATGGGAGGGGCATGGGAGGAAGAGGGAGGTTGGGTGGGACAGGAAGGAGATGAGGGACAGGGCTACAGCCTGGATACAAGATGAATAAATTGTAAAATATAATAATAATAATTAAAAAAGAAAACACAGAAAAAGAATCAGAGAAAAACATATTTCGAAAGATACTTAGTAAAGGATAATCAACCTATACAAAAAAAAAAAACATTTTGAATTTATTAATTAAAAGAAAATGGTGCGGTGATTCGCACTTTTAACTTTAGCCCTTAGGAGGCAATGGTAAGTAGAACTCAGTGAGTTCAAGGCCAGCTTGGTATACATAGTAAGATCCTGTCTCAAAAGTGAGAAGAAAAAAAGCAAAGATTTTACGAAGACTTCTTAAGAAATAATCTGGGCTGAAGAAATGCCCTGCGTTGCCCTTTAGAGGGGACTTCCATGGTGACTCACACACATTCGTGATGCCAATTCAGGGGTTCTGACACCTTCTTCTGACATCTGTGGGCATGCGGTACACATATACACATGCAGGCAAGCACTTAGGTGTGTAAAATCTAAGGAAACCTGCAAGAAAGAAATACTCTAAAGACCTGAATATGTGCTTTATGAAAAATGACACACAGCTGGCACATAGTTAAATTAAAGCATGTTCAATAGCATTAGGGGATTCTGAACTATGGGGTAGGGTGCAACCAAGCACCTATTAGAATGGTGAATGCCCTAACACTGCCGCATAAAATCACAGGGCAAATATAAACTCGTTTTGTGGTGGTTTGAATGGGACATTCCCTCCATACTCCCAGGTATTTGAATATTTTTTTTACAGTCCTGGTTGGCTAAAAAAGTTCTTGGCATTGGTTGGGGAGACTTGATAGGAGGTATGGCCTTGAGGAAAGAAATAAGTGGCAGGTCACTGTCCAAGTGGGTTTCCTAGTAAGGGGAACAGGAACTGTCTCTGACATGAACTCAGGGCCCTGCTCTTTGATCACCTTCCCCTGAGGGGGGGAGCAGCCTTACTAGGCCACAGAGGAAGACAATGCAGCTAGTCCTGATGAGACCTGATAGAATAGGATCAGAAGGAAAGAGAGGAGGACCTCCAGTATCAGTGGACTGGGGGAGGGGCATGGGTGGAGAAGGGAAAGGAAGGTGGGATTGGGAAGGGAGGAGAGAGGGAGCTACAGGGGGGATACAAAGTGAATAAATTGTAATTAATAAAAATTAAATAGTAATGGGTACAGGGACTGTTTCTGACAGGAACTGATTGGCCTGCTCTTTCATCACCTCCCCCTTATAGGAGAGCAGCTTTACCAGGCCACAGAGGAAGACAATGCAGCTAGTCCTGATGAGACCTGATAGAATAGGATCAGAAGGAAAGAGAGGAGGACCTCCAGTATCAGTGGACTGGGGGAGGGGCATGGGTGGAGAAGGGAAAGGAAGGTGGGATTGGGAAGGGAGGAGAGAGGGAGCTACAGGGGGCATACAAAGTGAATAAATTGTAATTAATAAAAATTAAATAGTAATGGGTACAGGGACTGTTTCTGACAGGAACTGATTGGCCTGCTCTTTCATCACCTCCCCCTTATAGGAGAGCAGCTTTACCAGGCCACAGAGAAAGACAATGCAGCGACTCCTGATAAGACCTAATAGACTAGGATCAGAGGGAAGGGGAGGAGGACCTCCCTTATCATTAGAATGGAGGAGGTGGAATACAAAGTGAATAAAGTGTAATTAATAAAAATAAAAATAATTTTAAAAAACTTAAAAAAAAAAGAAGTAAGTCATTAGGTGTTACCTTTGGGATATCAAAGCCTCCCACCACTCAAAGTTTGCTGTCTGTTTTGTACTCCAGAGTTCAAGATGTGAGCCCTGAGCCCCTGCTCCATCTGTCTTGTCTGCCTGACCCCTCTGCCACCCCATTATGGATTCTTATCCTTTTGGATTCTTAAATCAAAATCAACCCTGTTTTCTGTAAGTTCCCTTAGTCGTGAGTCGTGGCATTTTATCACAGCACCAGAAAAGTAGCTAGTATACACTCAGTGGCGCTTGAAAACAAAATCAGAAGTCACTTTGAAAGACATTTTCTTGCAGTTTCCTACGGAATAAACACACTCTTCCCACATGTTTTAATAATTTATGTTTACCTGAAGGATGTAAAAAAAAATCTACGTGTACACACAAAAAATGCACATATGGGCTTTTATACAAGTTTTATTTAAAATTACACAAATGTAAGATAACATGAAATGTCAGTGAGCGCATACATAACATAGAGTGCATCCAGACAAAAGAATAAGTCATGAAAGACATGAGCTATCAACTGAATAATCACTGAGTGAAAAGGGGAATATGAAAGGGTTCTTACTAGTTGATTTAAGCTATATGGGGCATAAAAATGAGTGCATAGAAATGTGGAGACAATAAAAACATCTGTGTTGCAAATAACTTTGGAGAGAAAAGTAGGCAAATACAATGCATTTTTAATGGAGGAAATGATCCTGTGTGATGCTAAACTGCAGATACCTACGGCCATCATCATAATCCATGCAGTATACAGCACCACTGTATACAAGAAATACTGTGAATCTAAGAAGCTACTGTCAACAAGAAATACTGTATATGTGTGGAGGTAGAAAATACACAGGAGATTATTCCCAGTTTGATAAAAATCCTCCAATGGCTCATAAGTGCCAAGGAACATTCGAATACTCATGATTACACCCCTAAACAAGGCTCTTTATCTAAATTCACAAGCTTTATAAACCATAAAAAGACTGGATTAACTTGTTCCTTTTCCATATTTTCATTTAAATTCTTTTACTTTTTCCATTATTCATCTCAAGGTGTCAACCATGACTTCCATCAATTCAAAAGGCATCAATCAAGAAAAAGAACTTAAAACCCATAGCTAGGATATAACCAATTTCAACCTGTGTTTAGAGCCAATCCATAAGAAATCAGCTTCGGTTGGAATGCTGTGATTAGCCTTCTTTATTCGTGCTTCTCTCTTACTTGCCAAATGTAGAAAAATCCACGAAGTTATTTTTCACCAGCACACATCTCCTGTGTCCTCACTGCCAGAGTCCTAAAGAAAGGCATTTCTTGTCCAGGTGTGTTGGCTAGTATTCAGGATATGCTGGAATCCACTTTAACCTCAGTCTGGATGACAAGGTCATTTCTCAGCAGCATTTACTTCTTCAGGATTCTGGCATATCCTGAGTACTAGCTGAGATATCCAGCCTCATGGACTGAACTGGGTTCTCGGAATTTTTTTTCTCTAGAGACAGGCATGTTAGAATAGTGAGACTATAACCTGTCAGCCACTTTCATATATCCTGAAGAAGTAGGCTCTAATGCCATCCAGAGTGAGGCTAAACACAGAACAAACCCTTCCTTCCTCTTTCCGTGTTCTTTTTTTCTTTTATTAAAATTATTATTATTATTATCATTTATTACAATTTCTTCAATTTGTATCCTGGCTGTGACCCCCTTTCTCACCTCTTGCCAATACCACCTTCTCTCCCTCTTCTTCCCCTATGACCACACTACCGTAGTCCACTGATAGGAGAGGTCCTCGAATTATATCTGACTCTAGCCTATCAAGTCTCATCAGGACTTATCTTCCTCTGTGGCCTGGCAAAGCTGCACTCCACAGAGGGAAGCGATCAGAGAGCCTGCTACTGAGTCTATGTCAGAGACAGCCCCTGATGCCTTTACTAGGAAACCCACCTAGAGACTGAGCTGCCTATGAGACACATCTGAGCAGGGCATCTAGGCAATCTCCATGTATGGTCTTTCGTTGGAGTATCTGTCTCTGCAGGACCCCTGGACCCAGAATTTTTTGGCTCTGTTGGTCTCCTTGTGGAGCTCCTGTCCCCTCTGGGTCTTTCTATTTCCCTCTCTTTCATAAAATTCCATGCATTCTGCCCAAAGTTTTGCTATGTGTCTCCATGTTCTTTATATAGGCTTGTTAGCAAGTGTGGCATAGATTAAAGATGGATTTTTATCACCCCAAAAGATTCAGATTTAGGGTTGGTCTTTTCACCTCAAATGAATAAATGGTAATTCTCAACCTATGGGACCACGACCCCTCTGGGGGTCAAATGACTTTTCCACAGGTGGTTGCCTAAGATCTCTACATTTTAAAGTATTATGCCTAAGATCTTTACAATATGAAGGAGCAACAAAAGTAATTTTATGGTTTTGGATCACCACAACATGAGGAGCTGTTTGAAAGTGTGGCGGCATTAGGAAGGTTGAGAAACACTATGATTAAACAAGAAAAATCCCTCACAGATATGTCCAGCTGGTTGGGTTTTAGTTATTTTCAAATGTAGTTAAGTTGACAACCCAAAGTAGCCTTCATAGGGTCTTTATCAGGGTTTCAAGTTTCATTATTACTGTCTCTTCTTCAATCTCCCATCCTTATTTCTTTTTATTAGTTATAATATGCCACAATCTCTAAAATCTGTAATCCTGCACATGTCCCTGCTTTCCCCTTCTATAGCTACTTTACTCACTTTATTTATTTTTTTTCTTTTCAGAGTCATTATTTTTACTTATCCTCTTTCCTCCCCACTCTCAGTCTTCTTAATGTAAGTGCTAGTATTCTCCTTACTATCCTCGGCTATTCATCCTTCAACAGATATTAAAGTCAAAGGGGCACAGCATTTAATCAACTGGTATGACTTTCCCATAGTGGTGGCATCTGGCAGCTTTGATTGTTCTCAAAGTTAGTGACTAGCCACCTCTGGGAATAATACAGAGTTTATACCAGCACCCTGACCTCCTGGACAGAGAAACTATTTCCTGAACTGCAGGCTCAGCTTTACCACATAGGCTCAGTGTCCTACGTGAACATTGTAAATACTTCAGCTGAAAGACTATAGCTGGAAAAAAAGTATAACCCAAGCGAAGATATAACACAGGATGCAAAAATCCCAATGTAGTCACATAAGAAACCCAAAAATCAAGGACAGCGTAACTTTTCCAAAAATTACTAATCTTACAATACTGGCATCTAAGGAGAGCCAGTGTGCCAGAGAACTGACAAGACTGATTTTAAGTATCTTCAAAGAAGAACATTAGCTCCTGGTGGAGAAGACATACACCTGATATAAAGATTTGCATTGTATTTGTGAGAGGAAGTACACAAAGAGAAACACTGAAGCAAAACTCATCAGAAAGGCTGGAAAAGAAAAACATGAGAGAAAATGGTAATCATTGATTCTGGGAGCATCTCTGAAACAGGGGAAGCTCCAGGGAGTCTGTGGAGGTGAACCTTGCTGAGAGTCCTGGCAATGGAGATTAAGGAGTCTGAACTCGCCACCACCTGTAGTCAATTGGGACTTTCAGTGGAGGGAGAAGGACAGCGACCTGACCATAAAACCTTTATCCCAAATTTTGTCTTTCTTATAAGAAGTGTACGAATAAAGATGGAGTGGGATTGAGGGAATGGCAAACCAGTGACTGGCCAAAATTGAGATCTGTCCCATTGGAGAGAGCCAACCCATGTCACTATTATTGATACTCTGCCATGCTTGCAGGCATGTACTTTGCCTAACCATCTTCTGGGAGGCTTCACCCAGCATCTGATGGAAACAGATAACAGAAACTCACAGACAAACAATAGGCCAATCTCCGATGGAATTGAAAGGGTCAAGGACACCACAAGAAAACCTACAGAGTAAACTAACCTGGGCCTATGAGGTCTTACACGAACTGAACCACCAACCAAGAACCCAGGAAATTCCAAATTATAAATTCTAAATAATATCAGAGGTCCCAATATTTCGAATCTTGTGTTGAAGGCCTGGAGGTTTCCTGGAGTGCTTCTTGGTCATTAGTCTATATTGGAAGTTTAAAGAAGCTATTTTTGAAGAAATGTTGCAGCAACAAGATAGGTGAACTGGATAGCAAGAAAGAAAAAAAAAGCAGAGGCAAAAATCAAAGTTTCTGCCTTTCAGGTACTTTTATCTGGCCTGCCCTTAGAAGCTGACACCCAGCTTCTAGAGAACATTATCATGTCAAATAATCTGATCATGAAAGTCCCTCCCAGGAGGGTGCAATGGCTCACATTCTAGTTGATTTCATCTCTAGTCAATTTGACAACCCAAACTAGTCAAAGTATTTACCAAGACAATCTAGGAAAAAAGTTAATTATTAAGGGTTTTTTTTTCTATAAAATGTTATTCACCACAATACTGAACTACTATATAACAAAACTGCAAAGTTCCATTAATTACCTGAAGCAGTGCATTTGAGAAATTCTGTTTGGCATTTTTATCCCCTAAAGAAATTTAAACTCTTAACTCAACCACTTGCAAGAATAATTACATGATATTTGTCATATTTGGAATTCTCATAGTTGGAATTCTGCATAGATCTTTTATTGTCTTCTGCTTTATACTAAAATGTTCACCATAATGTTCACTCCAAAATGAATAGAAAATATATAAAGAAGATAATACAGACTTCAGATTATCTGCAACTGAGAAATAGGCATTATAGTCTTGTATAGATCTCACCATTTGAATTTTGAGCATATTATTGTACTGAAGTAAACTTTTATTATCAGTGGTAATCCGTGAATGACTTTATTTGTGTTAAATAACTTTTTTAGACACTCAAGGACAAAATGTGCAGTGATGCTTTTATTGCTTGTGTCTGAGGAGCAGTTTTTATCTCATGAGGGTAAGGTCATATGGATAGATACTCATGGTTTTCATCCCATTGGTTCTGGTGGCTGACTTAACAGGCATACAACAGGAACACTTTTATTAAAAAAATAGTGCAGGGAATCATATGAAAGAAGGGGAAGTTAGTATGACCTTGAGAGGACAGGAGATCCACAATGATCAAATATATCTGGGCACAGGGGTATTTTCTGAAGCTGTTTCTCCAACCAAGGACCATGCATGGATATAACCTAGAACCTCTGCCCAGATGGAGCCCATGGCAGTTCAGTATCCAAGTGGGCTCCCTAGTTAGGGGAACAGGCACTGTTGCTGACATGAACTCAGTGGCCGGCTCTTTGCCCCCCCCCCCTCGCCTGAGGAGGACATTGCAGCCACAGAGGAGGACATTGCAGCCAGTCCTGGTGAGACCTGATAAGCTAGGATCAGATGGAAGGGAAGGAGGACCTCCTCTATCAGTGAAGTTAGAGAGGGGCAGGGAGGCGATGAGGGAGGGAGGGAGGGTGGGATTGGGAGGGATGAGGGAGTGGGCTATAGCTGGGATACAAAGTGAACAAACTGTAACTAATATGAAAAATAAAATTTTAATTAAAAATTTAATATAAAAAAGAAAAAATAATGCATTATATGTGCAAAGCAAGATTTATAAAACACTTATTACACAATATAAAGTTTCTTACCTGCTTTCTTGTCTGACAGCACACAATCTTCTTTTACAAGGTTGCCTGGGTATCCTTTTATCTTCAAAAATAGTTACTATTAGCTCTTAAGATCTGTTGTTACAGTCTATTTTGATAACTTACTTTCAGGTTATTCTTCGTAATACCAGTATGCAGAAGTTTTTAGTTAAGCAGTTTCTATCATGTTTTAATGTTATTTCTACACATATTGACAGGATATTGATGTCAGCTTTGTTTCAGTCATAGCATCATTCATAAAATGCAGTTATCCTCCATGCTGTCTTCATACCTGACATGATGCTCTCTTGTTCAAACTTTGACAACGTTTTCATTGTAATTTGTATCCCCACATTCTGCTCTCTATTTAGTTTATTCTTTACTTTCCCATAAAGTCTCTTAATCCTACTGGATTAACACCCTATCTTTATCATGTCCTTTAACCTCCAAGTAAATTCCCAAGTCCCCTCTCTCTTAGATTCAAGGTCAGCAGCCTTATCAATGGAGCTCTCCAAGCCTCTTGGTCCCCTCTCTCTAAACAGAGTTAGGATTTCTACTATGTATTTTGTCAGAATACAATTCATTGCTAACATATAGATAATTTAATGACAGCACTGATTCTCCAAAATAGCAGTTTCAAGACCTTTGGCTGTCCTATAAGAAAACATTAAAAAGTCATGTTTTCTATCAGTCAGTTTCAACAACAAAGGCTGATGGCTGTCAAGTATCTGTGGTTTTGTGTACAGGAATAGCAGCAATCAAAAAGAAAAAGAAAAAAGAGGCCTTTCGAAAATTATGACTATGATTGGTTCTGTTGTCTGGAAGCATGTATAGAGAAACAAACATTTTGCAGAAAAGGTCACTTATTTATTTATTTTATTTTTAATTCATTTTTTATTAATTTCAATTTATTCATTTTGTATCCCAGCTGTAGCCCCCTCCCTCATCCCCTCCCAATCCCACTATTCCTCCCTCTTCTCCTCCTAAGTCCCTCCCCAAGCCAACTGATAGGGGCAGTCCTCCTCCCCTTCAATTTGACTCTAGCCTATCAAGTCTCATCAGGACTGGCTGCATTGTCTTCCCCTGTGGTCTGGTAAGGCTGTTCCCCCATCAAGGGGTGGGGATCAAAGAGCTAGCCACTGAGTTCATGTCAGAGAAAGCCCCTGTTCCCCTTACTAGGGAATTAATTCGGAGACTGAGCTGCCATGGGCTACACATGTGCAGGGGTTCTAGGTTATCTCCATGCATGGTCCATGGTTGGAATATCAGTCTCAGAAAAGACCCCTGGGCCCAGATTTTTTGGTTCTGTTGCTTTCCTTGTGGAGTTGCTGTCCCCTCCAAGTCTTTAGTCTCCCCCTTCTTTCATAAAATTCCCTTAAAAGTTTGGCTGAGTCTCAACATCTGCTTTGATACCCTGTTGGGTAGAGTCTTTCAGAGGCCCTCTGTGTTACGTTCCTACCCTGTTCCCTGTTTTCTCTTTCTTCTGACATCTCTCCAGTTTTCTTTTCTGAATGAGGATTGAGCATCTTACACAGGGTCCTCCTTGCTTAGCTTCTTTAGGTATACAGATTCTAGAGTATGCTTATCCTATATCATATTTCTTTTTTTCTCATAACATTTATTTATATTATCCTTTTTTATTTTTTATAATAGATTATTTTTTAACTTTTTATTAATTACACTATATTCACTTTGTATCCCCCCTTTAGTTCCTTCTTTCCTCCTTTCCCAATCCCTCCCTCCCCATGCATGCCCCTTCCCGTCCACTGATAGGGGAGGTCTTCCTTTCCTTTCTTCTGATCCTAGTCTATTAGGTCTCATCAGGAGTGGCTGTATTGTCTTCTTCTGTGGCCTGGTAAGGCTGCTCCCCCTTCAAGGGGAGGTGATTAAAGAGCAAGACAATCAGTTCATGTCAGAGACAGTCCCTGTTCCCATTACTATGGAAACCTCTTGGACACTGAACTGCCATGGACTACGTCTGTGCAGGGGTTCTAGATTATCTCCATGAATGGTCCATGGTTGGAGTATCAGTCTCAGAAAAGACCCCTGTGCCAAGATTTTTTTATTCTGTTGCTCTCCTAGCATATTTCTAATATCCACGTATAAGTGAGTATATACCATCTGTGTCTTTCTGTTTCTGGAATACCTTACTTAGGATGATCTTTTTTAGTTCCCATCATTTGCCTGAAAATTTCATGATTTCTTTGTTTTTAATTTCTGAGTAGTATTCCATTATGTAAATGTACCGAGAGTTCCACTTTCTCCACGTCCTCTCCAGCATGTGTTGTCACTTGAGTTTTGATCTTAGCCATTCTGATGAGTGTAAGGTGAAATCTCAGGATCATTTTGATTTACATCTCCCAGATGACTAAGATAGTTGAGCAGTTCTTATGAGTTTCTCTGCCATTTGATACTCCTCTGAGAATTCTCTGTTTAGCTCTGTACCCCATTTTTTAATTGGATTACTTGATGATTTGCTGCTGTTTAACTTCTTGAGTTCTTTATATATTCTGGATATCAACCCTTTGTCAGATATAGGGTTGGTGAAGATCCTTTCCCAGTCTGTAGGCTGTTGTTTTTTTCTGAAGACAGTGTCCTTTGCTTTACAGAAGGTTTCCAGTTTCATGAGGTCCCATTTATTGATTGTTGCTCTTAGAGTGTGTGCTGTTAGTGTTCTGTTCAGAAAGTTGTCTCCTGTGCCAATGAGTTCTAGGCTGTTCCCCACTTTTTCTTCTAACAGATTTAGTGTGTCTGGTTTTATGTTGAGGTTTTGATCCAATTGTACTTTAGTTTTCTGCAGGGTGATAAATATGGATCTATTCACATTTTTCTACATGTAGACATCCAGTTAGACCAGCACCATTTGTTGAAGATGCTGTCTTTTTTCCATTGTATGGTTTAAGCTTCTTTGTCAAAAATCAAGTATCCATAGGTGTTTTGTTTTATTTCTGGGTCTTCTATTTAGTTCCATTGATTCACCATTCTGGTTCTACGTCAGTACCATACAGTTTTTATTAGTATTGCTCTGTAGTACAGCTTGAGATCAGGGATGGAGATACCTCCAGATGATCTGTTGTTATATGGGATTGTTTTCAGAAATTCTGGGTTTTTTGTTTTTCCATATGAAAATGTGAATAGTCCTTTCAAGTTCTGTAAAGAATTGTGTTAGCATTTTGATAGGAATTGAACTGAATCTGTAGATTGCTTTTGGCAGGATCATCATTTTCACTTTGTTAATCTCCCGATCCATGAGCATGGGAGATCTTTCTTTTTTCTGATATCTTTTTCAATTTCTTTCTTCAGAGACTTGAAGTTTTTTTCAAACAGGTCTTTGACTTGTTTTGTTAGAGTCACACCAAAGTACTTTATGTTATTAGTGGTTATTGTGAAGGGTATAGTTTCCCTAATTTTATTCTCAGCCCTTTTGTCTTTTGTATACAGGAAACTACTGATTTTTTTTTTTTTTTTACTTATTTTTATATCCAGCCACTTTGCTTAAGGTGTTTATCAGCTGAAGTAGTTGTCTGGTTGAATTTTGGGGTCATTCATGTATAATATCATATCGTCTGTGAATAGTGATACTTTGACTTCCTCCTTTCTGATTTGTATCCCCTTGATCTCCTTTAGTTGTCTTGTTGCTCTAGGTAGGATTTCAAGTACTATGTTGAAGAGATTCAGAGAGAGTGGGCAGCATTGCCTTGTCCCTAATTTCAGTGGGATTGATTTAAATTTCTCTCTGTTTAGTTTGCTTTTGGCTATAGACTGGCATCCTCAGGGCCTGCACAGGTTTACATCAGATGGGTTCAAGAGCTGAGAAGAGACGTGAACAAAAACCCTTATCCCTAATCCAGAAGCTATCTCCAACTGATAACTAGTTACAAACACAAATAAAATAAAACAAAATAAAAAATAATTATTTTCTCAAACAGTGCCTCACTGGGGATAATAGCCACTCTTAGGAACAGACTCTATTCCCAGCAACAGATGCCCAACACAAAGAAAACTCAATTGCATCTTTGGAAGTTATTTGTATCATATATTTAGTTAAGGCAATTATCAAATTATTTGTATCTATCTATCTATCTATCTATCTATCATTTTAGCCTTATATTTCATATATATATATATATACATATATATATACATGACTATATATGTATACATTCATATATATATACATTCATATATATATATATATTCTAGTTTTGTGTTTTTGTGGAATTCCTGTGTGTGTAACTGTATTGTCTCCATGGCTATTTGTATTTGTTTGAATCTTTTTCTTCTGTTTGTTTTGTTTCATTCCAAGTTGTTTGTTTTTGTTTTATCTTATTTTATTTTTCTTATTGTTGTTTAAATGCCACATTGTTTTTTTATTTTATTTTTGTTTTTTTTTAGATTTATTTATTTATTATATATACAGTATTCTACCTTTATATGTACCTGCACACCAGAAGAGGGCACCAGATCTCATTATAGATGGCTATGAGCCACCATGTGGCTGCAGGGAATTGAACTCAGGACCTTTGGAAGAACAGGCACTTTTCTTAACCCCTGAGCCATCTCTCCAGCTCCCCAACATTTTTTAAAGAGAGGCATAAAGAAGATGGACCTTGATGGCGGGGAGAGAAGAGGATGTTGGAGGAGTCAGGGGTGGAAAAACCATCACCAAATATACAGTATGAAAAACATCTATTTTCAAAAAAGAAAAATAAATTCATTGGCCAAAAGCCATGGACACGTAAGCCAACATGAACGATGTAAGAAAGTACACTACTTCCATGGTGGGGACAGGGTTAAAAATGAATATTTGCTGAAACTAAACTAAACTTTGCACTGTGTTCTCTTGCTTATAAACGTTTACTTTCTTCTTTCATAAAAATTACCCTATCTTCAAATAATAGACAGCAAAAGTCTCATAGAAAAAAAAATTAAGTAATGCAATGAGCTCAGAGGTTAGACTCATACTTACAAGGTGTCTAGATTTTGTTCATCTTGAGTTGAAAACCAATAAACTACAAGGAGGTTATTTGTTCAGAATAAATGTGGAGCAGAACCACTTAGACTTCCTGAACCACTTCTCCCAGAAAGGAGTGAACATAGCACTCAGTGATCCATAGCGTTCCAAACTTGTGTGGACGAGATATCCTGCCTTATTGTGAGGGACGGCACCTTACTGAGGAAATGTCACTAAGCTATCCAGCCTTAAGCAAGGGGAGAACCTTATCTCTTGAATTGTTTCCTGGCTGTGCTTCTATCCAGTTAGGAAAGGTCATTTATAGCCCTCTTACTTTTCTGTCAACCTACACTTTCCCATAGCTCTTGTTACCATTTTCTGGGTAATAGTGTTATTTGGTACTTTCATGGCCTTTACTAAAGAAAATATTGGAAAGAATGTGAGTCATTGGAAAATGGTCATCTTTTAAGGCCCTTTCTAAAAATTTTGGAAATCATTTTGTCTTCTTTTACATTGTGTATTTATAGTTTTACACAAAAAGCTGCACACTTAATTTATTTGCCAAGGGTATTTTTCAGAGTTTTTTTTTTCCCTAGATTTTCTTCCTTTTTAGATTTATTTTGCAATAATCTGGGCACATGTGCCTGATTTTGCTAAATGGTTCTTGAGCACCTTGATCCAGCTCTAAAGACCTGCTAAAACCTTAATTCTTTCAGGGTTCTAGCATAAGTGTTAGAGACGTACCCTTCATTTCAACTTGGATGTAGAAGCAACTTTACAGTTCAACTCTACTAATTCTGTACTATCTCCACATCACCTAAACACTGCTCGATGACAGGTCACTTTCTTTGTGCTTACCATCTTATTCTGCCTTTCTTACTGTCATACATAGAAGCCAGTTTTCACTTGTACTGCTTCAAAACCTTTTTAGGTCAGTATGGCAAATTTGGAAGATATGTTTTCAGTAGATCATTTTTTTTCTTTTCTACATCATCTCTAGAGTCAGTTTTACCAAATGTTTGCCACTACATTGCCCAGATTATTGTTCTCAACTTTATTTAGCCATTTCCCCATCCTCTTGCCAGTTCGCCAAATCATTGCCACAGATTTTAAGTTTTAATTATGACAGCTCCAGACTTCTGGGACCAATTTTTTGTTAATCAGTTTTTGTTGCATAACAAACAACTACAAAATCACTATGACACACCCTTATTTCTTATTCATGCATCTGCTGGTCAGCTGGGGTGTATCTGTTACAAACCGTGGAGATGCTTGTTTTGGCTCCTGTCTGTGTTTGGGCTTCTGAGTTTTTCCTGGAGTTAGCAGTATGCAGACAGATGTGATATGAAGGAAATTCTTTGAAAGGTAAAATTGTAGAGCTCAAGAATATTGTCCCAAAGCAGTGCATAACTGAACCCTCATCACCAATACATCATGGTCAACATAGAGGATTGTTCCTTCTCATGGAGATCAAGGTTGGAAGGAATGCTGGATAAGGAATATCATCATTTTTAAAATTATCCTTAATATGCCTTAGGAAACATGGAAGATTTAGACTAGGAACTAGGTAGAAAAAGCAATAGCCTAAGGAAAACAAAATTTTGGTAGTATTTGATACTAATAAAAATGTGTTTAATTTGACCTGTACCTGAAGCCCTTGACCATTTAAAACTACAGTTTAAATACAATTAAAAATATGTTGAATCACGGAGTAAACAAAGTTTCTAGAAAACATTTATTTTTAGAACAATATGGATCAGTGTAGGGTGACAGAAACTGGAGGAAACAGCAGGGAAAATGTTCTAGTCCCTATTTAAATCAAGAATTCTGTATGGTTTTAGGAAATGGTCCGCAATCAGATGTTACCTGAGAAGTTCCCATCTGGGTATAATGGGAAAGAGCATGGAGAACAATGTTAAGCTGTTTTGACTATTAGAAAGTATTTGTGGGGCCAAGATGTGGTAACAAGCCTTTAATCACAGCCCTCAGGAAGTAAACGCAGTAAAGTCAGAAAACACAAGGTCAGCCTAGGCTATGTAATGAGTTCAAAGTCAGCTTGGGCTATGAGAGACCTGTTTCAAACAACAAATACATGATATAATTACAGAAAGATAAGTAGATAGTTTCATAACAAATATACAGATATACTAAGATAGTTATTTAGAACATATTTTAATACCATCTGTTGAGGTGCAATTGTATATGTGCTTTCATTTGATGCACAATTTACTGTTTTGTATGTAGCTGCTGTCATCTCTCAAAGAGACTTAGACTTGCCTGATTTTCTTCAAGAGGGACATCTGTTGAACAGAAGCAGGGTAGAATAGAAAAGGTAGGGTTGGAGAGTCGGGTTGGAGAGTCAGTGTTCTAACAAAATATATAGCCATTTCTAAAAAAGACTTATTTGGAATATAAATATGACTGTGGCAAAAATGTAATCATATTAGAATTGATTTGCTGTGCCTGACCTTATTTTATAACAATGTAGAATAAACTAAATGAGGATTGCTTTAAAGAGGATCTGAGTCCATCATAAAACACAGTGTCCTCACAAAGAGTGGTTTCTCTCTCTATTCTATGTTCCTCCTGTCCTTAAACACATCAGCCTTCCCAACATGTCTGATAGTGAGCCCCAAAGCATTCTTCTCTACAAATCAGCTCATTGTTGTGCCTTCGTGAAAAACATGGTTATGCTTCTGCCTGATATCCAGGTTTTGAGCAATTTGTTTCTTGACCTAGAATGTTATAGAAATAGATATCCTCATTAAGTAAAAGAAAAAGAAAAAGCAGTCGTAGACGCAGGAGAGAAAAAAAAAAGCTGATTCCTGTTGATCTTCCGTTTTACAATTCATTCTATATAGTTTATATGTGAATTTCTTCGCCATCTTTAATTTATTGCTTAGACAATAAAAATGAAAATAGCAAGAGTCGAGACAGTCATAACTGTATCCAATGGTTTTCTTTTATTCTTTCTAAAAATAAACAGTTAACAATTGTAATCATGTAGAAATATTATTGTTTTTTGCTCTTATATAGTTTCTTAATTTTAGACTGTCAACTAAGTCAGAAAGAAAAAAGTAAGCAAAACCCTTTGGTTTAACAAAGTAAACAAACAACAGAACGGAGTGAGTTGACAGAGAGGCTTACTTGGTCTTTGGCAAAATGGCACTGCAAGTTTCTAGAAGCTCAGCCTCCATCCATCATATACAGCATAAGCCTACGAAATGTGTAACAATTTGCAAGCAGTTTTGTGGATTTTTTTTCTCTTTTCTTACCCTGTCTTGCCTATTTATTTCTTTTCTGTGTCTACCTCAGAAATTTAAAGTTGTATAATGTGCTCAGTAGAGATTTATAATGTCATATGGTGAGCTGGCAGAGCCCAAAAGAACTAGTGCTTTCATGAGTTATGATTTTCCTTCACCCCAATTTACTTTCTGTCCTGCACCTGTGCTGATTGGCTAACATCCTTGAGCACAAATGGCTGGTCACCCCTCATGTATAATTCATGCAATCAAAACTTTGCAACTGTGCACAATTTTGAGTCCTGTGTCCTTTGTGCCGAAATGGTCTTTATCTAAGCTGTCAAGACTTCCTGAAAAAGCGCTTGCACTATGCCCATGAACTGAGGCAGTAATAAAGTTGTCTCAATGGTTCTAGAGAGAGAAATTTAATTAGAGAGTACTTTTGATTGGGATGGGCTAAAAAGTAGTCCCAAGTACTCTAAGAAACGAAACCACAATTAAGATAGATAGATAGATAGATAGATAGATAGATAGATAGATAGATAGATAGATAGATGATAGATATAGAGAGAAAACTGAACAATAAAAGCAGCTCCCTCCACATTAAACAAATCTTACAGGAAAAGTATTACAAACTGACTTTCATTGATGGCTTTCTTTTCCAGAGAATGAAAGAGGAATGCTTTAGAAAAAAAAAAAATGTTGGGATTGTTATCTAACAGAGGTTCTAAATGCAGCACTAAATTTAATAATCATGCAATTAAATCTAGTTTTAATTTAAATTAAGTTAAAATTAAATTACCAAAATGGAAGCATCTGAAGCAATGGGACTTAGAGAGTATGTTATCTCAAACATGCACATGGCTGTAAGTAACACAGTGAAATTAGGCAGTGGTAATGGGGAAAATCTTCTCGTTGCCCTTTCCAGATGCAGGATTTCATGATTTAGTATTGTGTCCATAATCATGGGTCAGTCATAGTAGCAGACAATAAAAACATTACAAAATGGTACATATTCTCCATGATTCAGGTTTAATTTACTTGAAAATTTGATGCATAGTAAGCCAGGTTTCTAGTCCCAGGAATGGTTTTACCTTTGTTTTGAGTGGGCTGTAAGTCTACTGAGGCAGCAGGTGTTTACCCCCGCCATGTGTGTGACATTTATTACACCTGTAAAGACATCTTGCCATGCAGGTCATTGTTGTGGTTCTAGGTGTTGTAATTGGGTAGGACTTTGAATTGTTTCCCTACTTTGGCAGACTGAACAAGATTTTCTGGTGCCTTGAAAGCTGCAAGTTGAGAATTGCTGACTTGATTGCTTAGCATAAGGCAAATCTCATGTAGACAAAATATATCTGCATCACAGATGTGTCAGTAGTTTTCATTTCATGAGAAATGCAGATTTTGTTCTAGCTGCAGCTTCCTCTTGGTTTTGAGTAGTTGCCTCACCCTGGGAGTGTTCACCCTGGGAGTGCTCACCCTGGGAGTGTTTGCTTTAGATGGAGGGTTTACCTAGCACAATGAGCAGTCATAGGCTTACTTACTTTATTTATTCATTTTTAATTTATTTATCTTTTATTCACTTTACATCTTGGTTGTAGACCCATTCCTACCGTCATAGCCCCACTCCTCTTCACCTTCCCCCTCACCTATTCTTCAAAAAAGGGGAAACTCCTTTCCTATCTATTCCAGCTCATCAAGTTGCAAAAAGACTGAGCTTGTTCTCTTTCCCTGTGGCCTGGCAGGGCAGTCCCACGAGGGAAAAGTGATCAACAAACTGGCAAGTGAGCCGCTGTCTGATGCAGTGACCATTTCCCTTACTAAAGGACCCACAAGAAGCTTAAGCGGCCCATTTGTAGGGGGCGTAGGTCCGGTTCATGCATGATCCTTGGTTGATGCTTCAGTGTCAGCAAGCCCCTCTGGGACCTGTTAGTTAGCTCTGTTGATCATCTTGTGCAGCTCCTGATACATCCAGGTTCTTTTCTCTTTCCTCCCACTTTTTGACAAGACTCCCTACATGTTGTCCAATGTTTTGCTGCGAGTCTCAGCATCTGTTTTGAGGCTGTGCTGTGTAGAGTCTCTCAGAGGACAAGTCTGTCAGGCTCCTGTCTGCAAGCTTAGCAGAGTATCCTTCATAGTGCCAGCAGTTGGCATTCTCCCATAGGGTGAGTCATTGGTTGGGCCAGACATTGGTTGGGCATTCCCTCAATCTCAGCTCCATCTGTTCTATCTTTGTCCCTACACATCTTGTAGGCAGGGTAATTTTTGGTCAAAGTTTTGTGGGTAGGTTGGTGTTCTCCTTCCTGTACTAGAAGACTAGTCTAGTTAGAAGGTGTCCTCTTCATTCTCTACAGTCTCTGCTAATGGGAGTCTCTACTTGAACACCCCTCCCATATGCCCATTTGCCTACTGTGACTTAGGTCTCTAGCTTGTCACAGAGATATTCCCACCCTCAGTTTTTCTTTACATATCTTCTGTCCTTTCCCCCGTGCTCTCCCCTGGTCTGATCTCTACCATTTTAGCTCTCTATGCCCCCTCGCCCTCTCTCCTACCCTGCTCTTTTTCTTCAGCTACTACCTTTGACTATTCTATCTCCCCTTCCAAGTGAGATTTATGTATCTTCCCTTGGATCCTTCTTGTCTGTGCCTTGTAGAATGCTTATCTTGTACTATATTGCTAACACCCACTTATAAGTGAGTACATACCATGTAAAACAAAATGACAGTCTATAGACTGGGAGAAGATCTTCACCAATCCAACATCTGACAAAGTGCTAATATCCAAAATATATAATGAACTCAATAAATCAAACACCAATAAACAAAATAACCCATTTTAAAAATGGGTTACAGAACTAAACAGAAATCTCAACAGAGGACTATCTCATGGCCAAGAAGCACATAAAGAAACACTCAACTTCCTTTGTCAACAGGTAAACGCAAATCAAAATGACTCTAGATTCCATCTCACACCTGTCAGAATGGCTGAGATCAAAATCTCAAGTGACAGCAGTATGCTAGCGAAGGTGTAGAGAAAGGTGGACACTCCTCCATTGCTGGTGGGAGTGTGGACTTGCACAACCACTGTCAAAATCAATCTGGAACTTTCTCAGAAAATTGGGAATCACTTTATCTCAGACCCTGCTATACCTTTCCTGGGTATATATCCAAAAGACTCTCTACCATACAACAAGGACGCTTGCTCAACTATTTGTAATAACCAGAATTTGGAAATAACCTAGATGTCCCTCAACTGAAGAATGGATAAGGAAAATGTGGCACCTTTATGCAATGTAATACTACTTAGCTATTAAACACAAAGAAATCATGAAATTTGCAGGAAAATGGATGGAACTATAAAAGATCATCCTAAGTGAGAACCCAGACCAAGAAAAAAGCACACACGATATATACTCACATACGCTTACTTTAACAGTACTGCGTGACTGCTATCCTTAGGGACCCACAGGAAAATAAACCTGGCTTGAATTGGCCTCAACAAGGAAAAAGTTCAGAATACAATTGACTAAAACTCTCTGTACACTTTCCATTCATATGCAAAAAGCCAGTAAATATTAGATGCCAGCAGGAGTTCTTACTAGGGAGATCGTCTTGAGACTTGTGATGGAAATGGTAATGGCTGCTGAGCCCCAAGGGCGTCCTTCTCCTCTCTGACTGAAACTCCATTTTCATATTTATTGTTTCATCCTGTAGTTTGTAATGATTGGTTATGTATTACAGCCATCCATTTCTTTCAGATATTAGTAAATTTTATAGAAACATAACCATGGGTGTAATTCCCTAAGTATTCTTTTACCATTCAGCCAAGTGCTAATTGTTCTGCAGGTCTTGCTCAAGGATAACAATAAGAAACAGCAGAAAGTTGTAGAAACATCCCAGGACTCAGTGAGATTCAGTATTCCGTGATGACTCTTTAGCAATGCGAGAAAGTTAGTAGAGTGAATTCAGCTTCTCCTTCCACTATGAACTGCATGACTCACAGAGTGGAAGAACCCTGCAAGCTATCTCATTTGCATCTGGGGTCCACAGGCATGACTGCTGCATGAATTGGTAACTCCTAACTCCTGAGCACTGTAGTAAAGTTTGACTCTAAAGTAATTTGAGCTAGAGAGCCAGGAAATTTACACATGGTGTTTTCTTCCTTAAGTATTTTGGAATTTGGAGAATTAACTCTTGGGAATAAAATAAAATATGCAAGCCAACTTTTGATGCTGACTTATTCTATTCTGGAATAGCTAAGAATTAGGTTTATTGCCAACATAAGAAACCTATGGCAGTAAAGCAAACTATATTTTGGGGAACAGGGTATCTCCCGGGTGGAACGTATGTTCTTTTTAAAACACAAAACCTAATAAATGCCACTCCAATTACCTTTCTAGACAACCTGATCATGTGACAGCAAACACAGTTTAAAACCCAGTTGAGATCAAACTCAATGGAGAGAAACTTAAATCAATCCCACTGAAATCAGGGACAAGACAAGGCTGCCCACTCTCTCCATACCTCTTCAACATAGTACTTGAAGTCCTAGCCAGAGCAATAAGACAACTAAAGGAGATCAAGGGGATACAAATCAAAAAGGAAGAGGTCAAAGTGTCACTACTTGCAGATGATATGATAGTATACATGAGCAACCCCAAAAATTCAACCAGAGAACTCCTCCAGCTGATAAACACCTTCAGCAAAGTGGCAGGATACAAAATCAACTAAAAAACAAAAAAACAAAAAACAAAAAACAACAGAAGCCCTCCTGTATACCAAATACAAAAGGGCCAAGAAAGAAATTAGGGAAACAACACCCTTCACAATAGCCACTAATTACATAAAGTACCTTGGGGTGACACTAACCAAGCAAGTGAAAGACCTGTTTGAGAAAAACTTCAAGTCTATGAAGAAAGAAATTGAAGAAGATATCAGAAGATGGAAAGATCTCCCGTGCTCATGGATTAGTAGGATTAACATTGTGAAAATGGCCAACCTGCCAAAAGCAATCTACAGATTCAATGCAATCCCCATCAAATTACCAACTCAATTCTTTTCAGACCTTGAAAAAAAGATTCTCAGCTTCATATGGAGAAACAAAAAACTCAGAATCTCCAAAACAATCTTGTACAACAACAGATCATCTGGAGGTATCTACATCCCTGATCTCAAGTTGTACTACAGAGCAATAGTAATAAAAACTGCATGGTATTGGCATAAAAACAGAAAGGAGGATCAATGGAACCACATAGAAGATCCAGAAATAAACCCACACACCTATGAATACTCGATTTTTGACAAAGAAGCCAAAACCACTCAATGGGAAAAAGACAGCATCTTCAACAAATGGTACTGGTCCAACAGGATGTCCACATGCAGAAAAATGAAAATAGATCTATATTTATTACCCTGCACAAAACTAAAGTCCAAGTGGATCAAAGACCTCAACATAAAACCAGATACTCTAAATCTGTTAGAAGAAAAAGTGGGGAACTCATTGGCATAGGAGACAACTTCCTGAACAGAACACCAACAGCACAGGCTCTAAAACAAAGGCAATATCATCATCATTATCTTCATCATCATTATCTTCATCATCATCATTATCTTCATCATCATGACTATCTTCATTGTCATTATCAGCCACAGCAGCAGCAGCATAGTAAATGCACTCACCATCATGGAGTGAAAATGGAAAGACGAAGAGTCATAGCTTCTTCTTGTATGTAGGACAATACAAGAAAATAAAACACAGTTTGGGGAAGGGTTTAATACCCTTTGTCAGTCTTTCCAATAACTGTTCTCAGAGAGCAGCCTAGAAGTATGTGTCTCTCAGCTAATTTCACATCTCATTGATAAGAAAACCAAGATTGACCATAACTCACAAATGAGTTCATTTAACTATTTCTTTTCTATTTTTGCATTTGCAAGGTCAATTAGACCTTACCATTTATTTTTTTTTTCAGGTGGTGAATTGTAAGTGAAATGGTAAATGGTAAATAGAAAATGGTAAAATGAAAGTTTGAAGTTCCTAAACTCAAGAATTTTTTCCTTGTACAGCAAGGATACTGTATATAAAGTAGATAGTTGTAATTGGCTCACCATAATTAGACTAATACTGCACATTGCAAATTTCCATAGATATAATATAGTCAAATTTATTTATCTCACATCTAATAATGTGAAAACTATTTAATATTTAAGTATATATTTACCTTGATGTCCTGATGTATAGATTCTTTCAGAGGTCCTCTGTGGTAGGTTCCTACCCTTTTCCCTCACAGCCAAATTTTGGGCAGAGTACAGGGAACCTTATGGAAGAAGGGGGAGATAGACCTGGAGGGGACAGGAGCTCCACAAGGAGAACAACGGAACCAAAAACCTCTGGGCCCAGTGGGGCATGTAGAGACTGGTGTACCAACAAAGGACCATGCATGGAGAGGACCTAGAACCCCTGCTCAGATGTAGCTCATAAGCAACTCAGTCTCCATGTAGGTCCCTAATAAGGTGACCAGGGGCTGTCTCTGACATGGACTTAGTGGCTGGCTCTTTGATCATCTCTGCCTGGGGACAGCCTTGCCAGGTCACAAAGGAAGAGGATGCAGCCAGTCCTAATGAGACCTGATAGGCTAGGGTCAGATAGTAGGGAAGGAGGACCTCCCCTAACATTGGACTATGGACTATGGGCCAGGCTTAGAGGGAGATGAGAGAGAGAGGGTGAAACTGGGAGAGGATGAAGGAGGGGGCTACAGCCAAGGTACAAAATGAATAAACTTTAATAAATAATAAGGGAAAAAGAAAAAAGTTTATGTAATATAAAGCACACACATAATATATTTTGAGATTAACATGTATTCTGACTTGTACATTGTCTAAACAATGTCAGATTTAACAAGCTCTCTGAGTATCCTTGTGTATCTGAAATTAGCTAGGGTTATGAACATAGAAGAAAGGTGTGTGTCTGATATTCATTGAAACAATAAAACTCTTCTAAACTTTGAGTTGTGAATGTGTGTGTATGCAGTGTCTCTGCATGGAAGTATAATGTGTTTAGCAATAAATCTTGTGTTCCTTCTGAATCACTGTTTCATGCTGCCTCATGTTTTATGTAGATTATGTTTATGCCATTGCCAGACCACATTAAATTTTAACACAATTAGAGAAGAATTGAATTATAAAAATTACTGTTAATATCATTATGTCTTTATAGAAAAAAATTTAATGTAATTGTCTCTGCAGTTTCAAAGAGATAATGGAAATGTAGTACAAATGAGAGGTAAGGGAAATGATTATTTTCAGTCTAAGTATTCAATTGATGTGTGGTGCTTGGGAATTTTGACCCATTCTTCACAATCAAATTCATAGTGAGTCACATTCAAGAATCATTATTTCTCTGATTAACAATGAGCAGGGAGCTCATTCTTATCTTGTTATCGTTGATATCACAAGATATGGATGATATCTTGTGTCTTTAAGTAGATGCCTTTTGAAGGCTGTTGAACTTGGCCTTTTTGACAGCTTCATACATGTGTTATGTGCATTACAGTACTGGTATCATCCCTAGCCTCTCCGTATCCTCCGGTGCTTTTACCCACCTTTCCTTTTTCCTATGGTTCCTTCTCACATTCATGTCTTTCTGTTTTGTGACTCACTGAGTTTCAGCAGGGCCACCTGTGTTACCATGGGCTTGGAACTGTTTAATGGATCCCGATGAAGTCATCAATGACATAATTTCAAAATCCTGGATCTATGACTGAGTTGACAGGTATAGTCTTGTCCAGGCCAGGTGAAAAAATAAGGTATATTTTTTAGGATCATGTTTGTTTTGTCCATATCATACCAGGAAACACCATTGCACTGTCCAAACATCCAGCGTCCTGCTCTTCTGCTTCATGCATTTTCCCTTTCTTTTCTCTTGATGCCATAAAGCTTTAGAAGAAACTATTTAGGGATGAGTCTTCAACCATCACTTATTCTCAGCACCATGAGTGACCGTGCACTTTTGTATCCACTACTACTAAACATAACGTGAAAATCCTTTGATTAAGACTGAGAGTGGCGTTCGTATCTGGGTATTTGAGGAAGTTAGCAAAGTGCCTTTTAGATTAATAACATTTCCTGTTATGTGAATAAAAACACAATTCCTCCTCTTGATCATGGATGTTGACCAGACTTAAATTGCCACGCATATATTCCCTCTTGTGGAGTGGGCCTCAAATAAATTCAGAAAGTGGTTTATTACACATAAAGAAGTTGTGCTAATATTGTACCAATGGGCACATTTAGCATGGCTGGTCAACACTGTAGGATGTAGTGTTTGCGGCTGGGTAACACTGTTGATACCATTTCTTTCACATCAGCCAGTACAGTGCCTTTCAGCATCACAAGAGCTAGGAGGATACCTCCAGGTCAGTTCGAGCTTCAGTTTTCTACATATTGCAATGAAGATGGACTCCGGTCACTCAGGAAATAAGACCAACAATTGCAAATTGAACGACATTTGAAATTAAGAACTTCTATCCAAGGAGAGGAGGACTTCCCCTATCAGTGGACTTGGAAAGGGAGATGAGGAAGGGAAGGTGGGATTGGGAGGGAATAAGGGAGGGATCTACAAAATGAATAAATTGGAATACAAAACAAATAATTGTAATTAATATAAAAATAAAAAATTAATTAAAAATTAGATAAAAGTATTTTTCATAGAATGGTCACCTTATTCTACAGTTAACCAGAGTTTTCCCAAAAATCTGATGCAATTTATATGTCTGAACTTTAATTTAACACATTAATTAGAATTCTTCATAAATCAGTCAATCAAGGATAGTATATGAGGGCAGTTGAGGGACTAGGAATGGAGGATAACTCAAATGAAGGGGTGTATGAAAAAGCCTAATGGTTCTTATTGCTTGAAAGCAAGAAAGAGAGGTAGAGATAGACATAAATAGAGCTAAAAATGAAAATGAAGGTAGAGATGCAGAGAAAGATGGAGATTGAGACTGACACAGAGGTAGAGGTGGAGGAAAATGTGGGGATGAAGATGGAGATGAAAATACTGATGAAGGTGAATGTAGATATAGAGATGGAGGAAGAGGAGGGGAATGAAGTAAAGGAGGAGAAGAAGGTGGAAATGGAGAAGTAGGTGAAAGTGGAGGATGAGGAGATGAACATGGAGGAGGTGAAATTGGAGGAGGAGGAGGAGGAGAAGGAGATGAAGTAGGAGGTGAAGGAATGAGGAGATGGAGATGGATATAGAGACAAGATTATCATCGCTGGATAATCTTGCTTCTAAAAGTCATGAATTGAGTAGGAGTTCTCCTTATGAGCTGTCACTCAGGGAGAGCTAAAGCTTGCCACACTCTTTTTAGTTGTCTATCAGAACCAGTTGATTTGTTTATTTGATTGATTTTTGGTTTGTTAAACAGAGTCTTATGTAATCTAAGAAACTTCATACTAACTCTCTAGCCTAGACTAGCCTTGAATCCCTCTTTTTATGCCCTAACCTTCGAGTTGTGGAGATACAGAAATGGAGCCTGACACTCACCTGAGTTAGGTTCTGCTTAAACAATGAATTATCTATATGGTAAACGTGTTCTCACTAAAGAAATTGTTACAATCACCTAGCAGATAATAAAATGTCACTTAACTACAGGCACTCTATTATGTGTTTCCTGATGGTATTTCATCAAGTTTCTTATCATATGAGCCTATCTGTTTACATGCATGCTCTATTTGGGTGAGTGTGCGTGTGCATGCAAAGTCACGTGACTGCATTAATATATCCATTCTAAGCTTCGTTTTTATAAACAATGATATTTTTTCTTGCAGAAATGATCAATTTTTATAGGAATTCTATAAGTGTGATTTGTTTATTTCCAATATCAGTGCCTCAAATGCATGCAGGATCTCATTAGAAAATTAGTGAAAACAAGTTTTTTATTATTAAATAATTTCTTAATAGATTATAATAATCCTTACAATCATGATTATATAAATTAAATATATAAATTTAAGTGAATGGCTATTTTCATATTTCATCATCACATAAATAAGTTACTAATTATAAACACCAAGCAATTTGAAGGCTCACTCAATTAAATTTCAGTTTATTTCTAAGTGAATATGTCAAGCTGAAAATCATACCTTAAAGAAGATCTGGATTTTAGAATTACTGTAAATGGTTAGTCAATATGATTGATGCTAACCTCCTTCCATGTTAAACATTTTATGTATAGAATTTATAACACTACATAATATAATAAGAGCATATATAATGTTTATTTTCATATCATTTCTGGAAATTTCAAAGATTATTATTTTCCATTTGGAAACTTTCTCCTTAGCATGATAAACTTATTTTTTTAAACAAGAGTAATTCTTATATGATATGGCTGCCAATTCTATCTCTCTCTCTATCTAATAATGTAGATATATGTATTAAATGTGATAATTTTAAAGAAGAGTTTTGGGTGTATAACATTGTATAAAAGGTACTTTAACATTTTAGAATTATAAATGTTTTAATATATGACATTTTATTAATGAGAAGTTTCTGTATTTTTCACCATTAATTTTCCACATAGAGGATACCAGTATACAATGAATACCTTCAATTTACATCTAAATGCTTTTATTTTCAGCTCCACATTAAGCAATCTTACAGTAATAGACATAAACATATTGCGTAAGCATATATATTTCACTGTATTTTTAGAAATTTCTTTCATAATTTCTTTGAATATATTTTGCCCCATAATTTATTTTGAGCTTAATTCATGTCCTGTTGATATCATTAACTTGTTCATTTTATTGATGATAATATTAGATAGGTGGGCATATTTTGTTTATCTGCTTACTAAATGGTGTGGAACAAATGCAATCATTGAGGTAGAAAGGACATTGATTCCTATGAAAGAATTTCTACAAAATAAGCCTGATCTAAGAAGGAATACTGAAAAACTAAAGCATATAAAAAAAAAATAAGACTCCTTTGAGGCCAGATAACAAGTAGGTGCTAAGCTACCCAGATACTCCCAATACTCCATGTCAAGGAGGGGACTATAAAAACAGATGCTGATCCATGAAAATTAACCATGACTTCCTACCAAAATTTGCCCCTCTGCAAAAACCACCCCTTGGTAGAGGCAAACATCAGCTAATCAGAAATGCCTTTAATTGCAAGCTGAGAAACAACCCCAAAATAAGGAAACTTGCTAAGAAAAGCTGCCCCCTGGCAGGTGGTTCTTCAGTTACCTCCCTCTTCTCTTGTGGTACAGTCAACAAGTTTCTCTAATTCTCTTATATGACTCGGGGGCAACTCTTTCATGAACTTGTTACACATTGCAGATGCTATACAGTTGATGTTTTCAGTTTTCTACTTTTACCAAACTCAGATTGTGGAAAGACAAAGGCAATGTGTCCTATAATTTAAGGTAAGAAAGAAAAAGGAAAACAAATAATGGTTCATAAACTATGTGATCTCAAAAAAAAAAATCCTCTACTATCCAATCCTCAAATAATTTAACATTATGATGGGATTCCTTTTTTGTTTGTTTGTTAAGACAGCTTTGAATATACTTCATTTCGGTATATTAGACAATTTCACAGCCCAGGGCATTTTTTTAAAAAAACTTTTTCTTTTACTCCCAAACATTACTTTAAAGGATATAATTTAATACCAACTTTGATTTTTCATTTAAAGTTTGAGCAGATATGTGAAAAGTACAGTCTGGTGGATTTGATCTTCTTCTGAAGATTAAGAGTAAAGCTTATTGCATATACTTGGGTTAATCTCTTTCCTCGTTTTAGAAAGAAATATCAGTTAGAAAAGACACCTGTGCCCTTGGTTCTGTTGCTCTACTTGTGGAGCTCCTGTGCACTCTAGGTCTTACTCACTTCTTTCATAAGATTCCCTGTGCTCTGCCCAAAGTTTGGCTATAAGTCTCAACATGTGACAACCAACAACCATGCATGGATATAACCTAGAATCCCTGCACAGATGTAGCCCATGGCAATTCAGTGTCCAAGCGGGTTCCATAGTAATGGGAACAGGGACTGCATCTGACATGAACTGATTGGCCTGCTCTTTGATCACCTCCTCCTGAGGGGGGAGCAGCCTTACCAGGCCACAGAGGAAGACAATGGAGCCACTACTGATGAGATCTGATAGCCTAGGATCAGAAGAAAGGGGAGGAAGACCTCCCCTATCAGTGGACTGGGGGAGGGGCATGGGTTGAGAAGAGGGAGGGCAGGAGGGTGAGATTGGGAAGGGAGAAGGGAGGGAGCTACAGGTGGGAAACAAAGTGAATAAACTGTAATTAATAAAAATATAAATAAAAAAGAAAAAATGCACACCAAAAGGAAAGAAAGAAAAAAGAAAGAAGGAAAGAAAGAAAGAAAGAAAGAAAGAAAGAAAGAAAGAAAGAAAGAAAGGAAGGAAGGAAGAAGGAAGGAAGGAAGGAAGGAAAGAAAGAAAGAAAGAAAGAAAGAAAGAAAGAAAGAAAGAAAGAAAGAAAGAAAGAATTATCAGAAGGGGAACCAAATGAGTAAGTTTAACTTTCTAAAAGCCTCTGCTAGCTTGTTGAGAGAACAGCTAGGATTCCCCCCACCACCCCTGCTTCAGTATCTTTTCTGGTCTTATCCAAGATAACAGGGTTCCCAATTTGTTTCTTATAAGAAATGCCCTAACATCACCTGCAGTCCTCTGTTGGTGTGTTGAAATCTCAAGCAGTGACCCCTAATCTGAAAATCTCTTCATGTCTGGCAGAAAAAGATTTTAAGTAAATGCTCCATTGGAATATCTCTCAGCTTTCTTTCATATCCTCTGTTTCTCCTCATAGGTACAAGTAGGAACTTCCTTCTGTTCTTTGTTCCATCACCCAGTCTATACAATGGCCACACAGTATCACAGCAAAGCATTAGTCTTTCTTTTTGCACAACAAAACTATTTTAAGCATACCTATCAACCTGCTCATTTATGACAGCCTTTTTTTTTTTTGTATCAACTAAATGTCAGTATTATTGTAACTATGATTTACTATTCAAGGAAGTCAGAAGGAACTGATGTAACTAAGTGTAAATACAAGAAATGGAGGACCACTAGAAGGGCAGGCAGCCCTTGCCCACAGTAGATGACTTAAGACATCATTGTTAAGGAATCCCCCAATTGCCTCATTGATTTCAGAAGTCTCCCATCGGGCTCATCATAGCCAAGAAGAGTGTTAGGAACACTAAAGTAAGTCCCTAAGTCTTTGGTACTTACTCATCCTTTAACTTGCGTTTGAAGGAATCACTTGTGTTGTCACTCCTGGGACTATTTTCCATTATACATGGATGTGAATCTCTCTTAAGCATATCTCCAAGTTTTTTTTCTTTTGTCTTCTAAGAGGCTCTGCAGATATCCAAGCAGCTAGGGTTAGCAAAATACAGGCTTGGCTAAATGAATGCCTCTACCCTTCTTTTAGACTGTCTTCCAAGTTAAAAGTGCAAATAGGCAGCTTTCTATTCTAATGGACAGCCTGTTTCAGGAAGTGACTTACCAGCTGGTCAACTGAATCCGTTTTCTCAGGAATGGGGCTTTCTACAGTAAATGAGCATGAGGAAAAATAAGAGTAGAAAGGATATCATGAGCAAGAATCAAACAAAACTAAGGACACAAAACGGCAGTAAGAAAGTATGGAACAAAGCTAAGGAGTACCAACAGGATCTTAGAACTAGCATGGTTCCTGACTAGAACTAACTAGGTTCCTGACATACATGGAGTTCTGGGAAGTTGCAATGTATAGCAGAGTTGATAACAGGATGATATTCTACCAAGACAGTGCTACTGCCACTTCTGTGGCCCAGAACTAAATAGCCACACACATGCCTGGACTTCCTGGTCATCAACCATTAGTAGAGAGACAGAAGGAATTTATACTGCCTACTTTTAACTTTGTTTTCCTTACTGGGGAGCTGGATAAGAGAAAGTTGCTCAATGTTACAGATTGCCTTGCACACCAAAGCAAGGGTGATGATACCATCTCATGACAGCTACATGTGTGGCTTCTTGCCTTCAGTTAACCACAAACTTCTGTTATACTCTAGGACATCCTGAAGATCATGTATCTTAGGGAAGCAGAGGGATAATGTCAGAATCTAGGATGAAGATCCTATGGCTGTCCTTTTAGTACGGAGTATTAATGCCTTGTTACCAAGAAAATGGTCCTAGTTATCACTGGATGGTTGTCCTTATTTTGTCATGGAAGAAGTTTGTTGACAATACAGAAACTTCTGCTCCATAGTCAGTGATGATATTAGGCCCAGAGGAAATCAACATTATAATAGTGCTCTCACTCTTTGTCTGTCTGAATGGGTATTTTCATTGTATATATCTATTTATTCTCTCTTTATTTAGATGCTGTGATTTTATTAGGATGCTTGTTAAATATGAACAGAATTAAAGTTCATAGAGGATAGGCCCCTGCATCTCCTTCAAATCCGACCTCTGTTGTACCTGGTAACACTCTGATTTTACAGAATGAAAAGTATGACAATTATCTACACACAGAATTTGAAATCACATATGAGAGGAGGGAACAATTACCACAGTTGTTCTGTCTGAAGAAAGAATACATAAAAAACTACTGAGAGTTTCAGGAGGCCAGATTTCATTGAGTTGTATTAGGAGAAGATGAGTTCTCTCTGGTAATACATGATTTACTTTATAGATTAAAAAAAAAAAAGTCTAAACAAACTGAAAGAAGAAGACCACATGATAATCTCCTAAGATGCTGAAAAACATTTGATAAAATCCAACTTTCATTTATGTTTAAATCCTGGAGAGATCAGGGATACAAGGCACTTACCTAAACATAGGAAAGGCAATATACAGCAAGCCTATAGCTAACATCAAACTAAATGGAGAGAAAATTAAATCAATCCCACTGAACTCAAGGACAAGGCAAGGCTGCTCACTCTTTCCTTACCTCTTTAACATAGTACTGGAAGTCCTTGCTAGAGCAGTAAGACAATTAAAGGAGATCAAGGGGATTCAGTTTAGAAAGGAAGAAGTCAAAGTATCACTATTTGCGTGTAATATGATAGTATACATGAGTGACACCAATTATTCTACCAGGGAACACATACCTGATTAAAAAAAAAAAAAACCCAAAAAACAAAAAAACTTCAGCCAAGTGGCTAGATACAAAATCAACTCAAAACAACAAAACAAACAAACAAACAAACAAAAAACAAAAACCCACTCAGTAGTCCACCTGTATATAAAAGACAAAAGGGCTGAAAAAGAAATCAGGGAAACAACACACTTCACAATAGCCACAAAGGAAAGTACCCTGGTATAAGTCTGACCAAGCAAGCCAAAGACTTGTATGAAAAACTTTCAGTCTCTGAAGAAAGAAATAGAAGAAGATATCAGAAGATGGAAAGATCTCCCATGCTCATGGATTGGCAGGATTAACATAGTAAAAATGGCTATCTTTCCAAAAACAATCTACAGATTCAATGCAATTCCAATCAAATTACCAACACAATTCTTTACAGACCTTGAAAGAAAAATTCTCAACTTCATATGGAATAACAAGAAACCTAAAATCGCTAAAACAGTCTTCTATAATAAAAGATCTTCTGGAGGTATCTCCATCCCTGATCTCAGGCTGTACTATAGAGCAACAGTAATAAAAACTGCATGGTACTGGCATAGAAACAGAATGGTGGATCAATGGAATGGAATAGAATACCAAGAAATAAACCCACACACTTATGGAAATCTGATTTTTGACAAAGATGCCAAATCCATACAATGGAAAAAAGATAGCATCTTCAACAAATGATTCTGATCTAACTGGATATCTACATGTAGAAAAAAACAAATAGATCCATACTTGTCATCCTGCACAAAATTAAAATCCAAGTGGATCAAAGACCTCAATATAAAAACAGACACACTAAACCGGTTACAAGAAAATGTGGAAAAGATCCTTGAACTCATTGACATAGGAGACAGCTTCCTTTACAGAATACCAACAGCACAGGCTCTAAGAGCAACAATCAATAAATGGGACCTCATGAAACTTAAAACCTTCTGTAAAGCAAAGGACACTGTCAGCAGAAGAAAAGGAAAAGGATCTTCACCAACTCTATATCTGACAGAGGGCTAATATCCAGAATACATAAAGAACTTAAGAAGATAAACAGTCAGTCCTTGTAGAGCTCCTATCCTTTCCATATCATACTAATTCCCCTTCTTTCATATGATTCCCTGCACTCTGCCGAGGGTTTGGTTATGAGCCTTAGTGTCTGCTTTGAAACACTGCTAGGTAGAGTCTTTCAGATGCCTTCTGCGGTGAACTCCTGTCATACGTTCAATGCACATCCCATTTGTCTTTCTAAATGAGGATTGATCATCTTCTCCCGTGTCTGCCTTCTTGATTATCTTCTTTAGGTGTGTAGATTTCATTATGTTTATCATATCTTGTAGGTCTATATAAGCGAGTATATACATATCCGGGCACAGGGTCTTTTCTGAGACTGACACTCAACTAAGGACCATCTATGGATATAGCCTAGAACTTCTGTTCAGATGTGACCCGTGGTAGCTCAGTAACCAAGCAGTTTCCCAAAGTAAGGGGAACAAGGACTATTTCTAACAGGATCTCAAGGACAGACTCTTTGACCTCCCCACCCCCCTAGGGGAGGAGCAGTCCTGTTAGGCCACAGAAGAGGACTTTCCAGCCAGCCCTGAAGATACCTGATAAAACAGGGTCAAATGAAAGGGGAGGAGGTCCTCCCCTATTAGTGGACTTGGAAAGGGGCAGGGAGGAGACCAGGGAGGGAGTATAGGGTTGGGGAGGGAATGAGGGAGCAGGATACAGCTGAAACACAGAGTTAACAAAATGTAACTAATAAGAAAAATAAAGTTAAAAAAATAGATCACACCACACACAAAAAAGAAGTTAAACAGTAACAAATCAAGTAACCCAGTTAAAGAATGGAGTACAGATCTAAACAGAGAATTCTCAATAGAGGAACATCAAATGGCAGAGAAACACTTAAAAAAATGCTAAATATCCTTAGTCATCAGGGAAATGCTAATCAAAATGAACCTGAGATTCCATCTTACACACATCACAATGGCTAAGATCAAAAACTCTAGTGACAACACATGCTGGAGAGGATGTGGAGAAAGAGAAACCCTCCTGCATTGCTGGTGAGAATGTAAACTTGTAAAACCACTTTGGAAATCAATCTGGCGCTTTCTCAGACAATTTGGAATAGTGCAACCTCAAGATCCAGCTATACCATTCCTAGGCATATTTCCAAAAGATGCTCAAGTATTCAACAAGGACATTAGCTCAACCGTGTTCCTAACAGCTTTATTTGTAATAGCCAGAAGTTGGAAACAAGCCAGATACCCCTTATTTGAGGAATGGACACAGAAATTCTGATGCATATACAATGGAACCCTCATTAGCAATTAAAAACAAGGGAATTATGAAATTTGCAGGCAAATGGTGGGATCTAGAAAAAAAAATCATCTCAAGTGAGGTATTCCAGAAATGGAAATACACACATGGTATATACTCACTTATAAGTGGATATTAGATTTATAATATAGAATAATCATACTAAAATCTGTACACCTAAGGAAGCTAATTAAGAAGGAGGAACCTGGGTAATATGCTCAATCTTCATTCAGAAAGGCAAATGAGACAGACCCTGGAAGAGGGAGAAAACAGGGAACAGGTCAGGAGCCTATCACAGAGGGCCTTTGAAAGACTCTACGCAGCAGTGTATCATAACATATGCTAAGACTCATAGCCAAAATTTGGGTAGAGTGCAGGGAATCTTATGAAAGAAGGGGGAGATGGAAATAACTGGAGGAAATAGGAACTCCACAAGGAGAGCAACAGAACCAAGAAATCTGGGCTCAGAGTTATTTTCTGAGACCTATACTCCAAACAAGGACCATGCATGGAGATAACCTAGAAGCCCTGCATTGAAGTAGCCCATGGCAGCTCAGTCTCCATGTGAAATCCCTAGTAAGAGGAACAGGGACTGTCTCTCACAGCAACTCTTGGGCTGGCTCTTTGATCACATCTACCTGAGGGGGGAGCATCCTTACCAATCCACAGAGGAAGAAAAATGTAGACAGTCCTGATGAGACATGATAGACTAGGTCAGATGGAAGGAGAGGAGGACCTTCCCTATCAGTGGACTGGGGGAGGGGCATAGGAGAACAAGAGGGAGTGAGGGTGGAATGGGGAAGGGATGGTGCTACAGCTGGGATACAAAGTGAATAAACTGTAACTAATATAAAAATAATAATTAAAAAATTGTCTCAGAAAACACCCCTATGTTCAGATTTTTTGGTTCTGTTGCTCTCCTGGTGGAGCTCCTGTCCCCTCCAGGTCCTTCTATCTCCCCCTTCTTATAATATTCCCTGTACTCTGCCCAAAGTTTGGCTATGAGTCTTAGCATATGTTATGATACCCTGCTGGGTATAGTCTTTCAGAGGCCCTCTGTGATAGGCTCCTGACCCGTTCCCTGTTTTTTTCATTCTTCCCATGTCCATCTCCTTTGCCTTTCTGAATGAGGACTGAGCATCTTACCCAGGGTCCTCCTTCTTGATTAGCTTCTTTAGGTGTACAGATTTTAGTATGTTATCCTATATTGTATGTCTATTACCCACTTATATGTGTGTATTTCCATTTCTGGAATACCTCACTCAGGATGATCTTCTCTAGTTCCACCATTTGCCTGCAAATTTCATGATTCCCTTGCTTTTAATTGCTGAGTAGTGTTCCATTGTGTAAATATTCCAAAATTTCTGTATCCATTCCTCAACGAAGGGACATCTGGGTTGTTTCCAGGTTCTGTCTATTACAATTAATCTGCTACCAACATGTTTTAGCAAATGTCCTTATTATATACTTTAGCATCTTTTGAAAATATGCCTAAGAGTGGTATAGCTGGATCTTGACATTGCACTATTCCTAATTGTCTGAGAAAGCACCAAATTGATTTCCAAAGTTTGTACAAGTTTACATTCCCACCAGCAATGGAGGAGAGTTCACCTTTCTCCACATCCTCTCCAGAATGTATTGTCACTTGAGTTTTTGATCCCAGCCATTCTGAAGGATGTAAGGGGAAATCTCAGAGTAGTTTTGATTTGCATTTCTCTGACAACTAAGGATGTTGAGTGGTTCCCTAGTCATGGGAACAACAACTGTCTCTTACCTGAACTCAGTGGCCAACTCTTTGATCACCTCCCCCTCAGGAGGGTACAGCCTTACCAGTCCACTGAGGAAGACAGTGCAACCACTCATGATGAGACCTGATAGACTAGAATCAGATAGAAGGGATGGAGGGTTTCTTCTATCAGTGGACCGGGGGAGGGGCATGGGTGGAGAAGAGGGAGGATTAAATTGGGAGAGGATGATGGAAGGGGCTACAGGTGAGATACAAATGTAATAAACTGTAATTAATTGAAAATTGTCTTTATTATTTTAAACATTTATTATTTTATTTATTTACTTATTTATTTATTATTTTAAACATCTTTTATTTGGTTTATAGAAAAGTGTTTTGGTGAGAGAAGAAAATCATACTGTTGTCTCAATGCTTAAAGTTTCATGGCTTCAGAATCTAGCTGTCCAGGAAAACAACTGTTAGCAAAGCCATCTGATCCTGGAGACTTTAGAAAAATATTATCAAGCTTGTCTGAGCATGAAGGTCAATATGTAGATCTTCTCTGTCCATTTTTTAGTCTTAGTCCTTGAGAATTTCTACTACAGGGGGCTCATCTTTTAGAGCAGCCTGATCCTTTACCCTCTATACAGAGAAAGCTGTGAGCAGGGAAAGAACACACCTATGATCCTGACACCTGGGCGGTTAATAGGAGTCTGACTGCAGACACATAGCATTGAGAACACATTAAAGCCATTGCCTTCTCCAAAAGAGTGATTTCTTTCATTTCACATGCAACTTGTTTCTCTACCTCTGTCACATAGAATAGGTCCCATATTTACTGAGCCTGCATCCTCACTGTAGAGGTCCCTATCTCTCCTCAGTAATCTTTAAGAGACATTTGAGTTTGTCTGGAAGGACTGAAGCCTCTCTCTTTACCTGCTGTACTATGCTGCCTGTCTATGTGCTATTCTCCCTGTCTACCTGCTAGGAAGTTCTTGCCTGGCCTTGGTACTTTTCTCTTCAAACTCTGACTTCAAATATGACACTGTTGACTGCTTTTACCTCTTAAGGGTGCCCCACTTTGCTATGTAAGAAACTCTATTTCTTACAAACTTACAAAATGCAGTTTGTCTCTGAATTCATTAAGTAGAGAACATGTGGACTGGGAGCCCACAGGAGACAAGAGTAGAACCTTGGTGATATATTCACAGTTGTTCACAAAGTTAAAATATAAATAACAGAAGCTGATAAAAGATTTCCTTAAGTATTATTGGCTATTGTTGCAAAAGAGAGATACCAAAAGAAAAGATTTTGAAGAACTTGGGAATTATCTTGGAAATCTGCTGGGGATTTGGATACTATGTTCTAGAATTTCTTCTCCTTCTAAGCAGTTTTGGAGACTTTAATGACCCAAACATCAAGGATATTGGCAAAACGACCTTGAATTTTTATAATTAAATCTTTTATTTGGATCTATTAAATATAAGAAATACTTTGCAAAATGCAAATATACATTGTTGTTTTATAAGACCTATTAATATTTTACAAAGTTTCCAATGTTGTTTGCATTACAGTGGTAATTTTCTTTGGTCGCTGAGGCTTTTAATGACTTGCTAAGTTTAGATAATGGAAACATAATTATTATAAAATGAGACTAACTGGGAAAAAAGAATGAGAAAGGTTTCAGTTCAGAATAATAACACACACAAATATTGTGTGTGTATGACTGTTGATACAGCATCGGTAGACACATAGTTGCACATTCTGTTAAAGTTACAAAATGTGGTAGACTTCGTGGTGCTATCTTCATTAAAAGTAGCTCTTTTGAAGTAACATGATAATACTATCTTTTAGTCATAATTTTTAAAAGTAACTAAAATTCAGGAGTAAGAATGGGATATCAAAAGTTATACAAATTTACAAAGAGCAAAGAAAAATAAAGCTACTGCCCTGGAGCTACTGAAATTTCACAGTGCCCAGAGATGAACACAGGTGGCATAATTCATCCTAAAGTCAGAGAGGAACGGAATTGCTAACCTTTGTCCGGCTTGCTTGTGCATTATACCAGGTCTTAGAACTAATTGGGATTCTAGGGTGTTGTCCTGCAGGGACTGAAAGTTTTAAAGTAAGTGTTTTAAGTAAAGTAGATATATCATTATCAAGAAAATCTATATACCAAGAACACTGCATTGAGTAAATACAGACATTATATTAGAAGTTTAATGATCTTGAAATAGGAATTCTCATATTATTTTCTGTAGTGAATATAAACATATGTATACACTTATGTCTCTGTGTTTATGCTTTACAGGATATGCTTATATTACATATAAGAATTTCTGGATACTTAAAATGCTAATACTATTTCAGTATAAAAGGCAAAATATAAAGAAGCGAACATCCATTCACAGGCTCACTGAATTGATCCTATTAAAGTAAATGAGTTATATATACTCACATATACATGTATTTCTACTTGAGTGGAATGGACAAGAGTGTGAGGAAAGATTAGGAATTATACATATGAGACTATGAAAAAAATAATTGAAATAATCTTTGTAAGATCAGAACTTTGGAAACCCATTTGAGCACTTTGCAGATATTTTGAAAACTTGATGGTGGAAGATCTTGATGCATATAAATAAAATCTTGTCTGATCTGAAGAAATGATAGCAACTATATGGCAAGAAACAAACGAAGTGTGTGAAACTCACAGAGATCATAAAAGATGGCTCTCAGTGCAAATAAGCTGCATCATTGAAACAGCCAAATTCCTGGATGGAAGTTATTTTCTGTCTCCTTCAAACAAGGCTAGTGGACTATTTGGAATTTTGGTGATTATGGGAAGTGGGAATGTTTCAATTCTACAGCAGATTATTTTGGACTATGTTGAGCTTACTTGATGGGCCTTCATTTCCCACTATTCGCTTTCATCTAATGTGTGTTCTCGTGAATATATTGTAAGTCACTTGGTAATATACTAATAGACCATTGGCTTCTATGAACCTAAATGCTAAGAATGTCATCAAGTAACATCTAAGGCATATAGCAGAGCTTTTCTTGTTTTGCCTGCGTACTCAGTATTTCCAACAATATATTTTAAATATGTAGTCAATGAATAAGTTTCTTTTTTGTTGCTATAAAAACTTCTAAGATATCTTGAATGTTGAAACATGGTATGTGGAGTAATGTAAATCTGTATTTCCAGGCTATTGTAACTCATATTTGGATTTAGAATGAACTATTAGTCCCTTTGAGGTGGGAGATATGTTTTTGCATTTACACTACCTTATATTATTTTAACTTAAGATTATGGACATTTAAATATATCATCATGATCTTTTTTTTTTTGTATGGAAAAGGCTGGATTAGCATGTTAGTTACTACGAAAAGTATGTTAATGTATGTATGTGTATGTTATAGCCCCTGCTAAGTGTTATTTCCTTTAAATAGAGGTACTTAGATTGGATTGCATACTTCACTATTTCTTGCAAATATCAGTTATCTTAAATTTACTTTTTTATTAACTTTTATTAATTACACTTTATTCACTTTGTATCCTCCCATAAGGCCTTCCCTCCTCCCCTATTGATCCCACCCTCCCTCCCCCTTCTTCATGCATGTTCCTCCCCAAGTCCACTGATAGGGGAGGTCCTCCTCTCCTTCCTTCTGATCTTAGTCTATCAGATCTCATCAGGAGTGGCTTCATTGTCATCTTCTGTGGCCTGGTAAGGCTGCTCCCCCTCAGGGGGAGGTGATCAAAGAGCAGGTCAATCAGATTATGTCAGAAGCAGTCCCTCTTCCCATTATTATGTAACCCACTTGGACACTAAACTGCCATGGGCTACATCTGTGCAGGGGTTCGAGGTTATCTCCATGCATGGTACTTGGTTGGAGTATCAGTCTCTGGGAAGACCCCTGTGTTCAAATTTTCTCGTTTTGTTGCTCTCCTTGTGGAGTTCCTGTCCTCTTCAGATCTTACTATTTCCCACTTCTTACATAAGAATCCATGAAATCTGCCCAACAGTTGGCCATAAGTCTCATTGTCTGCTTTGATAGTCTGCAGGGCAGAGGCTTTCAGAGGCCCTCTGTGTCAGGTTCCTATCTTGTTTCCTGTTTTCTTCTTCTTCTGATGTCCTTCCTCTTTGCCTTTTCGGGATGGGGATTGAGCATTTCAGTCAGGGTCCTCTTTCTTGATTAGTTTCTTTAGATGTACAGATTTTAGTAGTCTTATTCTATATTATATGTCTATATGACTGAGTATATACCGTGTGTGTCTTTCTGCTTCTGGGACAGCTCACTCAGGATGATCCTTTTCAGGTCCCACCATTTACCTGCAAATTTCATGATTTCCTTATTTTTCATTGCTGAGTAATATTTCATTGTGTAGATGTACCACAATTTCTGCATCCATTCTTCAGTTGAGGGACATCTGGGCTGTTTCCAGCTTCTGGCTATTACAAATAAGGCTTCTACAAACATGGCTGTGCAAATGTCCTTTTTGTGTACTTGCGCCTCTTTTGGATATATGCCTAGGGGTAGTATGGCTGGATCTTGAGGAAGCGCTATTCCTAGTTGTCTGAGAAAGTGGCAGATTAATTTCCAGAGTGGTTGTACCAGTTTACATTCCCACCAGCAGTGGAAGAGGACTCCCCTTTCTCTACAACCTCTCCAGCATGTGTTATCACATGAGTTTTTCTTATTTTATTATCATCATCATTATTATTTACATTTAATTAACTCTGTATCCCAGCTGTATCCTGCTCCCTTTTTCCCTCCCAATCCGACTTGAGTTTTTCATCTTGGCCATTCTGATGGATGTAAGGTGACATCTCAGGGTCATTTTGATTTGCATTTCCCTGATAGCTAATGAGGTTGAGCATTTCTTTAAGTGTTTCTCTGCCATTCGATATTCCTCTACAGAGAATTCTCTGTTTAGCTCTGTTCCCCATTTTTTAATTGGATTAAGTGGTTTGCTGCTTTTCAGCTTCTTTACTTTTTAAAGAAGATAAGAATTAAATAGCATAGACATTTACAAAAGACTATTAGAAACAGGTAGAGTTGAGTTCAAGTCCTGCTTGTTAGCTTGCTACTGTTTGACTATATAGAATACTTCTTCTGAAGTGTATCCTCTCCATTTGCAGTCTGTGGTAGCCAGGAGTCCTGTGGCCACTGACACTTGCTGATAAAATTCACACGAACTTTCTATTTCCTGATTCTTTTGAGAAGCTGTTTGCCTACTTATTTCACCTCTAAATTATTAGCAACAGGCTGTTTTTTTTTTTTTTTTTAGAACAACAAAGCTCTGACAGGTAGTTTGAAAAATCAGATTAGTAACAGAAATATTGACACAAAGAAGGTATTCAGTATCAGCCAATGCTTAAAGGAAGTTTAGCTTTGTGATGTCAGTGGAGAAGAGGGAACACGTTTGGGTTGCACGTCAAGAAAGAAGTGGCAGAAGGAGCTAAGTGAATAGCTACGTGTGATAACGTGGAGGACCTGCTAAGAATTTAGGAAGAAACAGTTGCGAGTGCACTATATTCAAGTGCTAATTATTCACAATAATTATTCTTGTTATAAAATGGGGGGAAGATTTATGCCTTTTATTAGCACATATACTTGAGCAGCTATCTAGTGTTGGCTAAAAATGATCTTCGTGTTGGAAACATTGAATATTAAAGTGACTTTGGTTTAGAATATAAAATATGTTTGAGGCTAATTTCTTATAATCCTCGTAATTTCTTATAATCATATCACAAACTTTTGTTGTTCTCATTTTTCGTGTCTGTAATCAGGAGCATCACTGCAAGCATCCATACTGTCCGATGTTATGTGGAAAAGAGATGAGAGAGCTGTGGTCCTTCCACATATCTCCTGGCTTGCTATATTCAAAATGCTCTTAAAATTATTGTGTTTATAAATAGGATGTGCTCCTGGAGACCTAACTTCTATTTTTTGAAAGCAAATTAGATTCAGTGCTACCATCAAATTGAAATTTGTTGTGGAAAAAAGTTTTCACTGTAATTTAGCTGACTCTCACTCTTCTAAATAAAGCAGTAACTTCTTTCTCTTAAGTCACTGATAAAAATAAAGGCCATTCTCAGCAGATTTCACTGAAATAGCTTACTATTAATGTAAAGTGTGCTTCTTAGAGTACATTTAGAAAGTGACAATCAAGTTTCCATATGGGAAATTCAGTTTTCATTGCTGAAATATGTCAAAGTATTTTACTATTGTTTCATTTAAAAATAATTTCCTGTCCTCTCCAGATCTTACTGTTTCCCACTTCCTTCCTAAGATTCCATGCACTCTGCCCAAAGGTTGCCCATAAGTCTCAGCATCTGCATAGATAGTCTGCAGGGCAGTGCCTTTCAGAGGTCCTCTGTGTCAGGTTCCTGACTTGTTCCCTCTTTTCTCCTTCTTCTGATGTCCATCCTCTTTGCCTTTCCAGATAGAGATTGAGCATTTTAACAAGAGTCCTCCCTCTTGATTAGTTTATTTAGTTATACAGATTTTAGTAGATTTATCCTATATTACATGTCTATATGAGTAAGTATATGCCCTGTGTGTCTTTCTATTTCTAGGATAGCTCACTCAGGATGATCCCTACCAGTTCCCACCATTTACCTGCAAATTTCATGATTTCCTTATTTCTCGTTGCTGAGTAATATTCCATTGTGTAGATATACCACAGTTTGTGCATCCATTCCTACACTGAGGGGCATCTGGGCTGTTTCCAGCTTCTGGCTATTACAAATAAAGCTGCTACAAACATGGTTGAGCAAATGTCCTTATTGTGTACTTGAGACTCTTTTGGGTATATGCTTAGGAGTGGTATAGCTGGATCTTGAGGAAGCGCTATTCCTAAATGTCTGAGAAAGTGCCAGATTGCTCCACAAGGAGAGCAACAGAACCAAAAAATCTGAGCACAGGGGTCTTTCCTGAGACTGATACTGTAACCAAGGACTATACATGGAGGTAATCTAAGACCCCTGCACAGATGTAGCCCATGGCAGTTCAGTATCCAAGTGGGTTCCATTGTAATAGGAACAGGGACATGTTCTCTGACATCAACTGATTGGCCTGCTCTTTAATTACCTCCCCCTGGGGGGAAGCAGCCTTACCAGGCCACAGAAGAAGACAATGAAGCCACTCCTGATGAGACCTAATTGACTAGGATCAAGGATACAGCTGGGATACAGAGTTAATAAAATGTAACTAATAATAAAAAATTCAATTAAATTTAAAAAATTAAAAATAAAACAGTTGATTCTTAAAAAAAAAAGAAGGAAGGAAAAGAAGACCTCCCCTATCAGTGGACTCTGGAGGGGCATGCATGCAGAGAGTGGAGGAAGGGAGGGATTGGGATGAGAGAGGGAACCACAAGGGGGATACAAAGTAAATAAAATGTAATTAATAAAGAATTTTAAAAAATAATAGTAATTGATAATAATAATAAAGAAAAAATAAAAGTTAAACATAAATCTCTAACACTGAAAAAATAATAATTTCCAAGGCTAGTGGCTGATATGTTTACTCCATTATTGGGGTTTATATTAATGACCAAGGTTACATTAAGTTACATTTAACACACTTTAAAGAAGAGACTGTCTCTTCTCCCCTTTCTAGGGAACCCACATGGAGATTGAGCTGTCTATGGGCTACATCTGGGCAAGAGGTCCAAGTCCTCTCTATGCAAGTTCTTAGGATGAAGCATGGGCCTCTGTAGCTCCTCGTAGGCCCAGTTTTTTTGAATTTTTTGATCTCCTTGGAATCCTAGGAATCATTTCATTGACTTTCTTTGATCAGTCATGCTTAGCTCTGTCCTAGGTGTCTGGGATATCCAGCCTCTTGTTCCTGGACCTTCAGGCAGTATCAGATTCCCTCTAGTTCATGAATCTCAAGCTGGACCAGTCACTGGTAGGCCACCCTCAATAGTTCTGTGCCACCTTTACTCTAGCACATTTGGCGGGCAAGACAACTTGTAGGTTGAAGGGTTTTATGGTTGGGTTGCTTTCCAAGCTCTCCACTGGAAGCCTCACCTACTACAGAAGAAGGCTGATTGAGTCCCCAAATCTCCCATTACTGGGAGTCTTAGCTAAGTTCACCTTCATAGATATTTGGGAGCTTCCATTCTTCCAGGTTTCTAGCTTCCCTGAATTCCAGCTATCTCTCTCAGCACTTTTTCACTCCAGTGACTCCCATCCCAACTGCACCCCTTCAGTTTCTATCTCCACTCACCCTCAATCGACCTGCAAAATCAATTTTTCCCTTTCTCATGGAGATTGTTTTGTCCCCCTTGAGCCACACCCCACGTCCTGTTATTTAGCCTCTCTATATTTGTGCACTGTAGCATGATTATCCTGTATTTACCTCACATTCCTCTTAGATTCTCATAACCCTCCCTACAAACTTAATGTTTTCTTTATTTTTGTCAGTAATCCACCAAATTCAATGTAAGCTGCCTATAAATGCTCTGATAGTCTTTACAATATCGCTTTGGTGATGAGCCTTGAGCCTTGGAGGAAAAGGTTTCATATAGATGTTCAATTTATGGATGAGTACTTCATAGGCATTTATTCACTACCTTTGATCATTTATGAGTTTAGAGTCAACTGTCATCTGCTGCACAGAGAAGCTTTAAGGACTTTGAGTACTATGATCTGTACTAATCTATGGTATAGTAATACGTATTTGAAAAGCAGTTTGATACCAAGTTTATTTAGCAAAATAAGAGCAGTGGGTTCACCTCTGGGACCTATGAACTCCCCAGTCATAATTGAAATCACATGCAATTCTTCTTGTGGAGTAGGTCTTAAATCCAATCTGAAAGTGATTGGTTACATCATAACATTTGTGTCACTGTCTTTTCTATGGGTATATCTTATGTGATCAGTCACTGAAGCTTGCAGGACTCAAGCTGGGTAATGTAAGAGCCTTTCTTGTTTGTTTGTTTGTTTTCCCTCAATAGTTTGCATACCATCTTCTGTTACTATGAGAGCTGGCCTGCAGCGAGGGAGCATCCTGATCAGTAACAGCCTTATTTCTTCCTGTCCTTTGACCAAAGTGTACGGTGTCATCAGAAACAGGGGCTTTACATCACGTTCTGGTGGTAAATCAAGAACAATAACAATTACTTTTGTTGATTTAGAGGTCTTTGGGAAGGTCTGGCCAACACTTTGCAGGGAGATATACCCTGTAACCAAGATTTTTATTTGGCAACTTATCACCTCTAGAGGAGCATTATCCCCTGCGCATTTTTACCTCCAATTAACCTTTATTATGGGAATATATATGGCTTTATCAATATCGTGTTAACTGTTCCTCCCTATCCTCTGTCCTACCCTCACATCCCCCTCTCCACTTAAATATCATTCTTTATTACTTTCTTTTCCCCTTCACTATACTCTACTAGTCCTCTCTATTAAGTTCTTTCTTATCCTGTTCCACAAAGACCCCTTCTAGCCTTGGCTTCTATAGGTACCCGAACTTAAATAGAGACCTAAAGATTTGTAGTTACGATCCACATATGAATGGAAGCATGTTGCATTTGTCTTAGTGGACCTGTGTTAGCTTACTCAGCATCATTTTTATCCACTTTTCCCAATTTACACATTTGCACTGTTTTAAAAGCCTTTTCTTCATTGTGAAATTTCAACCTCTTATTTAAGAGATATTAAACAAGGATATTTCTAATTATTATAGTCATAATAATTAGGGAAAGTGAAGGAAATTCATTAGAAATAAGAGAAAATTTATTTTACTAAGATGTCAATAATGGATTATTAACATGCCAAACTTTCAATGAGTAAGGAAACAAGAATAGCACAATTAGTTGTAATCAGGAGATAATGTAAAGCATTTAACGATTTTTAAAAAATCCTGTCAAGACACCTGCAACTTATTTTCTTTTCTAGGCTCTTTTCTGAAAACATCTTTCCCAAGATCCCCATTTTATTAGCTTGTAAAAATATTTAAAGGCACAATCTAATAAACAAGACATCCATAAAGGCATAGCAAAGGCATTTCAACCCACCAGAACATAGGGAGTGTAAGGTGTGGTTTATCTATCCAAAGTCCTCTGACTGAAGCTGTGAGGAATGTGTGCTTAGTCACACAGCATCTTGTGACACTTCTTTTAGATACTTGTCTATATTTAGCACTCTAACTAGATACAATGGTTTTTCTTTTCACCTTATGGTAATACTTTATGGAGATCAAGAAATTGATGTTAACAAAAATAAAATGCTGCATAACAAAAACTGCAGATAATCAAGGGCTATATAGTCAATTTGATGAATGAGCTATCGTAATTTAAAGTATTTTTACCTTTGAGATTTAAAGCTTTTTAAATACTTTTTTAAAAGTTTTATTTAGATACTCATTTTATCTTTTTAAAGCTCTACTTTAAATAATCATTTTCTAAGTAAACAAACGACATTGCCAATATGGAAAGAAAATGTAGGTAAATATGTTTGATGTTTCCATTGCTGATCTTGACATCATGTATTGAAATTGAAAACTGCAAACACTCGCCAGTGTTTACAAACAAGATCTTTATAAGGGATTAATCATTGTGTCTTTATAGGCATCTGAGGAGCCACATTTGCACAACATTAGGATCCGTTTTATAAATCACTTATGAATAGCTATGTATGGTATGCTTATTCAAGGAAAACAACACTCCTTTTTAAATCTTTATAGTACTACAGTATAAGATATCACTTTAAGGGTTGGTGAAGATCCTTTCCCAATATGTAGGCTGTCGTTCTGTTCTGAGGACAGTGTCCTTTGCTTTACAAAAGCTTTTCAATTTCATGAGGTCCCATTTATTAATTGTTGCTCTTAGAACCTGTGCTGTTGGTGTTCTGTTCAGGAAGTTGTCTCCTATGGCAATGAATTCAAGGGTTTTCCCCACTTTTTCTTCTAAGCAATTTAGTGTGTCTGGTTTTATGTTGAGGTCTTTGATCCACTTAGAGTTTAGTTTTGTGCAGGGTGATAAGTATGAATCTATTTGCATTTTTCTACATGTAGACTTCCAGTTAGACCAGCACCATTTGTTGAAAATGCTGTCTTTTTTTCCATTGAATGTATTTGGCATCTTTGTCAAAAATCAGGTGTCCATAAGTGTGTGGATTTATGTCAGGGTCTTCTATTTGATTCCATTGCGGGCTAATATCCACTATATATAAAGAACTAGAGAAGTTAAACAACAAAAAAATCAAGTAATCCAATTAAAAATGGGGTACAGACCTAAACAGAGAATTCTTCGCAGAGGAATATCCAATGGCAGAGAAACACTTAAAGAAATGCTGAACATCATTAGCCATCAGGGAAACGCAAATCAAAACGACCCTAAGATTTCACCTTACACCCATCAGAATGGCTAAGATTAAAAACTCAAGAGACAACACATGCTGGAGAGGTTGTGGAGAAAGGGGAACCCTCCTCCACTGCTGGTGAGAATGTAAACTTATACAACCACTTTGGAAAGCAATCTGGCGCTTGCTCAGACAACTAGGAATAGCGCTTCCTCAAGATCCAGCTATACCACTCCTAGGCATATATCCAAAAGATTCTCACGTACACAATAAGGACATTTGCTCAACCATGTTTGTATCTGCTTTATTTGTAATAGCCAGAAGCTAGCAACAGCCCAGATGCCCCTCAACTGAAGAATGGATGCACAAACTGTGGTATATCTACACAATGGAATATTACTCAGCAATAAAAAACAAGGAAATCATGAAATTTGCAGGTAAATGGTGGAATCTGGAAAAGATCATCCTGAGTGAGCTGTCCCAGAAGCAGAAAGATGCACATGGTATATACTCACTCATATAGACATTTAATATAGGATAAACCTACTAAAATCTGTACACCTAAAGAAATTAATCAAGAGGGAGGACTCTTGCTAAAATGCTCAATTCCTATCCAGAAAGGCAAAGAGGATGGACAGCAGAAGAAGGAGAAAAGAGGGAACAAGTCAGGAGCCGGACACAGAGGACCTCTGAAAATCTCTGCCCTTCAGACTATCAAAGCAGATGCTGAGACTTATGGGCAACCTTTGGGCAGAGTGCAGGGAATCTTATGAAAGAAGTTGGAAATAGTAAGATCTGGAGAGGACAGGAACTCCACAAGGAGAGCAGCAGAACCAAAAACTCTAAGCACAGGGTTCTTTCCTGAGACTGATACTCCAACCAAGGACTATGCATGAAGATAACCTAAGACCCCTGCACAGATGTAGCTTATGGCAGTTCAGTATCCAAGTGGGTTCCATTGTAATAGGAACAGGGACTGTCTCTGACATGAACTGATTGGCCTGCTCTTTAATTACCTCCCCCTGAGGGGGAAGCAGCCTTACCAGGCCACAGAAGAAGACAATGCAGCCACTCCCGATGAGACCTGATTGACTAGGATCAGAAGGAAGGAAAAGAAGAACTTCCTATTAGTGGACTTTAGGAGGGGCATGCATGCAGAGGGTAAAGGAAGGAAAGGATTGTGATAGGAGGAGGGAGGGAACCATAGGGGGGATACAAAGGGAATAAAGTATAATTAAAAAGGTGATTAATCCTCATTTAGAAAGACAAATGGGATGTGCATTGAACTTATGACAGGAGTCTACCACAAAAGGCATCTGAAAGACTCTACCTAGCAGTGTTTCAAAGCAGACACTAAGACTCATAACCAAACCCTCGGCAGAGTGCAGGGAATCATATGAAAGAAGGGAAGTTAGTATGATATGGAAAGGATAGGAGCTCTACAAGGACCAAATATATCCGGGCACAGGGTCTTTTCTGAGACTGACACTCAACCAAGGACCATCTATGGATATAACCTAGAACTTCTGCTCGGATGTGGCCCGTGGTAGCTCAGTAACCAAGTAGTTTTCCAAAGTAAGGGGAACACGGACTATTTCTAACAGGATCTCAAGGGCAGGCTGTTTGCCCCCCCCCCCCCAGGGGGGGGACAGCTTTTTAGGCCACAGAGGAGGACTTTGCAGCCAGCCCTGAAGATACCTGATAAAACAGTGTCAAATGAAAGGGGAGGAGGTCCTCCCCTATCAGTGGACTTGGAAAGGGGCAGGGAGGAGACCAGGGAGGGAGTGTGGGGTTGGGGAGGGATTGAGGGAGCGGGATACAGCTGGGACACAGAGTTAACAAAATGTAACTAAAAAGAAAAATAAAATAAAAAAAAAAGAAAAAGAAAAGATATCACTTTAAATTTCTTTAGGTTTAGGAAAACATTATTTACCTTTAATATTTATTTTTACTGTTTCAGCTCTAAATTATAGAAATAGATTTTGTTCAAAATAAATAAGGATATCTACTGAAAGTGCCATCTGATTGTCTAACCTTCTAAAGATTGCATTGCATGGAAGAGTAAAAACTACGGTTTGTAACACCCGAGATATAGGAGCTGATGCTTATTTCTTTCATATTCACGGACACATTAGCTTAACAGTGGAAAGTGCACAGTGAAGACTTATTTAGGACATTGGTGCTCACATCAGACCAGACTGTTATGCATTGAATGTGATGAAAGAGCATAGAAAAATTCTCATGTGTGATTTTGTTAAAAAAATTTAAGATTCTACTCAATGGAAGGGAAGAGTTTTAGCCATGTAATTACATGTAACAGGATAAGAAGAAAATGTCTATTCTGACGTTTAGGTGGAATTGGAGGCTTTGAGTAAAGTCAGTCCCTGGGGGTATTATTTCTGCTCAACATCACAATTCCTCCTTACTTTAAAGGAACTGGGGTTTAAGGTAGAGAAATTTTGTATTTGTAAGTCAAATATTGATAGTACTTGGAGATGGAGGGTTTCAGGAAAATGAGCACAGTGATTCATATTTTATGTTTTCTGTAATACACTTTGATTAAATTGCTTTCTTCTGATATTTGCAAGTAAATAGTTGGTGAGAAGTTATATGCATAGTGGAGAAATAATTTGAGATTTTCTTGTAGGTGAATGTCTCCTTGATTGTAATGCTGTCTCTTTTAAGGCAGAAAAAATACTGTAAACAGCTTTGCTTTTGCTTTTTGCACAGAGTTATAGACCACAAACACTAATGTATATTTTGTAATTGCATCTGATTGTAGACAATAAATATAAAAAAATGACTCTTACATTAAAAAAGAACGGAAAGATATTGGCAACATCTGGAGAGACCACAACTGAGACTCATCCTTTTTTTTTCTTCCAGTAAGCTGAACTGATATGATGAGAGTTATTTCTAACATTCTCTTTTCTCTCATTAACTTTTCCCTTCAAACCCCTGCACTTGCCCTACATCTCATAAACTCATGTGCAAATAAACATTTGGTTTCTGGGCATTTCTAGTCTCATTATTTCAAGTTCTCTTTCATCCAATCCATTCTGTTTCTTCAGAGTTGCTGGCCCTGGTCAATACCTCCTGTTTCTCAGCATCCCTCTCCACCTCTCACTTGGAACAGTGTAATAACCTCTCCTTCCTTGTCTTTTTGCTTTCAGAGTCCCTTAGTCTCCAATCCATCACACACAGAACAAGCAGCACAGTAATTTACAGAATAGATTTAGTAGTATACCTGCTATACTTAAAACAGAATAAAAGAAAATATTTATGGTTCCTTTTACTCATTGAAGGCCTTCAGTGGGGTAAATGGGTATTTTTAAAGGTTGGTTAATATCCATGCTAAATTTAATATCTATTGATTGCTCATACATCTGATATGTGTTAGTCTACTCATTTTTTCCAATAAAAAGAATAGCTATCTCTATTTAAAATCTGTAATTTCAAATTTATTTTTAGAGTATAGAATTGTCCTGGATAGATAAATGTTACTGCTCTCCATTATGGGGATTTTTGCTCTGTTCTTAAAATCAGAAATATGAACAGATAGATTAATGATGTATCATATCTATTTTAAATCTATTTTTAACAGCAACATAAACTACGTTCAGAATCTACACTATATCAGTAGAAAGACATCAATCATATAAATGAACAGGCTACAGGTCCAGGTCAATACCTTCCAGCCCATTAAACAGAGGAAAGGAAAGCAAGTTTGTCTGCATTCAATATGCCTGAGAGCAGAGATGGATAGCAATAAACGCAGGGCTCTGAGTACAGCTTGCCAATAAGAGCTTGGAAAGTGATCAGTCATTAATCCACCACAGTACCAATTATTACTGAATTTCAGCAAAGAAAGAAAAAGAAAGAAAATGCAATGAAGTCGTTTAAGATGTTGGTTTCTAGGAAACCATATTCAATTATAGCTAAAGACCATCCTCATCCTGGCATTTTAAATGAATCCTGTGAAAGAAACTCTACTTAGAGAAGAAATTAGATGTCCTGAAATCCACTCATTCCCTACAGTCTTCTTGTTATACTAATGCCTATGCAGATGTGAGATAATCTAGGAACCTACAGACAACCTTTTGACTTTGAGTATTAGAACTGAGGAAATACACATGGACTCTGACTCTTATTATAATGTCAGACAGTGACGATTAGTGTAGACAAAGTTCTCTTCATCGACTATTTGGCATGCATGTGATCAGTAATAAAAATCCAGGTGAAACAATGAACACTGTGAGTAGATTTCCATTATTTTAAACAGAAAGCTGAGATGCACACTGACAATTAGCAGTAACAATCTATCCAGCCTATGTGTCATTTTCCAAATTTTATTTTTCTGTTGACATATATGTATGATGTCATACTTTGCTCCATGAAGTATGTTTAGGAGTACATATCGAGGCCATGACTTTGAGACTGCTTTAATCACATAATGTCATAATATGATCATGAGTCCTCATTAATATTATCATTTTCCTGCTTCCATTAACTACAATCTGCTTGCTTTGTGTTTTTATAGTCCAAATGAAGTTCCAAGTTACATTACTATCTAATAAGAGAACCTAGCAGAGCTAATAAAGTTTAGAGTTCTTTTTTACTATGTGTCATTAATGCTAGCATTTTAAAACATTTTTCTTTGCAGTATTTGGATATTTCATATGTCAGCACTCCATTGCTGTTGCTTCCATAGTGATTTTAGCAGAGGAACAAAATATACCACTTAATATTTCTTCCTGATGAGAGAATGAAAGCAGAAAAAAAGTCTGTTAGACAAGTAAAGAAAATATTTATTATTATCTAACAACTTGCTGGTCTTGAAGTCAGTAACTGTCAACATTAGTAAAGAAAGTCATGCCTGAACATGAAGTTTCATATTGAGAAGAGAGCATGGCAGTAGCCATTATCATATGTGCTTGCCCACACAGTGGTACCTGTGGAAGGAAACATTTCTAGTTCATCTTGACTGTATTCATCCAATAAGCCTAGGGAGAGCGGGTGGCTTGGAGTATGTACAAAAATACTTCACTAACTATCTTCTCAATGTTCAATGTCCAGGCACTACTCATCAACAAAACCAAACAATTCCGGAATTAAAGATCTGATTTTGGAGGGCAGGATATTAAGACTGTTAGAGAAAATGAACATAAAAAGGGTGATATAAAACATGAGTCCATGGCAAAGCTGCTTATGACTGATTTTGTATGATTTCTTCTTTGGTCGTGAGTGACCAAGGCCACTACCTAAGTTCAGAAGAGAGCACAGACCCATGCCTACTTCTCCATTGTGGTTCCTTTCTGCTTTCTTGTCTTTTTGTAGTAATAACAGGTTATACTAAAATCTAAAGTTTCAGACTTAGAAACTTTAAGTAAGTTTCACCAGTAAGAGAGAATGTGTGACTTAATATGTGGTACAATAAGCCTAGCTAGCTACCATGTCTAGAGACAAATACAATTTAGAGGAGAAAAACTGTTTCTGTGTTTCTAAACCAGTATAGTTTGTGCCAGTGTTCTAAATACTTAGCTTTATAACCAAAGATAAGTATAGCTGGCATATCCCACCAAATAAGATTTTTACAACAGACAGAGGCTACTACAGATATTTACAATTGCTCAAAATTCCAATATAGAAGATAAATGGCTGTGTGTGTGTGTGTGTGTGGGGGGGGTGTGTAATGACACTTGGTATTCAACAAAGCAGCCATACATATAAGGTTCAGGGAGCGTCACAAAGAGGGAGTGGAAAGATGTTAAAAACCAGATAAGCAGAAATTTTCCTATGAGCTTTTGTCATCTAGGCATGATAGGAATTTTACACTAATTAAGTTAACAATAATGTGGTTTCACAAACAAACAAGGCCTGACTAGTGGCTTTGCCAGTTGGTATGCTGATGTGGATGAAGGCTATCCCCAAAATTCATCTACAAATGAAGAGTTGCAGTCAATTCATGACAGCTAAAAGAGGGAGAATCAGCTTTCCAAATGGACAAGATACTATATAGGTTATTCAGTTTTAAGTGGTCAGTGTGAAACACAGGTACATACATGAAACACTAAATGGGCTCAATGAGTTGACATTGAGTGCGCGCGCGCGCGTGTGCGCGCGCGTGTGTGTGTGTGTGTGTGTGTGTGTGTGTGTAACAGTAATAATTAAGAAAGACACTATTCATTTCAAAAGGAACTGAAAGGACAAGGGAGATGCTGGAAGGGAGAAAGGGAGTACTGAAAATGATGTAAATACAGTATTACATGTATAACTCAAAATAATTTAAACAAAAAAGAAGAGAACATGGCAAGGTATTTTTATCACATGTATGTCATCTGTTTTACTATGCTAAGGGCCCCATATATATATATGTGTGTGTGTGTGTGTGTGTGTGTGTGTATGTCTATATATATAATTTTTCAAATTATATATATAATTTCTTTTATGAAATACCCCAAATATTTCTGGTCTACTATGCCTGTAATTATTATTAGTCAATTAATCTTTTAAATCATTTGTGCCACAGCACTAGGTAGTTTCTTTTTCATTTAGTAGCTATCTTACAAATGCTCAATAGCACTAAATTCTACTAAACAGCATAAAGAAATAGCCATTGAATTATTCTAAATAGCTACAGAAATGCCAACTCATTTGCTCTTCCTCTCAACCTCAAGAACAGTCTACAAGAGGCAACATTATCTTTATATGTAGAAATGATCCATCTGTTCTATAGAAGGTCTACGAAAATTATTGAGCTACCACCCAATACAATCATGGTAAGCAAATCAATTATTTCCTCATTCTTTTGCTTTACTATAAAAAAAATAGATATCACATCGTTTCTCAATCAAATGTACAGTGAAATGCCACCCCAAAAAATACAAATTTTTGTCACTAAAAGCGTTGATAAAAAATTAGAAAAGTCGTGTATTACAAGCATATCCTATCAATACTATCAAGCTTTCACTTGGAGCAAATCTCACTCATCTGGTATTTTTTTTTCCTCATCAATATTTGTGAAGGATTAAAAATAATCTAGGCCTCTTAGACAAAACAGCCACTTGGCTACCAAAGACACAAAAAGCTATATGCATGCTGTCTTTTCAGTCAACCGTATAATGTAGCATTTTGCCATCTCCATTAAGAAGCCGACTTTGTACCCTACTATGCATTTTATAATATTTCTATCTAAATGCAGATTTCTACATTCCATGTCTACTGTGGAGTCAGGGTTTCCATAAAAACACCAGCAGGAGAGAGTACATTGAAATTCATTTTGCATATTAAAGAAATTTCACTCTGAGTTTCCTTCTTTTATTTGTTTTATCAACTCAAGCAATAAGCAAGAAAATTAGAGTTTCAGCCGTGATGGGAAAGCGATTTATGATTTTATCAGCCTTTCTGCTTTTTTTTCCTGCTTAGAAAATGTACATTTTTAAGAGCATGTCAGCTTAAAATGTCCCCACTGGAAAATGAAATAATTCTAGTAGTATCATTTCGCCCAAATACTGTAGTACTCTATTACCCAATGACAGCGTCACTTTGAGTAACATGCCCCTGAATGCTTTTCTTCCCAATATCTACAGCAAACATAAAATATGTTCCACAGGGATATGTTCCATTTGAAAACATTATTACAAATGCCACAATGTTTTCCGGCACATATCTTAGTGGCATGGTTAGGTCAGGGGCAGAGTCAGTGCCTAACAGATAGAAAATGTCTCTTCGCACTTGGAACTCTTTTTAACAGAGAAAATATGTTGAAAATTGGCTGTCACCAGAATTGTGGCAAATTTACAAGCAGTTTATTATATGCAGTTGACTGAAGCTTTGCATGAGGACACAGGCAAATTTGTTATGTAAGGAAGAAACAATACATGGCAAACTAATGTAAACATGAAATTAAAGAAACCGTTCCTTTATATCTAAGAGTATAAATTGAAGTTAAAAAGCTATATTTTTATGTTTTCTTTCTAAGTTTATCACATAAAATATATAGTATAATTGTAAATATTATTTAAGTAATGATGCCAAAACAGATAATATATGCAAACATGCATTCGCAAGCAAAAAAAGCTACACTACTTTTCTGACAGTAGCAGTGACTTAGCATGCTGAGCTATTTGAAGAAATGTGACCTCTTTCACGTTGGTGATTGTTTAAATCAAAATGGTTACAATGATATAAAAACTAGTAATTCTATTTTATGAGCATTGTTGTACTTGCATAGACAACTTTCGTTATATAACATGCAGCCATGTAATTTTCTATCCTATTTTCCATTGACCACACAGATATTTTACAAATGTCAAGAACAACTTATTTTAAAAAGCTATTAAATTCTGCAAATGAACCTCTTTTTCTACTTGAAAATGGCAGCATTTCATCATTTTTCGCAGTCTATATGCAAGATAGAATATTAAAAACCGTGGTTTCTTCTTCCATGCCTCTAACATCTAATTTGACCCATAATAAAATATATGGTTCAGTAGCATTGTCGTCTGTGTGCATTAAAATATTGCCAATACATTTCCAGCAACAGAAAGCACAGCACAAACCATAATTTTCTTTGATAATTTCTAAATATAGAAATGAAACAATTCTTTATATATTTCTGATTTTTTGTATGTTTCTGATTTTAATAAGCATTATATTAGATATTCAAATTTAGTCAAGATAGGCACCATTAGGAGACAGTGGAGAAGTGGTCTGAACAGCACTGTGACCGGCTTATGGTCTAGGTACAGAGACATCCGGGGATGTCTGTGGTCTGGAAAATGGTAAGCAAGGTGGTATTTGATTCTTTATATAGTCTTCTCAGACTAGTAGAATGAATCTCTTAATTACTAAATTTCCTATCTATAAATAGGAAATACATTGTACATTTAATATATCATGTATTGCAACTGCTTGCCTATATTTGTTCAAATCTATAGTACCTTCTCACTAGAATCCTGATAAATAAAACACATTTGTTCTTCTTCTCTTATTATTTCATTCTAATATTTTATTCTGTTTGCAAGAACAAAGGTGCAATGCTGCTTGTGGCTCTCTGGGAGAAAACAAGAAAGAACATTGGTGTCGTAGGAGGAATTGTGTGTGCCATAGATTTGATAAGGATTTACATAGAAACCAATGTAGCAGGGATTACTTTTAGAGCTGGTTGGAGACAGGGTTGGTAATACTAAATGGAATAAGAGCTTACTGCAAGGCCGAAAAGACAACTATTGTTGGCAGCCTCAGTATGAAACAAAACACCTCAGCTCTGGCAGAAGGTTGCACATTGTCCCTGGTGAGGCAAAGAATTAAATACTTGTCGTAGATGATCTATGGCTGACATTCAGAATGCTGTGGCAGAGGAAAGCCACAGACCTCTCCAGTAGCTGTTTCCTCTCAGTTGAGCAATGAAAAGCCAAGGACACAGCTCCGTCTGCAGTAGTCTTTCCCTTGGAACTTATCTCACCAATTTATCCTTGGGAATGCATTCAAAAGAATGAAAACACTTTTGACTGGGTTCTTAAAAATAGTGCAGTAGTTTTCCAGTCTTCACGGTTTTCTATCTAAATGTGCTGCTGCTTGTAACTCTGATACCGTGGACTATTAACCCAAGTTTTAGATTTGTGATTTCTTGGGTTTAGTTGTCATGAACAGGCATTGGCAATGGAGTGAAATATAAAGTAAGAAGAATTTTACTGAATACCAGTGGTTGATCACCTACCCATCTTAGACAGATATACATCTAATTTGGGACAGTGATACCTGCATTGAATGGTGATTTTCTGAACTTATATAGAAATGATCTATTAAGCTGTATTTCTTCAATTTTATATTTTCCTCTGTTTTTTTTCATTATTTACTAATGAACTATATTTTGTCTCAGATCCTTAAGTATGTTATTTAGTAGTCTCAATTACTTAAAATTTTAAAATTATTTAAGTACCTTACCTCACTCTTGGTATATAAAGAGAGATGTGCCAAGGGCAGAAATTTGGGGTCATATTCTATAAAAATATTTCTACTCAAAATTTTCAATATCAGTATATGTTTTCATAAGTTGATACAAAATTAGTTAATATAGAAGAACACTGACTAGCTATTTTTTTTTTTTTTTTTTTTTATTGCTGTGAAGAGGCTCCATGAGCACAGCAACTCTTATCACTGGGATTGGCTCACAGTTCAGAGGTGTAGTCCATTATCTTAATGAGGGGAAACATGGTGGTGTGCCCGCAGACTTGGGGCTGGAGAAGGAGCTGAGAATTCTGTATCTTGATCCACAAGCAATAAAAGAAGCCTGTCACACTATGCCTAGCTTGAGCATATAAGACCTTAAAGCCCATCCCCAGTGACCTACTTTCTCCGACAAGGCCACACCTACTTAAGCAAGACCACACCCCCTAATAGTGCCACTTCCTATGGGCAAAACATTGAAACATATCAGTTTAGGGGGCCCATTCCTATTCAAACCATCACCGCTCATCTTTTATATATTCATGAGATTGGAAAATATAATGCAATAATTTTTTCATCAAAAGATTAATCACAAGCAAGGATCATTTGGGAGGAGGGAGTCTCAAAATGCAAACATACTTCTATCAGGTTTGCCTGAAGGCAAGTTTGTGGGGCACTGTGTTTTGTTTTTGGTTTTTGTTTTGTTTTTGGTTTTTTTTTTTTTTCCACTAGTGGCTGACATAGGAGGTCTCAGACCACTGTTCTCTGTATCACTCCTGAGAATATGGTCCTGGGAGACATAAGAATGGTAATTTCTCTTGAGCCACAAAGCAAGACAGTAAGCAGTGTTCAGCTCTGGTTCCTACCTCTGATTCTATTTAATATCCCACCCTGCCTTTTCTCCGTGATACACTGGGATTGAGAAAGATAAGCCAAATAAAATCTTTCCTTCCCAAGACACATTTGGTTACTGTGTTTTCAAGGCAACAGAGAAGCAAAACAGGACACACAGCCAACAATAGCTTGTCTCTTGGCTTTTATCTAGCCAAGAAACAATACCTCCCAGGGGAAGCAATGATATGTAAATTAGATTATAGACACTACACAGAAACATATGGATTTTATTTTAGTTCAGTAAAGGGTTAGCTTGGATTGAAATTATATGTGAAAATGTTATATGCATAAAATGTTAAAAAAAAAAAACTAACTCCTTGACTGCTGTGATTATCTCCAACCACATTCTAAACCATTATTCTGTTTTTTGGTCACAGTAAACACAGTGAGCAATACTCCACATGTCCAGCCTCCAGCCTCAACTCACTTGGTTGCAACTGAAGTTAGTGTCTCCTCCCAGTCTTTGCACAAGTCTTACTTCCCAATAGAACCTGTTCCAAGTACCCCTCACTTTTTGGTACCCCTACTCCCCCTAATATTGCCTGAATATTTTTCCATGACACTATACTATTCTAGAATTGATACTACTAATAATGACATTTATTGTGTTTACTGCTTCTTACCTTCATCAATTTGCTAACTACATACTTGCTGAATGAGGTGTTTTTTTTTGTTTTGTTTTTTTTTCCATTTCCATGCCTATTGTTTGCATATAACATAGAGGCTGCACTTTGTGTTCTCACCCCTCAGACACACAAAGTTAGAAAATGCCTTGTCTATTTATTTATTTACTTATTACTCATTCATTCATTCATTCATTCATTCATTCATTCATCCATTCATTCATTTTTTTAACACAGGGTTTCTCTGTGGAGGCCTTTCTGGCTGTCCTAGAACTTGCTCTGTAGACCAGGCTGGGCTTGGCCTTAGAGATCCACCTGTCTCTGCATTCTGAGTGCTGGGACTAAAGAAGTTAACCCCAACGCTATCTCTCTTGTCAAGTCATAAATACATTGATGTGGAAAATCATGTGTTAGTAAGAGCTTCGTGTTGTTCCTGATGACCAGCTCTTCTACTTGTAACACACTGGTCAAGACTAGAAGATCACATGATCTCCCCAGGGACAAAGAAATACCACCTTGCCTTATGATCAGATAAAAATTGAGAAATACTTGAGTGCTTCCTGATCAAACAATCATAGGAAAGTTGTTTTCCCCGGATGAGTCTACAGTATGCATATACATGAAAAATTTGCAAAATGAAAGAGAGTGGTCATAGTTCTACTAACCCTGATTTCTTTTCTTGAAAAATGTAATAATTGGTTTTTGGACAAGGAGAGCATAGTAGCTGGACACATGATCAAATTGAAAACACTGATTTGCAAAGGACAGCTATACAAGTTCACCGCATGTTCTGTCTCTGCAACTAAGAGTGCTATCACAGTTTTCCTTCCAAGCTAAAAACACTTTTAAGGTCTGTCGAGAGCAATAATCTGGTCTCCGTGTTTCTTCCTGTTCTGTTCTCCCTGTTTCTTTTGTCTCTCTCTCCTTCTTTTCCTTTTTGAGGTGTCCCACATTTCTGTGTGTTGCTCTTCATGTTTTTCTTTGTTATGTTGGTTCTCCCTTTGTGTCAGGAGCATATGTGTATGGTGTATGTGCAAACATGTATAATCGCATAGGTACAGGTACTTGTGTCCATGAACACATGTGCATGTAGGATGGACAATGGGTGTCTTCCTCAATTAGTTTGTCTTTCATATCAGAGCAGAGGGTTTCCCTTGACCCAGAGTTCTTGACTATCTGTCTAGCCCCATTTCCTTATGTCATGACCTAACAAAGTAACAGGTTTCACTGTGAAATCTTCACACATGCATGCCACATACTTTGTACATATTTACCCCATGTTTACTCTTCTTCAATGCTCTCCCATCATGTTACTTTCTTTCCTCCTTCCTATTGTCATGTTTTGGAGCCCACATTCATTTTAAAAACTCACACATACATGAATATAATGCATGAAAGAAAATGTGATATCTGACATTCTGAGTCTGGACAATTTCCACTCACGACAATCTCCCACTCCATCTGTTTTCCTAATAATGGCATAATTTAGTTCTCTGTGACAGAATAGAATCATATTTTGCATTTACACCCCACTATTTTCTCTGTGCATCGATTCATAGGCAATAGACTATCCTAAATACTGTGATTTGAATTGGAAGACATTCTTCCAGTTCATGACTTGGGAACATTTTTTATGCTTCTTTGGGCTTTTATCATTTTCTTGAGAGTAATTTTCTTTTTTTTTGTCAGTTTAAAATTTAATTTAATTTATTATGTATTACAATTTATTCACTTTATATCCTGGCTGTAGCCCCCTCTCTCATCCCCTCCCAGTCCGACTCACCCTTGCTCTTCTCCTTTCATGACCTTTCTTTAGTCCACTGATAGGGGAGGACATCCTCCCCTTCTACCTAACCCTAGCCTATCAGGTATATTCAGGACTGGCTGCATCATCTTCCTCTGTGACTGGCAAGGCTGTACCTCCCCAACCCCCCAGGGGGAGGTGATCACAGAGCCAGCCACTGAGTTCATGTCAGAGACAGCCCCTGCTCCCCTTACTAGGTGGAAACTGAGTAGCCTGTGGGCTTCATATGAGCAGGGGTTATAGGTCCTCTTCATGCATAGTCCTTAGTTAGGGTATCGGTCTCTGCAGGCTCCCCTGGGCCCAGGTTTTTGGCTCAGTTAGTTTCCTTGTAGAACTCTTGTCCTCTCCAGGATTTTCTGTCTCCCCCTCTTCCTGGGCATAGATCTAAAAGATGCTCAATCATACAAGGACATTTGCTCAACCATGTTCATAGCAGCTCTATTCATAGTAGCCAGAATCTGGAAACTACCTAGATTTCCCTCAACTGAAGAATGGACACAGAAATTGTGGTACATTTACACAATGGAATACAACTCAGTAATTATAAATAAGGACATCATGAAATTTTCAGGCAAATGGATGGAACTAGAAAAGATAATCCTGAGCGAGGTATCTCAGAAGCAGAAAGACACACATGGAATATACTCACTGTTAAATGGATATTAGACATGTAAGATAGGATAAACATGCTAAAATCTATACTCCTAAAGTAGCTAAACAACAAGGAAGACCCTAGGGAAGATGGTTAATCCTCATTCAGAAGGCTGAACAGGGTAGACATCAGAAGTATAAGAAGACAGGTAACAGGCAAGGAGCCTTGCACTGGGAGCCTCTAAAGACTCTACCCATCAGGGTATTGAAGAAGATGCTGAGAGTCATAGCCAAACTTTGACAGTGATTTTCATGTCTTAAACTTTTCCTGCTATCTCCTAAAAATCATCTAGAGGAATTTTAATTCAGAACATGGCTGCTCTAAGAGGAGATCACATCCAAAGGCCTGCTAGGTCATTGTGATCCGGATGGAATATATACATTTTTTTAATTAAATTTTTATTTTTTTTACATTAATTACATTTTATTCGCTTTGCATTCCAGCTGTACTGCCCTCCTTGATTCTCTCCCAATCCTGCCCTCCCTCTCTCATCTCCTCCCATGCCCTTCTCCAAGTCCACTGACAGGGAAGGTCTACCTCCCCTTCCAATCCAACCCTAGCTTAATACATCTCATCAGGACTGGCTGCAATGTCCTACTCTGTTCTGGCAAGGCTTTTCCTTCTTTAAATCCCAGGAGACAGAAGCAAGCAGATTTCTGAGTTCAAGTCAGTGATGTTCAGGCATTTTGTTTGGAAAGTGAGTTGGGAGGCAGTGCAGTGGAGCTGAGTTTGGAGGCAGTTCAGTTATGGGACTCAGAGGCAGGTCTCTACCAGGAGAGTTTTACAGAGAGAGGTTGAGGAGAGAACAAGCTAGACACAAGTGAAGACAGAAGGAGCCAGAGAGTGAGAAGGAGCCAGAAGATTAGGATAGATTACCAAAGTCAGTATGAGGAAAAGTAGAGCTGTTCAAGGAGAAACTGAGAGAAGCCAGGTTAAATCAGTCAGCTTGGAGAGAAGTTTGGGCTAGAACTCATAATTGAGTTCAGAATTGAACCAGCCAGCAAAGAGTTCACAAAGAGCTGGAATGGGTGAGCTTATTAAGCAGTAAGTCTCAGAGGGTGAAAATGTTCTAGCCTAGATTAAGCTGTATGGAGGTTAGAAGCTTTCAGGACTAGGCCTAGGTTAGCAGACAGAGGAAGTAAGTCTCTAAAACAACAATTGCTTTAGGCAAATTAGTCACTTTTACAAAACATTATTATTTACATTTGTTGTTCAAATTTTTTATTATTACAAATTTCTAATATATTTTAACATGCTTCTCTCTATGTATATATTATTTTCTGAATTATACCTTTATAAGTAAAATCCATATTATGGTCCACCCACCTCTAAATCTTTGGTGTTATTGCTTTTTCTACATGTTACTTATCAATACCATGTAAAAATCTTTAGTACATCCTCAACTATTATAGTATCATTTTTCTGTATTTTATCCTTTTAAATAATTTTCAATTTGGGAAACAAATTTTCTTATGTTCGTGTGAATATTTTGGAAACAAATTTTAAACTGATATTTTATACCTTAAATTGATATTTACATAGAAAAGTTAAAGTTACTATTACTTGAAATGCACAAGAATGCTTGAATACTAATTTTCTATGATTTTTTGATTAATTAGTATTTTTAAATGAATTTTGGTAACAAACCACTTAAATATAGTTTTTTTATCTGCTAAGTTGTATAAATAAAGGTACATTTAGTAAGTAACAAAAGAACTCATTGTCTTAAAAAGATTTTCTTTTTTTTTTATTTATTTGCAGGAAACAAAAAAGCGAAACTGGAAGTAGCATTTCCTGTTGGTCTCTGCTTCAGTTCCTGCCTTTTGGTTCTTGTCCTGCTATTTCTGCCCTGTCTTCCCTTTATGATGGACTGAACTATAAACTGTAACTCATCCTTTCCTCTTCAGGTTGGTTTTGATTAGTAAAGTGGAAGTTTCTGGTTTCTCTGAAGACTCAGTTTTGTCATGTGATATTTTACTGAAGGTTGGCTTGTGAGAAGGCATGAGATATTTTCCTGTGAGCTCTCTCTTCTGAGGGGCATGATTTTGGCCAGCTGAGGACATCTGTGGGTAGACTTTAAGGAGGAGATACATACAGGTCTGGGTATCAAGATTTTCTATTCAAATAGTTACATTTCATAATTTGTTTTTCCTGAATTCTATATTTGATGTGGAAATTACTAAAGCAAATAATTACCACCTTAAAAGATAATTATTACAATAAAATAAATAAATCATAATTACTTGTGAATATTTAACAAAATAAAAATGAAAATGTTCAGAGAGAAGTTGTCAATATTCTGTACATATAAATCGTGCAGTTCATTTGATTCATACAGATACAAGCGTTCATAGTTGTATACACTGGAAGGATTTGATTTAACTATTGTATTCCTCATGGTGTGATGTACTATTAAGAGATACTACATCCACCCTGAGATAGAGAAGGGCCATTTGCAAACATTGCATTCACATGATCCTATCTTTCACATTTTCCTTGACCTTTACATACCTTTATACACCTTTTCCTAGGTTAGGTTACTTTCAAGCAAAAATGCATACAATTGCACTGGGAAACTACAGGGGTTAAATGAGAAAATATACGTGTTTCCTATGAAATCTAGCATATTGCCTGTGATAGATATGTATTTATCTACATATAGTCATATATGATAGATCTGATTCATCAATCAGAGCAGAAATAAAAGCTCACAACTCCTCTATATTCCATAGAAATAAAATTACCTTTATGAATGAAATTACCTTTATGCTAGCTTGGTATCTATTATTCTTTTATTTTTATGGAGTTACTTTATTTGATTAAACTGCCTCATAGTAGCCTCTGGTATTATTAAGCAATGAAGTACTTGTTTCTGAGATTGGGAGCATCCTTATCTTTAATTCTAAAAATTGCATTGATATCAGTGGGAGGTTGATGGGGACTATCACAAATGTGGCAGCAGTGAAAGGAATTCCTGCCTAACAAGGATCCAGAGTTCTTTCCGATGGGGAATTCTGTTAAGTCCCTCCTGTTGAGATATTTTAATTTGGCCTTGCAGACTTCTAATACTAATTGATGCGTGCAGTGTTTATAAAGACCATGGAAAAGACACTATTTGTTTTCAGAAAAGGTAACCACTTGAATAACTAAAATTGATCCTACTTAGCAGCAAATGACTCCAATGATAAAGAAACAATATTCTGCAGTATGTGCAACTATTGTTCCTATTCTGCAATCTCTTTGACTGTAGGTGTGGGAGAGCAGATACAATTGCATTTCATACATGTTTGAAATGAGGGGGGCAGTAAATAAACATGACAGAAAAACGGGGAGATATAACTGGGGATGAATCATGCATGGTGCTCCCACAGAGTTCCATAAACTGGTAAACTGCTCACAGATCATTACCAAGCAATTCCAATCTATTAATTGAAAATTGTGTGTGGGAGAAAGCCAGAACTAAAGAGAAGGGAGTAGTAGGACACTTTGGATAATCAACCACAATAATGGCCAGCACAACAGTGCAAATAGTGCAAGAGTGCAAATAGTAATGGGACTCAAAGTCTGCTCAATAGGAAAGAATTTATGCCTGATGATGTAAAGATAGGCAATCTACCCGTGGTTAATGAAGTCACGGACCTTAAAGAAGAACCTAATATTATATGGCTTCATTTTTTGCCACATATGGACATGATTACAGAAATTCACAACTGGTCAAATATAAAGGAAAACTGACTTTGGGCTGTCTAAAACCATCTGAGAAATCTACATCTAAGGTTCAGGGAACATAATGGAGACTGGAATGGAATGATTGTGTGAGCTTAAGGACTAGCATGTCTACTGTGGGATGGTGCTTTCTGTATATAACTGTGAAGATGCATCCATAAAAATGACAAATAATATGGATTCTTAAAGAGAACTTGAACAAAGATTGCTATGGCAACCAGGATGGGGGAAACCTTTAAAAGCCCCACCCTTCACTGAAGTGCCATAGGCAATTAATGGCTGTTGAGGAAGGAAGAACAGGTCTTCTACATGCAAGACCTTCTTGATGGGTTTTCTAATCTCAATTGTTCAACTATAAGCACATATATGAACATTAGAAAGATTTGCATGTGTGTGTGTGTGTGTGTGTGTGTGATAAGTATGTAACAAAGAAGAATGAATTTGAAAGTGAATAGAGGTACTCATGAATATTTGGATGGGAAACCGGGAGAAGCAGAAATGTTGTAAGTACAGTACTTATGTATAAAATTCCAAAAAAAAAATTAGAAACAAAATTCCTAAGTCATTGCTGTTTGAAGAGGCCACACATTATGTAGATGAAACTGTTTTCCTCTGACTTTCCTAATTACTGCTCACATCAGATAGTCCTTGGGCTTGCCTTGACTTTAAAGCCTACTTGTACAATCACCCCTTGTTGCCAGTCTGTCAGTTAAAAAGCCATGAAGAAATAGAAGAGGGAGCTGTGAGGTGTCTCAGCATGTAATGTGCTTGTCACGCTATTTACACATATCTGTAAGGTCAGCCATGGCGGTATACTTCTGTCGTCATGGCAAAAACTAGGCTGATCCCTAGTGCTTGCTGCCTAGGTTGTCATGCCAAATTGATGAGCTCCGTGTTTAGTGTGAGATCCTGTTTACAAAACTAGGGAGAACAACCGAAGAAGACACCTGACTTCAATCTGTGGCTTCGAAACACACACGCGTGCGCGCACACACACACACACACACACATACACACACACACACACACACACACACACACACACACTATATGCACACACATTATATACACACATCTGCATACATTTATACACATGGATAAGTACATATTGCACATACAAGAAATTAGGAGTATATCTGAATTACTGAGAATGTGGTTGCTTTTATTCCATAGTTTTAAATATTATATTGAGATACACATTGAAAATTACCAGGTTTTAAATTAGAAATTTAATCTCCACTAAATTTTAACCCAAACTTTCTTCCTTATTTTATTTTTCATATCTGCCTCTGAATCCATTTTACTTTTCCTCCTTTATTTCCTCTGAGGGTCGTCATCTCAGGAGCTGGGAGTTTTGAGGGGTTCAGAATGGCTCTTCACAGAATTACCTCATTTGACCACATTTCTCACCATACTTGAAAAAAAAAAGAAAACAAGTCTGCAGGTCACATCTGTGACCCCCACGGGGAAGAGGTTCCTGCACACAAATGCCTAATGACCTCCAAGTTTATTTTTACAAAGCACCACTTGGGCCTCTCACTTGTCAGCTGAGGGACTTGTTTCTTGCAGCTTTCATGTTAAAAAGCTACTTTGTCAAAGCCCTCAGGCCCAGTGGTGATAACTGCTACAGAAAAATACTACAGGCAGAAAGATATATTTTCAATAACCCTTGACTTTTATTAGTTCAGCCACTGCTAGAATAAAGGGTAAGTGGACCCTTGATATTTTAAATGTTTCTTGTCCCCCTCCACATATGTCTCGGGTCAGCATTCTTTACTGATGAAAATGCTAGGCTGGACTTCGCCTACCTGTCATGGAGAGAAGTGTAAGCAACATTTATCTACCCCAGAGCTTTGGTTGTTACCCCAAAAGCATATGATCAATATGGTAGCATGGATTTGTAGTGATTTTCTTATTTCATTATGTCTAGAAACCAGGTTCCTATGAGTAAGAGAATGGTAAATTCCTGAATCAGACAGTAATAGCTCACTTTCCTATGTTAAAAATTTAAACATAATAAAGGAGATCTTTAAAAAAAAAAATCCAGATAAAACTCTTAAGTGTTCTGTGGCATCAGACCAATATAGGTAAATTTTTAATGGTATTACCTGTTTATGCTTTACCTCAGCATAATTTTCCAATACTTTGAATGGTGTTAGTGGAAAGGCATTCCATGACAAGAAGTACTCAGCAAAAGAATTGATCTAACATTATCATTATTTAACATTATCATTATTTAACATTATCATTATTTAACAATTTGTTCCTAAGTTTTAGATGAATCTTGTTGTTTATGTATCTCAGAACAGAATGACCACCTAACTATGTATCACGTTGAAAAAATTCTAGCTCAGAAATTTGACTGTAACTTACAACTTGATCTTCAAACATGATGAGATGAGTTATAGTTATTGTTCTTACAGACTCAAGCTGCCTTCTCACTCTTCATTCAAACAGTCAGCTGATCCAGGGAAAGCTATTAAGCATGGGTTCTAGAAAAAGCCCTGCCCTGTTGGTGGGCAAGGCAGGCAACATGATGCACCTCCACTCTGCCTGAGAAATGAAGGGTCCTGATTGGGTGATCTACTGGATTATTTGACTGGACATTTTACCTTTCATTGAGAGATGCCAGCCACAACTTTAACAAGTTATTGGAGCCAATTAAAAACAAATTTACTCTGAGCTCAAGTACAAGTGCTAGGAAATGAGCTGAAAGGTAGCATTTCTGTTTGTTTTCATCTTCAGACTCATTCTACTGTCTTCAGGAAATGGCACATCACCATTATATTGTAAATGCTTTAATCATCACCTTCTCTGAGTAGTGATGGGAAGGAGTGCATGCAAAAACAATTAATAAAATTTATCTAAACTTTGTACATTATTTTACATATTAGTATGCTTTTTTTCTTGCTTGATTTTGTAAAATACACAGTACATGGTACACAAGATGCTAATGTTAGTAACAGGTTATATTTGACATATCAGTTTAAAGACATGACTCAATATGAAAAACACAAAGAAAGAAAGGTAGATCTGAGGACATGTTTATATGAAACCAATCCTTGTGGATTAAGAAAATAAAGAAAAGCAATAGTTGTGAGTACAGAAATGGCTAGAAGAGAAAACTGTAAAATTAAAAGAATATTAAATTAAATATAAGAAAAATCATTCAAAGCAAATAATCCTTTCTTTCGAATGAATTTTTAGAACAAGTTCAGTGTCTGTTAGAAGGGTTAATATGGAGATAGCTCTGAGTGTCTTTCTCATCTAAACCTAGTGCTATTAATCCTAATCCTACTCTTCCCAAATGATACTGTATTGATCAATTTCTCAGGTATTTCAACACAACACATTTCAAGGACCAGAGATTCCTTGAAAATATCTTTCTATTTAATCAGCTTTTGCATCTTTTTACTCTGCTCAAAAATGGAATGAGTTTTGAAAGGGCGGCCTCCTCTGAGCTTGAAGAGAGACAGCAGAGGGTTGAGCAGAGGGGAGGGCTTTTGTAGTTTTTGGAGCATTCGTAGTGAGCTAGTGGAAAAGTAAAGTGTGGCCATGGCTGAAGCATTGTCCATGGCTAGAGTACTGTTTTCCCATTAGCGCTAAGTTGAGGGTGGCAGGTGTGGGGGATTCTAACTCTGAAGTTCAGCATTTAGTCTGGGGCAGGGTATCCTTTCCATGACTCCCTCCACCTACACTCAGGTCTGTTGCTAGCACCCAAAGCCAGTGCCTCTAAACTGCCTATAACTCTGGGCAGTTCCAGCCAAAACCTTCTTCTGGCCTCCCCAGGCATGGCACATGTGTCTAACAAACACCCACATATACATTAAAAAAACAAAACAAAATTTTTAGCATTGAAACAGAAACATCATGAAATTAAAAACCATAGCTATAACTTCTTTGATTAGATTTGACAGTTTAATCAGTCCTTCCAAAAGATAGCAAGTATGCTTTGATAAATACCATGCCAACAGTCAATCATATAGTGGTCAGGATATGTTCAGTAGGTCAACTGTTCATGCAAGGCTCCCGTGACAGAATGGAAGTGGCTTTCTCTGCCATAGCAAACAGATGTGCACTGTAGTTTGCTGTTTTAGATCTTGAGTCTATGCAGCGACAGGCCAATATACGGTATCTGAAATCCATACAACCAGCATAATTAAGCTGTACCATAGGCAAGACCCTTAAATAAAATGTGAAAAGAGTGAACTTACAATTCAATCTATATAGGAAAAAAAAAGAACCATTCTTAATTTATCAATTTTCTTCCACTGAAAAGTTTCAGATTGGTTGTTTTATATATAATTTTTGGTATAACAGCAAATGAAAAGAACGTGCTCATGCATCCCAACCACACAGCCCATTTTTTCTGTATGTGTTTTAGGCTTTTCCTCACAAGTAGACCTTGTTCATTTTTCTCTGTGAGAGGATTAGTAAAAGTGTGATACAAACAGAAGGTGTGCTACCTCTTCTGAAGAAAGGTGCGTTCTGTGCTGATGAAGGTAACAGGATTATGACTGTTTTTCTAAATCTCTTAGGAGAAAACTACTGCTCAATTCTGTTCTATCATTTCTTTACTCAAACGAGTGATCAGGGAATATGGCTCTTAATTCCTACCTCAGTCATAAAAAAAAAAATGAAACAAAGCAAAACAAAACAAAAAACAAAAAACACACTTCTGATTCCCAGACATTATTCCTCTCAAGTTGTTTTGGGAACTTTGATTGTGTTAGGAAGGAATTACAATGTGTTATGGCAGTTTTTTTTTTTCCCCAGAAGGATTTGTATAAATTCATAAAATGTTCCTGTTGAAAGAGTGTTTCTATTTTTATGTTGCATAGGCTAAGCTGCTGAGCTCAGGTTACATCTCTTGAAAGATGGAGCCATAGGCTTAAAGTAACATTTAGGCATTCTTTTGGCTATTAGAGATTTTAAGAGATTAATATTAATTTATTTATGTGTTTGTGTGTGTGTGCATGTTTGTGTGTATGTGTATGTGTGTGTAACTCATTACAGATGTTTGTGGGCCACAATATGTAGGTGCTAGAGACTGAACCAAGTTTCCCTGAGATAGAGATTAATTCTCTTAGCCAGGCTCTATCACACATTTTTATGTTAGGTTTTTTTTTTTAATATACTAATTATGCATATTGTGTTGAGTGTGTTATCTAAATACATGAATAGAAGACTCAGTAACCAAATTCACCTCCCTTTATCCACCCATAAACTCGCATCCTTCTCAAACTTTAGAATCACTACTGCACACTCCAGTCAGCATTTTGTTGTTTTCATGTATTTGGAGGAATGTGTTGCAGCTTCCTCTCTGTTTGCATTCTTTTTTATTGAAGAAAATAAAAATGAATGTTGGACTGTATAATGTTTATTATTTGCCCTATGATTATTGTGGTGGTGGTATTTAACCTGCTATCACAAGTAAATAAGACACAGACACCCCTGAGGTTTTATAATTGCCTTATTACCTTGGGCCGGGCAGATATTTGTACCTATCCTATCTCAATAACCTCACCATCCATCTCCTAGCCCCCATTCAGTGCTATTCACTTTAACCATCCTCATCTGTTCTACTGTTGGGGGCCTTCTGGCACCTTGCTGCCCCCTAAATTTTGGTATCTGGCTTGACCAGACTACTGCCTGGATACAATAGTGCATTCCTGGCTGACCTGGGGCTTTCGATAAGATCATCTTCCTGAAATACCTTAAATCCTCCTCTCCCTCAGGGCTTCCTAAGTAACTCTTCGGAGGAACTTTCCAAATAACCATTATTAGCACATCTTGGTGGGCCATCCTGTGATTTCTGGTCACTTAGTAACCCTGCCAAAGGCAATTACATTCCTTCCGCTTCTGCCTATATAGTTGTATGGAAAACTCGAATAAATGGAGACTTTGATCAGAGATACTGTCTTGGTCTTCATTTCTCGCGCCCTTGTCCCCTTTTTCATTCCCACTCCCCCATTCAGGATCTCCGTTGACAGACCTGCTGGACTGGACAGGTCAGTCCACCTTCCATGCATAATCTTATAAATACTTTTTTTTTTTTTTTTTTATCTTGGTGTTTTCTCTATCTACACCAACCTTGTGGTTCTTCCTCCTGGCCTAAGTGGCTCTTTCTCCATGCTAAACCCTTGTGGTATACTAGTTCTTTCTCTCTTCCAGTCTGTCTGTCTCCCATGATTCTCCTGTCCTCTAAAGCCCTGGAACCTTAGCTATGCTAGCCCATTCTCTCCTGTGTCCATTTAATCAACCAATCAGGTATGTCTTAGGCAGGTTTACACGAGGGCAGATCTATCCAGGGAGTAACCAAATCTTGTGGGCTAGCATCAGAACAATCCCCAACAATTTTTCTTAAAACAAGATCCTCTAGTTATATCGACTTGCTTTCAAAAAATAAAATTTCATATATATATATATTTTTGGTGGCTAATCAATATTCTACTGCATATTGCATGTTTAAAATTTTCTAACTACTTATTTGTCAATGTACACTATAATGGTTAAAGCTTTTTTTGTTTTTGTTTTTCTTTTCAGGCAAGGTTTCTCTGTGTTGCTCTGGTTGTTGTGGAACCTGCTCTGTAGACCAAGTTGGCACAGAATTTAGAGATATGCTTACTTTTGCCTCCCAAGTGCTGGTTTTAGAGGCATATGCCATCACTGCCCAGCCACTGGTTAGTTTTAAATGTCAACTTGATACAACCTCAAATCACCTGATAGAAGAGTCTATAATGTATTTAGATCAGGTGGCCTTGTAGCCTTGAGTGGTAATGGAGGTAGAAAGATCTTCCCGAAGTATGTGAGGCATCTTATAATAGTGGTTCAGATCAAAGGACGTGGAAGAAGTGTGTGTTGAGCTATTGCTTGGCCTTCACTGTCCCTAGAGAATTCTGGGACATTTCTAGACCCCACAGGATGCCCATGCTGGTTCCTTCAGTAGCATTAACTCAGGTTCTTTTGTTTTCCAATGTAAACTTAAGACCAGCAGCACCACAGGAAACCTCCAGGCTCTTAGCACCAGATTAAGAGCTCCAATGCATTTACCCATCAAGCAACTCTTAGGTTCTTGTCATCCTTAGTGTGTGACAGGCATTGTTAAACTACTCCAACCACACCTGGTAAGCCAACCTGTTAAATCCTCTTTTGACATATGTTCACATTCAATTCTTTTTTGGAAAACATTCAGTAACACAAACGTCTTGGGTGCTTCTGTATCTTGACTATTAGGGGTGATTATAAGATAATGCACACAGAAGCTCAGAAGTCTCTTTGATATATCAATGATACTCCCTTTGGACACATATGATAAAGAGTTATAGTTGGAACATATGGTAGACCTTACTTTCGATTTTTTGAAGTGTCTGGACTGTTCTCCATATTTGCTCTATTAATGTTCCTACCCCTGAACGGTGTGTGTGTGTTTATTTCTATAATCTTGCTGTAATTTTTTGGTTTTTGTATATATATTCATTAAAAACAGATGAGATTATCTCTATGTGCTATTGCTTTACATTTCTCTGATAGCCATATAACCATTATGTAATGTTTGTTAGACATTTTTTAGTTGTTTGTTATATTAATATTTAAATATTATCTTTTCCAATTTTTCTTTATTATTATTTATTATAGTTTATTCATTTTGTATCCTGGTTGTAGCCCCCTCCCTCATCTCCTCTTGGTCACACCCTTCACCCCTCTTTCCCACTATGTCCATCTCCTGGTCCTCTGATAGAGGCTGTCCTCCTCCCCTACTATCTTACCCTAGCCTATCAGTTCTCAGGACTGTCTGGATTCTCGTTCTCTGTGAATAGTAAGGCCACTCCAGGGGAAGGTAATCAAAGAACAGAAAACCGAGTTCATGCCAGAGACTGCAGCTCTTAAAACACAAATGTTATATACTTATTAATGAAATATAATACTTGCTAAATACACAGTACTTAATGTTAAATCAGGTTAAATATATTTATATTTAAACATAAACAAATGCTTATATATTTACATAAAACATTTCAAAACCGTTTCTTCCAGTTTGTTGGAACAATATATAGTATGTTTTTTGTCACCATGGTCATGTTAAGGGTACACAAATTATTCTTATTCTCACCTATGTCAATCTGAGGGTCATTTTGCCACGTTTTCCTTCTCTGAGGGACCTACTAAGTCTCTGGAAACCACCATTATTCTGTGAATTTCTGGGATATTACAAATCTCAGTTATATGTGAATGATGTGGTAATTGTCATTCTATTCTTGCTTAAAACAGTGTCGTTTAGATTTACTTTGTTGTTGTTGTTAAAAATAGCAGTATCTTTTTTCTTAAGGTTAATGATATACCACTGTGTATAAATACCCATGGTTCATTCATATATCCATTTATAAATGTATATAATTGTTTCTGAGGTTGGCTGCTATGAATGATGCATCAGTAGATGTGAGGATTCAGATCCCTCCTTTGAATACTGATTTTGTTTCCTTTGCATATGTGCCCGTTGTGAAACTTCAGGATCTAAAGGCAATTTTACATTTAATTTTTGGAGGAGGCTGCACACTGTTTTCTATAATGACTTTATTAATTTGCCTTCCCACCAACAGTGTACTAGGGTTCTCTCTTCTCTGTAACCTTGCCAGCGTTTGTTATCTATTGTGTTCTTGATAATAGATATGCTAACAGCTGTCAGGCCATATCCTACTGTGCTTTTGATTTTCTTTTCTTGATGTTGAGAAACTTTTCACTTGCCTGCTGTCCATTTGAATGTTTTCATTAGAAAACATTCTATCTATGTTGTTACATAAAATATTCAGAAAATGAATTCATATTGACCTCTAAGTCAAAAACATCTTTTGATCAAATGTGTTTTCTTAACTGAAATTATGAACACGGTACTAAAGAAACTGCTGTTTCCTTCATGATTGTACATTAACAGTAAATTCAAACAAGGTAAGTACTGGAAACTTCACATACTTTAAGAATTAAAACATAATTTTTGTATGATTAAATAAAGACAGTTGGATTTTGAGAATGCAAATCTTAAGATTTATGAGACAAGGCTCATGAAATCAATGTTGATAGAAGATTAACTAGCTTCATGCCTTAGGGATATAGTAATGCCCAGAAAAACATCTTTTTGTAACATATAGTAAAAATGTAAATCTAGAGACAGGGCACACAAAATCACTATAGTAAGCTAATTTGAATAGCACTAAATAGAATGAACAATTATTTATAGGCATATTATTATACAATATAAAACTCAGCAAATTATCTATTTACATCTATATCTCTTTATCTTTATATCTACACATGTGCAGTCAAACATGAAGATATGTGTATAATCAAAATAATAAATAAGGTAATTTCTTGAAAAACACAATATATCCTGTAGAGGAATTTTAATCCAGTAGCATGGCTGCTCTGACAAGGGATCACATCTAAAGACCTTCTAGGTTTGTGTGATCTGGCTGGAATGCAGAAACATCACACACTTTTAACCCCTTTGCCCATAGTACACTTAAAGGAAGCTGCAGTGTTTGAAAGTGATGTCTAATTGAGGGGCAGACAAAGTACGAATCACAGAAAGATTTGGCAGAATGAATCAGAGATAGGATATACCCAACTATCTTGAGAACAGATAGAAAAGAAAGGCAATTTAAGACAACAGCACAGTGGTGGGTGTTGGAGAAGAGTTAGTTTAGCAGAAAAGTTTCTCTAAAGCAAAGGAAACTGTCAACAGAACAAAGCAACAGCTTACAGTCTGGGAAAAGATCTTCACCAACCCTCAGTTTCACAAGGTCCCAGTTATTAATTGTAGATCTTAGAGCCTGAGCAGTGTGGTGTTGCATTTTTCTACATGTAGGCATCCAGTTAGACTAGCACCATTTTTTGAAGATGCTATCTTTTTAATCAAATATCTGTAGGTATGTGGGTTTATTTCTGGATCTTCAGTTTGATTCCACTGATTATCCAGTTTGTTTCTATGCCAGTACCATGCAGTTTTTTATTTTATTTATTATTATTTTTTTTCTTTTTACTATTGCCCTGTTATATAGCTTTAGATCAGGGATGGAGTTAGCTCCAGAAGTTCTTTTTTTGTATAGGATTGTTTTAGCTACTCTGGTGTTTTGTTGTTGTTGTTTTTTCATATGAAGTTTAGAATTTTCTTTCAAGGTTTGTAAAGAACAGTGTTGGTATTTTGGTGGGGATTGCATTGAATCTGTAGATTGACTTTGGTAATATGACAACTTTCATTATGTTAATATTACTGATCCATGAACATGCAATGTCTTTCCATTTTACAGTATCTTTTTCAATTTCTTTCTGCAGAGGCTTGAAGTTCTTGTCATACAGGTCTTTCACTTGTTTTGTTAGAATGACGCCAAAATACTTTACATTATTTGGGGCTATTGTGAAGGGTGTAGTTCATAATTTCTATCTCAGTCCAACTGTCTTTCATGTACAGGAGGGGTACTAATTTTTTTTAAATTAATCTTGCATCCAGCCACTCTTATGTTCTAGGGTAGTGGTTAGTGACTCTTCGGGGGAATCAAACGACCCATTCACAGGGGTTACATATCAGCTATCCTGAATATCAGATATTTACACTGTGATTTGTAATGGTAGCAATATTACAGTTATGAAGTAGCAATGAAAATAATTTTATGGTTCCGGTCACCCACAACATGAGGAACTTTATTAAAGGGTCACAGCCTTAGCAAGATTGAAAAAAATCACTATTCTAGAGGGTAACCAAGAAAATTTGCAGTATCTTGCAGTGACTGGGAATCCATGTGACCCGACTGACCAATAACTTACAAAGACATAACCCATTCCTTATACTGGGATTTTTATTTGTCATCACGTGATATTCTAGTTGATGCATTATCCTTGCACTGTATAGTAGCTCTATTAAAACTATTTCTACATGTATATGGTTTAGAATAATTATATAGTAACACATTTCCGTATGATTTTTTCTAAAGGTTATTAGTACTATTTATCCTGCCTTGTATCTCTTCTTGTATCATGCCCTCCCACCTCCACCGAAATTAACACTAACTAAAAATCCATGTACATGAATGCCAAAATTTAGTTACTATAACATTGATAAATATTAAGTATCTGTCATTCAATAGTTTTAATTCATTATATAAATAGTTTTACACAAAATCCTCTAGGCACAAATTACTTCATTGGTGAAATCTTTTTGGAGATTTGAAAGGGTTAATAGAAAATTCATGGGAACATTTTCAGAAAATAAAACCGCTTTTGCTTAGAGAAACAATCACATCCCTGATATCCTGTTCACAAACAGGAGAAAAAGGAACAATTACTATCTCCCATGGGTGCCGACGGCAAAGTATTATATTCATTATATATTATGTATTTAGTGTTATATATTATAGTATTATATATTTAGTAAACTGTTCCAACTTAAGTAAAAACACCTTTATTCTGGAAAGGACAAATTAATGGTAAGAAACAATTAGAATAGGAACTCAAATTTGGCTTAAAATGTGAAGATTAGTGCCATCCATCATGTTAATAAAAGTGGGCAAAAACATACACAATGAAATCATCACATATAATAAGGACCTCTAAAAATAATACAAATTTTATTCATGGTAACCAACTTAAGAAAACTAGATTTTGTGGGAAAGAACCTCAAACTGCTAAAAGGTTATTGAAAAACTAGCAGCCTCCATTATATATATATATATATATATATATATATATATATATATATATATATGTGTGTGTGTGTGTGTGTGTGTGTGTGTGTGTGTGTGTGTGTGTATGTATGTATTTATGGACATAGTTTTATAGCAAACTTTCTTATAATATATTTTTTGAAATGACTCAAGTGATTATGAACAACAGGGTAGATTAACAGACTGACGTGGTTATCTGATTGAATAAGCTGAAAGGAACAAGTCCTGAAACAGGTGCCTGATGTCAACTGTTAGACAGTAGAAAGGACATTTTTATGATTACTTTCACATGACTTTTGGGATTCTGCCAACCAAATCTTAGTGGATGAGATTTGGGACATGTGTTTGACAGGAATGTTGTGATGACAGGTTTGACTGAACAAAGTCAGGGCTTTGTAGGTTTATAGACGTATTCAGTATCGCGCCAGCATGTCAGAATTTAAATTAATTTATTCATGTATATTAATGTATTAATTCACACACTTTTGATCCGAACATTTCACTTCACATACTTTTATCTCAAGTAATAATTATGTAACAATTATGCTCTAAAACTGCCTTTTATGGTAAGGTAATGAGGAGCTAGTTCTAAGCTTAGAGTACTAAGAATCAGCAATTTGTAGGCTATCTTATCGACTTTTCTTTCTACTGTTTTGATAAGAGACAATGAACATGGCAATTTTGAAAGATATATTTATTGTGGGCCTCAGTGCCAGAGAGTGAATGCATGACCATCATGGCAGAGAGGATGGCATCAGGCAGGCGTGGTACTGGGACAGTAGCTGAGAGGTTACATCTTATCCGCAAGTAAAAGGCAGAGAGAGCTAACTAAGAATTGTGTGGGCTTTGAAACCTCACACATGGACCCCAGTGACACACTTCCTTCAACAAATCCATGCCTTCTAATTTTTTCCAAACAGTTTTACCTACTGGGGACCAAACATTCAAATATCTGAGCCTCTAGGGTCACCCTCATTCAAGCCAGCACATAAAAAGTTTCTAATTATCTGGATTTACATGCAAGCTGAGACAAGTGTGGGTTTGATAGAGTTTTGTGAGCCATACATGTGAAGCTCAATTCAATAATTTAATTGAATTTTTACATACTGGAGTAAAACTGTTATAAAGAATGGTTTTGGTACTGAGATAAAAGTCTAATGACTTAAAAGTGAACACAAATTAATCAAATTCTATTACTGTTCATGTATGTATGGGCTGACAGACCAGAAATACACATTTAGAATGTCCTTCCTTCTTTCCATCACTGAATTTGGAGTGCTTTATGAACATGGGTGTAAGGCATCTGATTTTGTTAAAGGAAACTTAGTAAGATTTACTGCATTAGTTATTTTTTCTTTTTCTTTTTATTATTATTTTTTATTAATTACACTTTATTCAATTTGTATCCCCCCATAAGCCCCTCCCTCCTCCCCTCCCGATCCCACCCTCCCTTGCCCTTCTTCACGCATGCCCCTCCCCAAGTCACTGATAGAGGAGGTCCTCCTCTCCTTCCTTCTGACTTAGTCTACCAGATCTCATCAGGAGTGGCTGCATTGTCATCTTCTGTGGCCTGGTAAAGCTGCTCCCCCCTCACAGAACCAGAAAATTTGAACATGGGGGTCTTCCCAGAGACTCATACTCCAACCAAGTAACATGCATGGAGATAACCTAGAACCCCTGCACAGATGTAGCCCATGTCAGTTTAGTGTCCAAGTGGGTTACATAGTAATGGGAAGAGGGACTGCCTCTGACATAATATGATTGGCCTGCATTAGTTATTTTACACTGTGAAGAAAAGGTTTTGTTTCAAACTGCCTTTAGTATAATGATCAGTTCTCACAGTAGCTAAATATGTACAGTATTTCAGCAAATTTAAAAGTGTCTTCTAGATAAATGAGTAGCTAAGACCTTTTCATGAATGATAGTTATTTTCAAGGTGCTGAGCTATTTCGCAGTTGAAATGTACATATTTTGTACATACTTATTTGATAGCCTAGGACATCCCTTAATCTCTATATTTTGTCAGTGCAGATGCAATTTAACAACAATTTCTTTGTTCCCCTCATGCCACCTTCTTTTCTCCTAAAGGCTTGCGAATCTATTTAGTGTCCTGGGAATTAAACCTTAAGGTTCAGTGCGTGTGATTATAACAACACAAGGGGGAGTTAATTGTTTTATTTGAAGAATATTCTAATAACGTACTCATCAGTACCCACCAGAGTGTATCTTTTTTAGTATTTATTAAATAGAAAATAAGTTTTTTTGCTCCACAAAAAAAATTCTAGTTATGTGTCAAAAAACATATTTACTAAGGGAAATCTTATACTTGCTGTATCAGTGGACATTATGACTCATAAAACAGAACCTGTTTCATTGTTTATGAACAAAACACATTTTGTTTCATGTATTTTGCATGAAATTTTTGAAAATGTATCTATATAGGTTTTCACTAAACACGCTATATTATTTTTAATGTGGCATATCATTTGCATAAATAAATAAAATTCAATTTTTGTTATTTATTTTATTATCTTAGCATATAGTAGTAGACAATGAATAGTATACATTTAAAGTGACTGAAACCAGTTGAACTCAGAGCCTTATGCATATTTCAAATTGAGGGTATTTCATAATGAATAAGATAAAGCAGTTACAAAATTATGACAAATACATTTTTACAATAAAATTTAAACAACTCAGATATATCAATATATTATCTTCTTATTGAGTTAAATATTTATTTAAATAGAAACATTTAAGTAGAAAGGAATTAAGGTAGTTTATAAGCTTTAGTGGATCAAAATGCCAGTAAATAATTTGCCATCGTCAAAATTTCAGATTTTCTACAAATATTAACATCAGAGAACAATCTGCCCTCATCAGTATATTAGTAAATAACTGCCAGGCCTTTGTCCCCAAAGAGACTATATGTATAAATTTTACTATTTTCTGAGTGATAAGAGTTTAACAAATGTCCTCGTATATGCCAGAGATGCTATGTTGAACCACTGACACCATTCCCAGACCTTTCAATATAAATTTTAAAGGATATGCTTACATGGAATTGAGAAATTAGAAAGAACAAGTTTTAGGCACTGGTACCTATAAAGTAGAAAGTATAATCCCATATCATTTAGGATTAACAATCTTACTTTCTCTCTTAATCCAGAGTGATATTAGAAACCTTCATAGTATTTATATGTATATAAAATACAGACTTAATTCGCTGTTGCGTGGTTAGCTTCACACCACAGTGAATATATTTAAAAATTTCAGGTGGAGCCCAATTAAAGAAAGTATCATTATTATTATCATTATTATGATTAACCATAAATACTTGAAATTACAAAGTAAAACAATAGACTTATTTATTTTAGATTGCTTTCAATTTATATGTATGGGTGTCTTGATTACATATATGTCTAAACCACTGGTATGTCTTGTGCCCTTAGAGACTAGAACAAAGTACTGTATTCTCTGGAACAGATGGTTGTGAGCAACCATGTGAGTTCTGGAATTTAAATACTCTTCCTCAGGAAGAGTAGCCCTTGACCACTGAGCCATCTCTCCAGGTACAAGCACCAATTTTTTTTTTAAATAAAGAAGTAAGATTACTAACACCCATAGGGCTACAACAAGCTTTATTCCTTTTCTATAGCATCTACTAACATCTGTAAAGATTTTTGTTTATAAAGGTTCTATTATAATTTTTTAGGATAACATACAATTTGTAAATATTTCATTTACTTTTAAAATTGATGTCAATGCCTGAAATTAAATTAAATTAATTCCTTTTGAATCTATCAATATCAGAAATCGCTGATTAATTTTAAAAATCTTTATGTAGGTCCAAGAAAATCTGTTGGGTAATTTCTTTGCCATTTGAGATGTCCCTTGCAAACTTGTACACTGATTGTGACAAATGGAATATTCTTATTTATTGCCTGTAAAAACTGTGAAGGGAAACATACATACACAACTTATTTAGCTCAAACTATTGGGAAAATAGCATTATTTTCATTACTCTTGCCAACCATCAAATATAACTTTGTTTTGAATGCCTAAGAAACTGCCTGCATTGGTTTGTATTTCTCTGTGTGGTAGCTATATGTAGATTCATTCCAGGCAATAATCTTCACTTTCATCACTGCCAGGATGAAAAATTAGAAGGATAAATTAGGGTTACAGACAATGTTTCCTTTATTACAGTTTTGAAAAATAAAAAGATATCTTGGGTTGCTTGCATACCTTTCTAGAAATTTGACTGATTATATTCTAACTCAATACATTTTATTTTAATTTTGACCCAAAATTTCCCAAACCTTGATTTGGAGAATGAATTCCACTCTAACATCTGTTGCAGCTGTTCACTTTATACACATGATGACTGACGACTGCCTGACTCAGAAGTGACCTCGTGGTATGTGTCAGTAAAAAGTGACCGCATAAACAGCCCACCTTGTAGAAAACGTATTGAAGTATTTTTTCTCTTCATATAAAAATATGAAAGGTTGAGACATTTCTTTTTCATCAAAAATGAAATGTTTATTTATCCCTTTACTTTGACAACTAAACAAAGATCAGATTTTGATCTTGGTAACAATGAAAGTAAACATAAGGTTGATTACTAGTGCCAGCTCATATTCTAAGGCTTCTCCTTAAACATCTTCATACCATTGCTCCTTCCCAAGTTTAATGGAGCACAATCTATTAACTGTCTTATAGGTACAGAAACTGAGGTACAGCTCTGGAGACAGTATTGTAATTCAGGCGTAATTGCTAAAGTTACATCTATAAAACATCTTGTGAGGTTAAGTGTATAAATTATATTCTTAATCACAATTCTATATTATGTTTCCCAGCTAGATATTTGGACACAGGTCATATTCAATAACAACGTGTGTTCCTTTATATTGTTTGTGGCTAGGAATCTGTCACTAATCCTTTTAAAAAGACTCAATTACATTCATTCTATGTATTTGAGTATTTTGCAAGTACACTCTACATGCCTGATGCTCACGGTGGATAGAGAAGGATATTTAATCTCCTTGAATTGGATTTAAGAGTGGTTGTGGGTTCTATGTGGGCACTAAGAACTAAACCTCAGTTTTCTGCAAAGGCAGCCATTTCTGCTGTTGAGTCATCCCTCCAGCTGTTGTATCATTGTAAATCTTGTGTCAAAGAAAGTAACAAATCTAAAAAAATTCCTGACACAAACTATCCAAGAAATCTAAGACAACATGAAAAGAAAAAACCTAAGAAAAAAAGGAATAGAGGAAAACAAGATTTCCGTCTCCAAGGCCCAGAAAATATTTTCAACAAAATCATTGACGAAAATTTCCCCAACTTAAAGAAGAGACCTATAAGCATACAAGAGGTCTGCAGAAAACCTAATAAATTACACCAGAAAAGAAAATCCTCCTGCCACATAATAATCAAAACAGTAAATATACAGAAGAAAAAATACTAAAAGCTGCAAGGGAAAAGGCCAAGTAACATACAATGGCAAACCCATCAGAATCACACCTGACTTCTCAACAGAGACTATGAAAGCCAGAAGGGCCTGGACAGATATCATGCAGACCCTAAGAGGACACAGATGTTAGCCCAGGCTACTATACCCAGCAAAACTCTCAGTCCTCATAGACAGAGAAAACAAGATATTCAGTGACAAAAACAAATTTCAAGAGTACCTACACACAAATCCAGCGTTACAGAAGATACTAGAAGGAAAAATACAACCCAAGAAAACCAACGACTTTCAAGAACACAGGAAACAAATAACCTCACTACAGCAATAAAAAAAGTAACCAAGCACACAACACACTACCACTAGCCATGATCAAAATCAAAGGATATAACAGCCACTGGTCATTAATCTCTCGCAACATCAATGGACTCCAATAAAAAGACACAGACTAACAGAATGGATGTGTAAATAAGACCCAGCAATCTGTTGTATTCAAGAAACACACCCAAGTCACAAAGACAGATATTACCTGAGAGTAAAGGACTGGAAGACAGTTTTCTAAGCAACTGGACCCAAGAAGCAAGCAGGGTTAGCCAGTATAATATCTAATAAAATAGACTTTCAATGAAAATTAATAAAAAGAGTTGGGAAGGACACTACATACTCATCAAGGGAAAATTCCACCAGGAAGACATCACAATCCTGAACATCTATGCCCCAAATGCAAAGGCACCCACATTTGGAAAAGAAACATTAATAAAACTTCAACCACACATAGACCCCCACACATTAATAGTGAGAGACTTCAACACCCCACTCTCAACAAAGGACAGGTCAACAAAACAGAAATTAAACAAAGAAACAATATCTTTAAAAGAGATCATGAATCAAATGGACCTAACAGACATCTACAAAATATTACACTCCAAAACAAAAGAATTTACCTTCTTCTCAGCACCTCATGGAACCTTCTCCAGAATAGACCATATAGTTGGTGACAAAGCAAGCCTCAACAAATATAAGAAGATTGAAATAATCCCTTGTATCCTATCTGATCACCATGGATTAAAGCTGGACCTCAACAATAACAGAAATAGCAAAAAGCCTACACACACACGGAAACTGGACAACTTGCTACTAAATGACAGCTGGGTCAGGGAAGAAATGAAGAAAGAAATTGAAGACTTCCTAGAATTCAATGAAAATGAAGACACAATATACCCAAACTTATAGAACACAATGAAAGCAGTGCTACACAGAAAGTTCGTAGCACTAAGTGCCTTCCAGAAGATATTCGAAACATCTCATTCAAGCAACTTAATGGCTCACCTGAAAGTTCTAGAAGAAAAAGAAGAAGACAAAGGAAAAGGAATAGATGGCTGGAAATAATCAAACTCAAGGCTTAAATAAATAAATTAGAAACAAATAAAAAAATTCAAAGAATCAATGAAACCAAGATCTAGTTCTTTGAGAAAAATGAACAAGATAGACAAACCCATACCAAACTAACTAAAAGGAAGAGAGACACTATCCAATTCTTAAAAATCAGAAATGAAAAGGGGGACATAACTACAGACACTGAGGAAATCCAAACAATCGTTAGGACTTACTTTAAAAGTCTATATGCCACAAAATTTGAAAAACTAAATGAAATGGACAATTTTCTTGATCGATTTGACTTACCAAATCTGAATCAGTACCAGGTAAATCAATTAAATAGTCCTATATCCTATATACCAAACTCATTCAATGAAGCCACAGTCACCTTGGTATCTAAACCTCACAAAGACTCAACAAAGAAAGAGAATTTCGGGCCATCTCCTTTATGAACATTGATGCAAAATTACTCAACAAAATACTCACTTATAAGTGGGTACTAGACCTATAAGATAGGATAAACATCCTGAAATCTGTACACCTAAAGAAGATAAACAGAGAGAACACCCTGGGTAAGATGATCAACCCTTACTTAGAAGGACAAATGGGATGGTCATTGGAAGTAGGAGAAAACAAATAATAGGAGCCTATCACAGAGGACTTCTTAAAGACTCTACCTAGCAGGGTATCAAAGCAGATACTGAGACTCATAAACAAACCTTTGGCGGAGTACAAAAAATCATATGAAAGAAGGGGGAGTTAGTATGATCTGGAGAGGACAGGAGCTCCACAAGGACCAAATATATCAGGGCACAGGGGTCTTTTATGAGACTGTCTCTTCAACCAAGGACCATGTATGTACATATCCTAGAACCCATGCTTGGTTGTAGCCTATGGTAGCTCAGTATCCAAGTGGGTACCCTAGTAAGTGGAACAAGGACTATTTCTGACATGAACTCAATGGCTGACTCTTTGACATACCCTCTCCCAAGAGAGGAGCAGCCTTGCTAGGCCACAGAGGAGGACATTGCAGTCAGTCTTGATGATACCTGATAAGCTAGGGTCAAATGGAAGGAGAGGAGGACCACCCTATCAGTGGACTTGGAAAGGGGCAGGGAGGACATAAGGGAGGGAGTGTGAGATTGGGAGGGAACGAGGGAGCAGGATGCAGCTGGGATACAAAGTTAATAAACTATAGCTAATATTAACAAAAATAAAGTCTTGGAAAGATCAGGGATACAAGGACCATACATAAACATAGTAAAGGTAATATACAGCAAGCCTATGGCCAATATAAAACTAAACAGACAAAAACTTAAATCAATCCCACTGAAATCAGGAACAAGGCAAGGCTGCCCACTCTCTCATTAGCTCTTCAACATAGTTCTTGAAGTCCTTGCTAGAGCAAAAGAGACAATTAAAGGAGATCAAGGGGATACAAATTAGAAAGGAAGAAGTCAAAGTATCACTATTTGCAGAAGATATGATAGTATACGTGAGTGATCCCAAAAATTCTACCAGGGAACTCCTACAGCTGATGAACACCTTCAGCAAAGTGGCCTGATACAATACCAACTCAAAAAAAAAAAAAAACAGTTGCCCTCATGTATAAAAAAGACAAAAGGGCTGAGAAAAAATTTAGGGAAACAGCACCCTTCACAATAGCCACAAAGGACATAAAGTGCCTTGGTGTGACCCTAACCAAGTAATCAAACATTTGTGTGAAAAAATGCCCAGTTTCTGAAGAAAGAATTAGAGGAAGATATCAGAAGATGGAAAGATCTCCCATGCTCATGGCTTGGCAGGATTAACATAATAAAAATAGCCATCTTACCAAAAGCAATCTACAGATTCAATGCAATTCCCATCAAATTATCAACACAATTGTTTCAGACCTTGAAAGAAAAATTCTCAACATTATACAGAATAACAAGAAATCCAGAATTGCTAAAACAGTCTTCTACAATAAAAGATCTTCTGAAGATGTCTTCATTCCTGATCTCAAGCTGTACTATAAAGAAGCAATACTAAAAACTGCATGGTATTGGCATAGAAACAGAATGGTGGATCAATGGAATCAATTAGAAAACCCTGAAGTAAATCCACATACTTATGGACATGTGATTTTTGATGAAGATGCCAAAACCATTCAATGGAAAAAAAGATAGCATCTTTAACAAATGGTGCTGGTCTAACTGGATGTCTACATGTAGACAAATGCATATAGATCCATACCTATCACCCTGCACAAAAGTAAAGTCCAAGTGGATCAAAGATTTCAATATAAAACCAGACACATTAAATTGGTTAGAGGAAAAAGTGGGGAATACCCTAGAACTCATTGGTACAGGAGACAACTTCCTGAACAGAACACCAACAGCACAGGCTCTAAGAGCAACAATCAATAAATGGAACCTCATGAAACTGAAAAGCTTCTGTAAAGCAAAGGACACTGTCATCAAAACAAAGCGACTGCCTACAGATTGGGAAAGAATCATCACCAACCCTTTATCTGTCAGAGGGCTAATGTCCAGTATATATAAAGAACTAAAGAAGCTGAAAAGCAACAAATCAAGCAATCCAATTAAAAAATGGGTTACAGAGCTAGACAGAGAATTCTCAATAAAGGAGTATCGAATGGCAGAGAAACACTTAAGGAAATGCTCAGTGTCCTTAGTCATCAGGGAGATGCAAATCAAAACAATCTTGATATTTCACCTTACACCCATCAGAATGGCTAAGATCAAAAACTCAAGTGACATACTGGACAGATTGTGGAAAAATGGGAACCGTGTTCCACTGCTGGTGAGAATGTAAACCTGTACAACCATTTTGGAAATCAGTCTGGTGCTTCCTCAGACAACTGGCAATAGTGCTTCCTCAAGATCCAGCTATTCCAACCAAGGGCTATGCATGGAGATAACCTAAGACCCCTGCACAGATGTAGCCCATGGCAGGTCAGTATCCAAGTGGGTTCCATTGTAATAGGAACAGGGACTGTCTCTGACATGAACTGATTGTCCTGCTTTTTAATTACCTCCCGCTGAGGGGGAAGCAGCATTACCAGGCCACAGAAGAAGACAATGCTGATGAGACCTGATTGACTAGAATCAGAAGGAAGGAAAAGAAGATCTCCCCTATCAGTGGACTTGGTGAGGGGCATGCATGCAGAGGGTGGAGGAAGGGAGGGATTGGGACGGGAGGAGGGAGGGAACCATGGGGGGGGATACAAAGCGAATAAAGTGTAATTAATAAAGGGAAAAAAAAAAACAAAAGAAAAGAAAAAGAAAAAAAAAAGATCCAGCTATACCACTGCTAGGTGTATATCCAAAAGATGCTCAAGTATACAGTGAAGACATTTGCTCTATCATGTTTATAACAGCTTTATTTGTTATAGTCAGAAGCTGGAAATAATACTGATGCCCTCAGCTGAAAATGGATGCAGAAATTGTGGTACATCTACACAATGGAATATTACTCAGCAACAAAAAACAAGGAAATCATGAAATTTTCAGGCAAATAGTGTGAACTGGAAAAGATCATCCTGAGTGAGGTATCCCAGAAGCAGAAAAACACACATTGTATATGTTCACTCATAAGTGGATATTAGACCTAGAATATAGGATAAACCTACTAAAATCTGTGCACCTAAAGAAACTAATCAATCCTCATTCAAAAAGGGAAATAGGATGGATATCAGAAGAGGGAGGAAATAAGGAATAGTACAGTAGCGAACCACAGAGGGCCTCTTAAAGGCTCTATCCTGCAGGGTATCAAGGCAGATGATGAGACTTATAGCCAAACTTTGGGCAGACTGCAGGGAATCTTATGAAAGAAGGGGGAGATAGTAAGACCTGGAGAGGACAGGATCTCCACAAGGAGAGAAACAGAACCAATAAATCTGGGCCCAAGGTCTCTTCTGAGACTGACATTTCAAACAAGGACCATTTATGGAAATAAAATAGAACCCCTGCACAGATGTAGCCCATGACAATTTAGTGGGAAAAGGTACTGTCTCTGACATGAACTGATTGGCCTGCTCTTTGGTCATGTCCCCCTGAGGGGGAGACTTACCAGGCTACAGAGGAAGACAATGCAGCCTCTCTTGATGAGACCTGATAGACTAGAATCAGAAAGAAGAAGAGGCAGACCTCCCCTATCATTGGACTTGGGGAGGGGCATAAGTGGAGAAGGGGGAGAGAGGGAGGGATTGGGAGGGGAGGGGGGATGGAGCTACAGTGGGGATACACAGTGAGTAAATAGTAATTAATAAAAATAAAAATAAAAAATACACAAAAAGATCATCCTTAATGTGGTAACCCAGACACATAACGATACACACAGTATTTACTCACTTATAAGTGGATTTTAGACCTGTAGTACAGGATAACCATACTACAATCCAACTAAGCTAAGTAAGTAACAAGGAAGGCCCAAGGAAGGTTGCCAGAATGTCACTCAGAGGAGAAATAGAATAGACAGCAGGAGTGGATGAAGAGAAGGAACTGGACAGGAAAAGGATTGGGGAGGGAAACAATGGTGGGGATCATATGTGGGGAGAATGAGGAGTGGGGAAATGAGAAGGCTGGAACAAGAAGGGAAACTGAGTGGGAACACCTCTTTGTCAAGCTGGAGGCCTACAAAGGTGTAGGCTCCTGGGAGGACATGGGTGTGACTCTAGCTGAGACTCCTAACAGGGGCTGGGGAGAGAATGGAGACTGAAGTGACCACCTCCTAGCTAGATAGGACTAGTGGAAGGAGGGGAACAAAAACCCACTGACAAAACCTGTGATCCAGAAATTCAGAATTTTCACCTTTCAGATGCAAAATTGGTAATCAGATCAAAATCAAGCATCTGACAAAACACGGCTGTTCTGTGCCCAAGTACCATCTATAGAGTTTCTAAAATATAAGGGCCATCAATAACTTTGCATTCTGGGTGATGTACTTTGTTTTTATTTAGCATTGTTTCAAAAAATATGTCTCCAGTAAAATTTCACAATTAGCAAATGACTGACAATTCGCTTTCCATCTGTGCAAGCTTACACCCTAGCTGTAGTCTGTCCACATCCAGATGTTATCCTCAGAATGGATGTAGTTGTTAATATTCAAGATTTTCAAATGAACTACATGTCCCTTCTCACTTATATTTAACATCAATTGGAAGCTGTCTTTTATTACACTGCTGATAGAATTACCAGCAAATGACTGAAGCACATTTTAAAAATCTTTTAGAAACAGAGAAATGCTCTCCAGGGTCAACATTAACAAAATTTGCAGTAATAAGAGACATTTAGGGTGTAGTTGGCAAAAATGTCATCCCTGTTTCCTAAGGAATGCCATCGGATGATTCTTTGCCATCTCTTTAGAAGTTGGATGCCTAATTTATTGTTTGCTTGTTGTTGGGAATGGAAACTGGCCTTCTTTCTACATTTTGCTGTGAATGGTCATAAATTCGGGTGAAATTTTTCAGTTTGGCATTTGGTACACAATATTTGAATCTATGCAAATCCTCTGAAATATTTAAAAACATCCTTTTAAGCACTTTTCAAATGCATCTGCTGAAATGAATTTTTCATAATAATCACACAGTAAGCCTTGAGAAAAGCATGTATTTATGTCTATATAGAACGGAACCTCACATGTCTTCACTGTCTTCTCTCCAGAAGGATTCCTAAGACATGTTTTCACTGCTTACCTGGACTAAGCTAATTTCCTATAATCAGGATTTGTTTTGCTCAATGTTTTTTGGACCTTGAGGTTTTTTTGTTTGTTTGTTTGTTTTTGTTTTTGTTTTTTTGTTGTTAGCATCTTGTTCTGTTTCTTGTTTTGTCTTTTTCACCTGTTGCCTCATCTACAGACACTTAGTACTTAATCTGTAGTACTTAGTCAAGTTTAAAAAAATGAAATGGACTATGGATGAAATGATGCAAGGGAATTCTACGAAGCAGTTCTATAAGAAAGTGTTCTTTGTTATTACCAACTTAGAATCTTTCTGTTTAATTTAGTATTTGTAAAATTGTAAGCCTGGCAACTTCAGTCTTCTGTAGGGTTGAGCATTATTAATCCCTGAAGTACATAAGATTCCTTGATTCCAACTTTTTTCCATCTTTCCCCTGCCTGGTTAGTCACACAACCCTGAATTTGTCAGGAAATAAGAGCAGACTTTTAAAAATTAAGAAAATTCATTTTGCACATGAGTTTATGCTCATGTGCAAGCATCACCTAACTTCTAACCTTGGAATGCAGGTCAGTGACCTTGGGTGTGCCTACCGAAAGATGTTGTATTCTTTTATTTTCCCTTCTGGCCACAGGGGCAAGGTTATACAGTCTGCAGCAGAGAACACTGATTTCTAAGTTATGACTATCTCCCTTTACTTCTTATTTGTAGAACGCCACCTTAATGAAATAATAGCAATCAACTGTGCTCAGTACTTTTAAGGTGAATTATTTTGCAGTTGGACATGTTTATGCGACATAGAAAACATGACTGAACAGGGATTCAGCTGTCCCATTGATCTTTTTCCTTCCCATGTTTTATAAGCAAAATAACACATACAGAATATGGAGTTCTCAAGGGGAGGATCTATTGTGACTTCAGAGTTGGAATGAAGCAATTACATTATCCAATGGGAAAACTGAAGGGGCCTATTTTCCATATATATATTATATATATATATATATATATTACATTTTCTACATTATTTCTAATCATCACAATCTGGACTTCTTCTGGAATAGTATCCTAATTCAGAAGATTGAATCCAACTCTCTATCAACCAGCCCTTATTAAAAAAAAAAAAAAAAACCCACACACACAGAGTGAGTGTATAACTACCAATAAACTACTTAAATGATTAAATCAACAATTCCATTACTCTATGCCTATGTGAACCAAAGCACATATAGTAAAATAAAAAGAGATTTTATATTTACAGGCTTGAGAAGAAGAGTGAATGAAAACTATCTCAAGTCACAAAACAACATTATTAATGTTAGGAAAGTTAAGAATCGAGAGATTGAAAGGAATCAAACTCAATACAGTGGTAAGATGGGGTGAGAACTCTACTGTTAATCTAATTTTATAGAACTGTCCTTGCAAGATATCTATATCTATCTCTATATCTATATCTACTTTTTTTTCAGAAAAGCAAATAGTATCAGAGAAATTAAATAACCTCCAAGGCCACACAACATATTATTTCTGAGGCAATGGTTTGTAAATAACCATACAAATAACATATTCCATATATATGTCTCATTAATATATGATTAATTAATATATATGTCTTGTTTGTACACATATATGTCTTATTTGCATATATATATATTGTGAATAAAATAGGTAAACCTTATCAAATCTCAACAAATTAGAAAACTTAGGAACTCATCTTTTTTGTTGGTGAAAAAAATGACAGCATTCTCTGCTGCTTATCAGGTGTGGCTTATAAATTTTAGCTTCTCCATATGAGCAGTGATGAAATTATATGAAGAATAAGCTGGAGTGAAATAGCAAGGACACTGTATGTGATGCAACCAGAGAGAAGGATAGATTGATATCACATTCTCATCAATCCTACAACCCTGAATTTAACAAGAAATGAGAAGACATTTAAAAAAAATTAAGAAAATTCATCTTGCACATACTTGCCAGTATTATCCAAAGTACAAAAGCAAGTCTTACATTTCTCAGTAAGAGTAGGAAAATCTTACAAGGTCAGTTACATATGTTGTACTGTGGCTAAGCATAGCACTATTTCTTAACATTGGTCATATGTGAGAAAATATTTTTAAAAATGCTGTTTGCACACACAAAAGAAATAGCACATTAATCAAGTTCATTCTTGTTTTGTTTATTTCTTTGGAAATACTTTTATATAATTGGTCTTAAGTTCTAGAAGGAAGAGTACTTGCAGGCTCAACATGAGTGGACTGGAAGTACCTCTTCAGTCTTGGCAATCTGATTGCACTGCTGTGATGCAAAAGCCATAAGGAATCAGAGTTAGGAGACACCACATCTACATGTGGATCTTGGTTCCAGATGTAAGCCAATTGCCATGTAACCTAGAAAAGAAGCACAGTTAACTGTGTGAATAAGCTGCAGGTCCCAAGCATTACGCTCTCAATAAAGTTCGGACAACAAAACATCTAGAAATGCAGAGAGAAACTCAGCGAGCTGGGAATAGATAGATAGATAGATAGATAGATAGATAGATAGATAGATAGATAGATAGATAGATAGATAGATAGATAAATGGAAGATCGGGGGCTGTAACAGTAATACATAGACAACATGTTTTTGAGTATTTATGGTTATGTTACCATAGTTGATGTGTTATGTTTATGGTTATGTTACCATAGGATAGTTGAGCTGCCTGCCAAGCAAGAAAACTTGATTAGGACATTCTTGCCTCACAGAATCCTACATAGCACCTTAGGAAAGATTCATTATTTTAAGCATATTGTCATTCACATGATGATAGTGGGTGGTTTCAATACCAAATCCTCACCAATAGACAGGCCATTCAGAGAAAAACTAAACTGAGAAATGCTGGAGTTAAAAAATAAAACATCGACGCACCCCCCAAATTGATGGCCTGTCTGTGAGTTTCCAGTTTCGATCATGGAACGAAGATGGTCTGCTTCTGTTCACAGAGTTGGCTGAAGGCTCAGGGACCCTGCTGCTCATGCTAGAGAGTGGGACTCTGAGGCTCCTGATTAAGAAAGTGTCAGGACATGGAACTGAAATCCTAACAGTTTGTTAATGTGGTGGATCACATTGATGGATTTCCGTATACTGAACCACCCCTGCATGCCTGGGATGAAGCCTACTTGGTCATAGTGGATGATATCTTTGATGTGTTCTTGGATTCGGTTTGCAAGTATTTTGGCAACGACTTGAATGATGGCCTATGGCATTCTGTCAGCATCAATGCCAGGAGAAACCGCATTACTCTAACACTGGATAATGATGCTGCTTCCCCGGGTCTGGACACCTCCCAGCTGCAGATTTATTCTGGAAATAGTTACTACTTTGGAGGGTGCCCTGAAAATTTCACCGATTCCCAATGCTTAAATCCCATTAATGCTTTACAAGGCTGCATGAGGCTCATCTTTATTGATAACCAGCCCAAGGACCTCATTTCAGTTCATCAAGGTTCCCTGGGGAATTTTAGTGATTTACACATTGATCTGTGTAGCATCAAAGACAGGGGTTCCAGGTTATCTTCATGCATGGGTACTTGGTTGGAGTATGAGTCTCTGGGAAGACCCCGTGTTCAAATTTTCTGGTTCTGTTGCTCTCCTTGTGGAATTCCTGTGTTCAAGAGAGAGGACCCTGACTAAAATGCTCAATCCCCACTCCGAAAGGCAAAGAGGATGGACACCAGAAGAAGAAGAAAACGGGAAATAAGTTAGGAATCTGCCACAGAGGGCCTCTGAAAGGCTCTGCTCTGCAGACTATCAAAGCAAACGCTGAGACTTACGGCCAACTGTTGGGCAGAATGCATGGAATCTTATGCCTCTAATCCTTTTGAAAATGTAAACCATTTGCTTTTTCCATAGGATGGGTCACATATAAAACACTGTACTCAATTTAATCTGGCCAAATATGTCATAAAAGACAATTTCTCCCTCCATAAAAAAAATAAAAAAAATAAAACATCATAAATCAAATATTCATAGCAAATATTTACAGAACATTTCACCCAAACATAAAAGAATATACTTTCTTTCAGGCATCTCATGGAACTCTCTGCAAAATAACCACATATTGTGATACAAAGCAAGTCTCAACAGATACAAGGAAACTGCAATAACATCCTGCATCCTGTCTGACTACCAGAGATTAAAAATGGATATCAACCACAACAGAGAGAAGAGAATGGTTAAACACTCATGGAAACTGAACAACTCACTCCTGAATGAAAAACGAGTTAGGACAGAAATTAAGGAGATTAGAAATATTTTATAATTGAATGCAAATGAAAACATAACTGTCCACAAATACCTGCTACAGAGTCTATGTGGGTATCCTTTTGTTTTGTTTTGTTTGTTTGCTTTCATTCTGATTGCCAGGCACACTACTTTATACTTCTCTAGTTCATGGGTTTTTCTCTCCCACCTGCTCATTCGCTAAGCCCTAGTATTTTGCTATGCTCTCTCTTTTTTTGTGGTTTTCTTTTGGTCCTCTCTCTCTCTTTCTCTCTCTCTTTCCCCTCTCTTCTGTCCTAGCTCTCCCACACTCCCACTCCTCTCATGGCACTGTTCAGCCTACTGTCCATGTTCAATGTTCTAATTTTTCTCTCTGCTGTGGACTCTTTTGAATACCTCTGACTGAACTCTCCCTTACAAGAAAAATCTTCCCTTCAGCCATACCTCAGAGCAGTCATGTCCTTAGTGTGTAAATCTGGTGCTTAAACCCTAAGTATATACATAGGTGATATGGGTTTTTAATTTTTTTATATTAATTACAGTTTATTCACTTTGTATCCCAGCTGTAGCCCCCTCCCTCATTCCCTTCCAATCCCATCTTCCTTCCCTCATGTCCTCCCATTCCCCTCTCCAAGTACACTGATAGGGCAGGTCCTTGTCCCCTTCCATCTGGCCCTAGCTTATCAAGTATCATCAGGACTTGCTGCATTGTCCTCTGTAGCCTGGCTAGGCTGCGCTCCCCTCAGGAGGGCAGTGGTCAAAGAGCCTGCCAATGAGTTCATGTCAGAGACAGTCTCTGTTATCCTAGAGCCAAATCCATACAATGGAAAAAAAAAAAAAAAAAAAACAGCATCTTCAACAAAGATGGTCTAACTGGATGTCTACATGCAGAAAAATGCAAATAGATTCATATTTATCACCCTGCAAAAAACTAAAGTCCAAGTGGATCAAAGACCTCAACATAAAACCAGACACACTAAATCAGTTAAATGAAAAAGTGGGGAAGATCTTAGAACTCATGGTTTTATATATAAATGACCATAAAAACGCCACCAGGAAACTTCTACAGCTGATAAATTCAACAAAGTACAAAATGAACACAGTAAATCAGTAGTCTTTCTATATAAAATTGATAAACAGATTGAAAAAGAAATCAAATAAACAATACCTTTACATCCCAGTACTGTGAACACTAGTCAGTGAAGGTTCAAAGTAAGTAAAGTTTACCTTGTCTCTGTTCAGTGAGAAGTAAAGGTTTTATTTGGCAGTAGGGCCAAGAGCACCAGTTTGTGGAGAGCATCCAATACCTTTGGCAATGGTATGAATTGTTTAGGAGATAGCAACACAATTAGTTACAGTCCATTCCTTGCCCTGGATGTTTCACTTGATGTGGAGAGGTTTCTAGTTGGGACTTTGGTTTCTCCACTATTTGATTATTCCATTCAGATTTCTTTAATGTATGTATATATTTTGAGAAGTCTCTATTGCAGTAGGTTTCCATATAACCCTTCAAATGACTGTTAGTGTTAGCCGCCCCTTCTTGTATTCCCTCCCTTAGCCAATTTTCCCTCCACTTCTCCATTTATTAATCTTACTCTGGTCCCAACCAGTGCACTTATCCTTCCATAACTACATATTACATTTTCCTTTCTGGAGATAATCTTCCTCTCCTGCAAAGTCTTTATTCTATTCCTCTTCTCTGTGATTATATAATAGTAGAATGTCTACACATTGCTTAAAAGATAGCATATGCATATAAAAGAATACATACTGTCTTTGTCTTACTGGGTCTAGGTTATCTCATTCAGAACTGTTTTTTTTTTCTAGTTCCATTCATTCACCTTCAAATTTCATGATTCTTATTTAACATTTGAGTGATAATCCATTGTGCAAATCCACCACATTTTCATTACTCATTCACTTGCTGATGAGGCTGTTTACAAATTCTGGCTATTATGAACAAAGAAGCAACGAACATGGTTGAGCATGTGTTTAGATAATAGAGTGTAGAGTTCTTTGGGTATATGCCTAAGATTATATAGCTGGATCTCAATATGAGTATATTCCAAGCTCCTGACAAACTGCAAAACAGATTTCCATAGTGTCTGGACAAGTGTTCACTCCCACTAACAATGGATGAGTGTTTCTGTAGCCCCCACGCTTGTCAACATGAATGCCATTTGTTTTATTGGTCTTGGCTATTCTTACCTGTGTATGTTGACATATTACTCTAGTTTTGGAATTTCACTTCAATGACGACTAAGTTTGTTGAATATACCTTTAAGAGTTTCTCAGCCACTTGTGTTTTATCTTTTGAGAACTCTCTATTTAGTTTTGTATCCCATTTTTTAAATGGGTTGTCTTAATGTCCAGTTATTCAGTTTTTTTCATATAAAATTTCAAAATTAGCAGTGTAATATATATATATATATTATATATATATATATATAATATATATATATATATATATATATATAGTTTGTAAAACTAGTTCCCCATTCTTTATTCTGCCAACTTGTTCAAATGATAGTGTCTTTTTGCATACAGAAGAGTTTCAGTTTCATAAGAACCCATTTAATTATTGTTCCTAGTTCCTATGACATTAGTATCCTGTTCAGAATGGTTTTACCCATGCCAAGTTCAAGACTATTCTCTATCAAATGAAGGGTAGTAGGCCTTAAACTAAGGTCCTTGTTTCATTCACAGGTGAGGTTTGGCCAGGATTATAAATACAGCTCTAATTGTGTTATTCTACATGTAGCCATCCAGTTCAACAAGCTCCATTTGTTGAAAATGCCATTGTTGTTTTTTTTTTCCAGTTTATATTTCTGGATTTTTATTATTACCAAAAATCTGGTGTCCAGAATGTGTGGAATTATGTCTGTGTCTTCAAATCGATTCCATTGTTTGATGTGTCTATTTTTATTCCAGTGCCATGTTACCATGTTGTTTTTACTACCATAGCTCTGTATTCAAATTGGAATCATAGCAGAGCTATCACCAGCAGTTTTAAGATTTTTAATTTTTTAATATAGTTTATTCACTTTGTATCCTGATTGTAACTCCCTCTTCTCCTCCTAGTCCCACCCTCCCTCCCTGTTTACTCCATTCCCCTCCCCTAGTTCCCTAGTCCACAGATAGAGCCCTAATCCTCTACCATCTGATCCTAGCCTATCAAGTCTCATTAGGACTGCCTGCATCTTCTTCTGCAGGCAACAGAGACCATGTCAGAAGCAGCCCCTGCTCCCCTTACTAGGCAACTCACATGGAGACTGAGGTGCCTATTGGCTACATCTGAGCAGGGGCTCTAGATCCTCTCCATGCATGGTCCTTGGCTGGTGCATCAGTCTCTGCAGGACCCCCTGGGTTGTAACTTTTTTTAAATTCAAGATTGTTTTAGCTATTCTGGTATGTGTGTGTGTGTTTCCATATGAAGCTAAAAATTGTCCTTCCAACTTTTGAAGAATTGTTTTAGAATTTAATGGGGATTGCATTGAATCTGTAAATAGCTTTGTTAGGTTAGCCTTTTTCCCTATATTAATTCTGCTGATGCATTAGTATGGGAGATCTTTCTATCTTCTAAATGTTTCTCCAATTTCTTTCTTCAGTGTCTTTGGGATTTTATCATACAATATTTCGCTTGCTTGATTAGTTGTTATTTCCAAGGCTAGTGATACTCTCCACAAACTGATGGTGTAGGCCATACATAAATAAATAAAACCCTTACACATCTCAATGAACACAGACAAGGTAAATTGTGTTCCACTGAGCCTGCACTGACGAGCGTTCATAGCACTGGGAGGTATCAGAGGGAAAAAACTAAACACCAACCCAGGTACAAAACTTACCTATAATGGCAACCTGCCTGCATAGTAAGCTGCTGCATGTCTTAGTCTGTGTTCTATTGCTGTGAAGACCAAGCATGACCAAGGCAACTTTATGAAAGAAAATATTTGGCCTGGTGTTGTGGCACATGCCTGTAATTTCAGCACTCTGGGAGGAAGTTTCTGTGAGTTCAAGGCCAGCCTGGTCTACAAAGTGAGTCCAGGTCAGCCAACACTACACAGAAAAACCCTGTATTGAAAAAACAAAACAAAACAAAACAAAAAAGAAAACATTTTATTGTGGGCTTGATTACAGTTTCAGTTTGTCTGTTATCATGGTGAGAAGCAGGTAGACATGGCACTTGAGCAGTATCTTTGACCTTTAGATCCTAATCTAAAGGCAGCTGCCAGACAGAGAAATACTGGGCATGGCTCAGGCTTTTGGAACTTTCAGGCCCAATCCCAGCAACACACCTCCTCAAACAAGGACACACCTACTCCGACAAAGACATACCCTCTAATCTTTTTAAGCAATTTGCCACTTGGGGACAAAGAATGCAAATATATGAGGAGGGTATTCATATTCAAACCACCACATTTCATCCTAGTCTCCATAGTCTTGTAGCAATAAGGCAAAATGCAATTATCCAACAAAAAGTCCCCGTAGTTTTTCAGACTCAACACTGTCTTAAAAGTCCAAAGTCTAGTTTATTCTGAGACTCAAGATAATATCTTAACTCTAACCCCTCTTAAAATCAGAATCAAAAGGAAGTCACATACTTCTAACATACAGACTATACAGTACTATTTCAAAAGGGAGAAAATCCTGGACCAAAGCAAGACAGAAAACCAGCAGGGTAAACTCCAAATTTTGCATCCCCATGTCTAATGCCAAAGCCCTCTTCAGAACTCCAGCTCCCTTCAGCTATGTTGACTGCCACGTAGCTCTCTCTCAGGCTGCTTCCAAACCCTGTTAGCAGCTCTCCTTGGCAGGAATCCCACAAATCTGGCATCTCCCATGCATTCTGGTCTCCAACACAATCTGGGCTTCACCTTCACAGCTTCACACATGGCCTCCATGAGCCCACATTCAGGGACTATCTTGCCAAATGCCTGGCCTCAGTGATTTTCCTTAACTGTAGAGGAAGATTCCACAATCCCTTCCCAGTGCCTTTCCTAACTCCAAATCTATCACCAGGAGGCCAAAGCTGCCAAGTTCTACCACCTGCTTGGACTTAATCCTGGCCTCTTCAATGATGTGCATTTTCATCAGCTCGGACTTGTTGATGGTTTCTAGGCCAATAAATACACCAGGGTTGTTCCTTTCACAGTTGCAGAATTAGATGGTTGGGTTCTCGCCGTGAAATTACCACACCCTGTATTACATTTAGCAACAAACTTCTCTTTAAATGTTTAACTCCTTGAGCACAGGACATGGTTCAACATTACATTTTTCTGGTGATCTTCTCCCCAAAACATACATTTTGTATTTTTTTTTTTTTTTTTTTGCCCTGAGTGCTCCTTTCATTACAGATCTTTGTGACAAAGATTATTAACAAAGTGACACAGTCACTTGGCTGTCATGAAATCTCATCTGACAATGCAATTTAAAATTCTCCAGTTTAGCCTCTGTCAAAAATCTATGACAAGGATGAAAAGCAACCACAATGTTGCAAAAATATTACAAGAATAGTCTCTGGGACAGTTACTAATATTCTTCCTCTCTGAAACCTCTTGATCTGGGTCCCAAATGTCCACATTGGCATCAGCACTACTGTTTCCCATACTTCTACAAGTATGGCCTAGTACACCTGATTAAAGTGTTCAACTGCTCTTCTAGTCCAAAGACTTAAAGTCTTCCATATTCCTCCAAACCATAACATTGTTAGGTCTAATATATTAACACCTCAGTTGATGATACTGGTTTTTGCCTTATTTACTTATACGTTTCTGTGAATAAACACTGTGAATGTAGCAACTCTTTCAAAAATAACATCTAATGGGGGCCTTCTTTATAGCCCGGATGGTTAATATTTTATCACCATGATTTGAGGCAAACAGGCACAGTACTGCATCTGTAGCTGAAACTTTACATCCGGAGTCACATGCAGGAGGAAGACAGAGAGAGATAGAGAGAGGGAGAGAGAGATAGAGGAGAGAGAGGAGAGCGAGAGAGAGAATTGTGCCTGGCTTGGGCTTTTGAAAGCTCAAAGCCCACATCCAGGAATATACTTCCTCAAACAAGGATACATCGACTCCAATATGAATATACCTTCTTATTTTTTCAAACAGTTCATAAACTGGGGACTAAGCAAGCAAATATATGAGCTTATGGGGGCCACTCTCACGCAAACCTCCACAGTTCAATCTTAACATAAATGTTGCAGCAATAACCCATCATTATCTGATTGGATTTAAGGGCCACTCAATGAGAAAGAATAGAGGACTCGCACCGTTTGGTATGCCAAGAACCCAGGAAAGCTGAAATAGTCTTGTACTGATGAAAAAATACAAAAATAAAATGATTCATAATAACATTCCAGCGTTAGAGAAGCTTCCTCCTGCCGCACATGGGAACAGATACAAAGACAATTGACAATGTGCAGAGATTGAGAGATGTTGGAACACTCAGTCCAAAAGAGGTGGTTTTCATCAAATCCCTCTCCTTTGGACTCAGGAAAGTATGCAGAAGAGGAAGTAGGGATAGCTAATGGGGATGGGAGACAACAAGGACAAGTCCCTTACAGACACAGCAGGATTGATACACATCTGAACTCACAAGGATTGTGGGAGCATGTACAGTGCCTACAAAACCCCAAGACAGATGGAGGTCCCAGTATCAAAGGGAAATCTTCATGCGGCCCCATCCCTAATCCAGAAGCTGTCTGCAATTAACAACTGCTCCGAAAATAAACATTAGTTTTCTCCAATGGAGTCTTACCCTTACACAAAACAAACTCAATGGTATTTTCAAACTTGTTTTGTATCATAATGCTTTCTTTGAGTTTTTTATTTGTTGTTTGTTTTTCTTTAATTTGCCTGGTTTATGAATTTGTGTGTCTATTTACTTCTTTTTTTTTCTGTTTTGTGTGGAGGGATATATGTGTGTCGGCCTGAATATGTGTCTTTCTTTCATTCTGTTTGCCTTGTTTCATTATTTTTTTTTTTAAATTGACCTGTTTATTTTCTAAAGCTGGAGAGAAGAAAGGAATGGAATTTGATGCATGGGAGAATGGGATGATCAGGGAGGAGTCAAGAAAGAGAACATTGTAATCAGAATACATTGTATGGAAATTATTTTCAATAAAATGAAAAAAGAAAAAATATTTGCAAAATTACAAACAAATGAAGTGTGAGAAAATATATAAAAATTAATCCGAATATCTAGTAATCAAACAAAGTACTCAATAAAAAGTACACTCATATTCAAGAATAATATGATGGTTTATTTTGGTTAAAGGGTCACAAATAATTTCAGTAGAATTTCAAAGTAAAAAAAATAGAAATATTCTGAAGACAGTGTATTTTGCTTTACAGAAACTTTTCAGTTTCATGAGGTCCCACTTATTGATTGTTCATCTTAGAGCTTGTGCTATTGCTATTCTGTTCAGGAAGTTGTCTCCTGTGTTAATGAGATAAACACTGTTCCCCACTTTTCCTAAGAGGTTTAGTGTGTCTGGTTTTATGTTCAGGTTTTTGATCCACTTGGATTTTAGTTTTGTGCAGGTGATAAGTATGGAACTATTTGCATTTTTCTACATTTAGATATCTAGTTAGACGAGCACCATTTGCTGAAGATGATATCACTTTCAGAACAAAATGACAGCCTACAGATTGGAAAGGCTCTTCACCAACCCTATATTAGACAGAGGGCTATTATCCAGAATATATACGGAACTCAATAAGCTAAACAGCAACAAATCAAATAATCCAATTAAAAAATGGGGTACAGAGCTAAACTTAGAATTCTCAATAGAGGAATATTGAATGGCAAACACTTAAAGAAATGCTCAGTGTCCTTAGTCATCAGGGAAATGCAAATCAAAATGACCCTAAAATTTTGCCTTACACTCGTCAGAATGGCTAAAATAAAAAACTCAAGGGACAACACATGCTGGAAAGGATGTGGAGAAAGGGGACTCTGTTCCATTGCTGGTAGGAATATAAAATTATACAGCCACTTTGGAAATCAATCGGTGCTTTCTCAGACAATTAGGAATAAAGATACCTCAAGAACCAGCTATAGCACTCCTAGCATATATCTAAAAGATGCTCAAGTATGCAACAAGGACATTTGCTCAACCATGTCCATAGCAGCTTTATTCGTAATAGCAAGAATCTGGAAACAACCCAGAAGTCCCTCAATTGAGGACATGGATAAAGAAATTGTGGTACATTTACACAATGGGATAATACTCAGCAATTAAAAACAAAGAAATTGGGAATTTTTTTTTGAATTTTATTTTTTTCTTATCAGTTACATTTTATTAACTCTGTATCCCAGCCATGTCCCGATCCCTCATTCCCTCCCAGTCCCTCCCTCCCTCCCTCATCTCCACCGTGCCCCTTGCCAAGTCCACTGATAGGAGGGACCTCCTCCCCATTCATCTGATCCTGTTTTATCAGGTATCTTCAGGACTGGCTGCAAAGCTCTCCTCTGTGGCCTAACAGGACTGCTTCTCCCTTGGGGGGTGGGGAGGCCAAAGAGCCAGTCATTGAGTTCCTGTTAGAAATAGTCCTTGTTCCCCTCACTATGGGAAACCAATTGGCTACTGAGCTACCACAGGCTACATCTGAGTAGAGGTTCTAGGTTACATTCATACATGGTCCTTGGTTGCATGTCAGTCTCAGAAAAGACCCTGTGCCCAGATATATCTGGTCCTTGTGGAGCTCCTATCCTTTCATCATCAGACTAACTCCCCTTTTTTCTTATGATTCTCTGTACTCTGCCAAAGGTTTGGTCATGAGTCTTTGCTTTGAAAACACTGCTAGTTAGAGTCTTTCAAATGCGCTCAGTAGACTCCTGTCATATGTTCCATGCGCATCCCATCTATCTTTCTAAATGAGGGTTGATAATCTTACCCCATGTCCGCTCTCTTGATTATCTTTTTTAGGTGTATAGATTTCATTATGTTATCATATCTTATAGGTCTATATAAGTGAGTATATACCGTGTTTGTCTTTCTCCTTCCGGGATATTTCACTCAGGATGATCTTTTCTAGATCCAACCATTTGCCTGCAAATTTCATGATTTCCTCCTTTTTGATTGTTGAGTAGTATTCCATTGTGTAAAAATACCACAATTTCTGTACCCATTCCTCCGTTGATGGACATCTGGGTTGTTTCCAGGTTCTGGCTATTACAAATAATGCTGCTATAAACATGGTTGAGCAAATATCCCTTTTGTGTTCTTGAGCAAACTTTGGGGATATACCTAGCAGTGGTATAGCTGGGTCTTGAGGAAGCACTATTTCTAATTGTCTTAGAAAGCACCAGATAGATTTCCAGACTGGTTGTACCAGTTTACATTCCCAACAGCAGTGGAGGAGGGTTCCCCTTTCTGCACAACCTCTCCAGCATGTGTTGTCCCTTGAGTTTTTCATCTTGGCCACTCTGATGGGTGTAAGGTGATATCTCAGGGTCGTTTTGATTTGCATTTCCCTGATGGCTAATGAGGATGAGCATTTCTTTAAGTGTTTCTCTGCCATTTGATATTCCTCTGTCGAGAATTCTCTGTTTAGCTCTGTTCCCCATTTTTTAATTGGATTACTTGGTTTGCTGCTTTTCAGCTTCTTTAGTTCTTTGTATATACTCGATATTAGTCCTCTGTCTGATAAAGGGTTAGTAAAGATTCTTTCCCAATCTGTAGGCAGGCATTTTGTTTTGATGACAGTGTCCTTTGCTTTACAGAAGCTTTTCAGTTTCATGAGGTCCCATTTATTGATTGTTGCTCTTAGAGCCTGTGCTGTTGGTGTTCTGTTCAGGAAGTTGTCTCCTGTGCCAATGAGTTCTAGGCTGTTCCCCGCTTTTTCTTCTAACAGATTTAGAGTATCTGGTTTAATGTTGAGGTCTTTGATCCACTTGGACTTTAGCTTTGTGCAAGGTGATAAATATAAATATATTTTCATTTTTCTGCATGTGGACATCCAGTTGGACCAGCACCATTTGTTGAAGATGCTGTCTTTTTTCCATTGAATGGTTTTGGCTTCTTTGTCAAAAATCGAGTATTCATAGGTGTGTGGGTTTATTTCTGGGTCTTCTATGCAGTTCCATTGATCCTCCTTTCTGTTTTTATGCCAATACCATGCAGTTTTTATTACTATTGCTCTGTAGTACCACTTGAGATCTGGGATAGAGATACCTCCAGATGATCTGTTGTTGTACAGGATTGTTTTGGAGATTCTGGTTTTTTTTTTTTTTTTTTCCATATGAAGCTGAGAATCGTTTTTCAAGGTCTGTAAAGAATTGAGTTGGTATTTTGATGGGAATTGCATTGAATCTGTAGATTGCTTTTGGCAGGATGGCCATTTTCACAATGTTAATCCTACCAATCCATGAGCACGAGAGATCTTTCCATCTTCTGAGATCTTCTTCAATTTCTTTCTTCATAGACTTGAAGTTTTTCTCAAACAGGTCTTTCACTTGCTTGGTTAGTGTCACCCCAAGATAAATTATGTTATTAGTGGCTATTGTGAAGGGTGTTGTTTCCCTAATTTCTTTCTCGGCCCTTTTGTCTTTGGTATACAGGAGGGCTTCTGATTTTTTTGAGTTGATTTTGTATCCTGCCACTTTGCTGAAGGTGTTTATCAGCTGGAGGAGTTCTCTGGTTGAATTTTTGGGGTCGCTCATATATACTATCATATCATCTGCGAGTAGTGACACTTTGACCACTTCCTTTCCGATTTGTATCCCCTTGATCTCCTTTAGTTGTCTTATTGCTCTGGCTAGGACTTCAAGTACTATGTTGAAGAGGTATGGAGAGAGTGGGCAGCCTTGTCTTGTCCCTGATTTCAGTGGGATTGATTTAAGTTTCTTTCCATTGAGTTTGATGTTGGCTATAAGCTTGCTGTATATTGCCTTTACTATGTTTAGATATGTGCCTTGTATTCCTGATCTCTCCAAGACTTTAAACATGAATGGGTGTTGGACTTTGTCAAATGCTTTTTCAGCATAACTACAGCATTTCCTCAGTGTATGTAGTTATGTCACCCTTTTCATCTCTGATTTTGTTGATTTGGACAGATTCTCTCTGCTTTTTAGTTAGTTTGGCTAAGGGTTTGTCTATCTTGTTGATTTTCTCAAAGAGCCAGCTTTTTGTTTCATTGATTCTTTGAATAGTTTTATTTGTTTCTAATTGAATGACTGCTTCAATTTACTTGGGGATATAGGGCTGTTCAGTCTTTCTACCTGATCTTGACTTAATGTTGGAAGATGGAATCTATCAAGAAAATTGTCCATTTCATTTAGGTTTTAAAATTTGTGGCATGTAGGCTTTTGTAGTATGACCTAATGATTGTTTGAATTTCCTCAGTGTCTGTAGTTATGTCACCCTTTTCATCTCTGATTTTGTTGATTTGGACAGATTCTCTCCATTGAGTTTGATGTTGGCTATAAGCTTGCTGTATATTGCCTTTACTATATTTAGATATGTGCCTTGTATTCTTGATCTCTCCAAGACTTTAAACATGAATGGGTGTTGGACTTTGTCAAATGCTTTTTCAGCATCTAAGGAGATGATCATGTGGTTTTTCTCCTTCAGTTTGTTTATGTGGTGGATTACATTGATGGATTTCCATATGTTGAACCGCCCTTGCATGCCTGGGATGAAGCCTACTTGGTCGTGGTGAATGATATCTTTGATGTGTTCTTGGATTCGGTTTGCAAGTATTTTATTAAGTATTTTTGCGTCAATGTTCATAAGAGAAATAGGTCTGAAGTTCTCTTTTTTTTGTTGGGTCTTTGTGTGGTTTAGGTATCAGGGTGACTGTTGCTTCATAGAATGAGTTTGGTAATGTACCTTCTATTTCTATTTTGTGGAATAGTTTGAGGAGGATTGGTGTGAGCACTTCTTTGAAGGTCTGGTAGAATTCCATGCTGAAACCATCTGGCTCAAGGGCTTTTTTTGGAGGGGAGACTGTGAATGACTGCTTCAATTTCCTTGGGGGATATAGGGCTGTTCAGTCTTTCTACCTGATCTTGACTTACTGTTGGAAGATGGAATCTATCAAGAAAATTGTCCATTTCATTTAGGTTTTCAAATTTTGTGGCATATAGGCTTTTGTAGTATGACCTAATGATTGTTTGAATTTCCTCAGTGTCTGTAGTTATGTCACACTTTTCATCTCTGATTTTGTTGATTTGGACAGATTCTCTCTGCTTTTTAGTTAGTTTGGCTAAGGGTTTGTCTATCTTGTTGATTTTCTCAAAGAACCAGCTTTTTGTTTCAGTGATTCTTTGAATAGTTTTATTTGTTTCTAATTGATTGATTTCAGCCCTGAGTTTGATTATGCCCAGCCTTCTGCTCCTCTTGGGTGTATCTGCTTCTTTTTTTTCTAGGGTTTTCAGTTGGGCCATTAAGTTGTTTGTATGTGATGTCACGAATTTCTTCTTGCAGGTACTTAGTGCTATAAATTTTCCCCTGAGCACTGCTTTCAATGTGTCCCATAAATTTGGGTATGTTGTGCCTTCATTTTCATTGAATTCTAGGAAGTCTTTAATTTCTTTCTTTATTTCTTCCTTAACCCAGCTGTCGTTGAGTAACAGGTTGTTCAGTTTCCATGTGCGTGTAGGCTGTTTGTTATTTCTGTTGTTTTTGAGGTCCAACTTAAGTCCATGGTGGTCAGATAGAATACAAGGGATTATTTCAATCTTTTTGTATCTGTTGAGGCTTTCTTTATGACTAACTATATGGTCTATTTTGGAGAAGGTTCCATGCGGAGCTGAAAAGAAGGTATACTCTTTTGAGTTTGGATGAAAAGATCTGTAGACGTTTATTAGGTCCATTTGATTTAGGGTCTCGGTAAGTGTTTTTATTTCCCTATTTGTTTTCTGTCTAGTTGATCTGTTCCTTGGTGAGAGTGGAATGTTGAAGTCTCCCACTATTAGGGTTTTAGGATCAATGTGTGATTTAAGCTTTAATATTGTTTCATTTACGAATGTAGGTGCTCTTGTATTTGGGGCATAGATATTCAAAATTGTGATGTCCTCTTGGTGGATTTTTCCTTTGATGAGAATATAGTGGCCGTCCTTATCTTTTTTGATTAACTTGGGTTGAAAGTCTATTTTATTAGATATTAGGATGGCTACTCCCGCTTGTTTTCTGGGTCCATTTGCTTGAAAGACATTTTTCTAGCCCTTTACTCTGTGGTAGTGTTTATCTTTGTTGTATAGGTGTGTTTCTTGGATGCAACAGAATGATGGATCCTGTTTCCGCAACCATTCTGTTAGTCTGTGTCTTTTAATTGGGGAGTTGAGTCCGTTGATGTTGATAGAAACTAGTGACCAACAAGTGTTACTTACTTTAGATGTGGTGTTGGTAGTGTCACTGAGTTTCATTGCTTGTCTTCTTTTGTTTTTTTTTTTTTGTTGTTGTTGTTGTTGTTGTGTAGTTATCTATTTCCTCTGTTTCCTTCGATGTAGTTGTTTTCTTTGGTTTGGAGTTTCCCTTCTAGTAACTTCTGTAGAGCTGGGTTACTATGTAGATATTGTTTAAATTTGGTTTTGTCTTTGAATATCTTGAATTCTCTGTCTATGTTGATTGAAAGTTTTGCTGGGTATAGTAGTCTGGGTTGGAATCTGTGGTCCCTTAAGGACTGTATGATTTCTGTCCAGGTTCTTCTGGCTTTCATAGTTTCTGTTGAGAAATCTGGTGTGATTCTGATAGGTCTACCTTCATATGTTACTTGGCCTTTTTCCCTTGCTGCTTTTAGAATTTTTTCTTTGTTTTGTAGGTTCAGTGTTTTGACTATGATGTGACGTGAAGAATTTCTTTTCTGGTCTAGTCTACTTGGTGTTCTGTAGGCCTCTTGTATGTTTATGGCCATCTCCTTCTTTAAGTTGGGAAAGTATTTTCTTGAAAATATTTTTCAGACCTTTGAGCCTGATTTCTTCTTTTTCTTCTACTCCTATTATTCTTAGGTTTTGTCCTGTCATGGTGTCCTTGATTTCTTGGATGTTTTGTGTTTGGAACTTTTCTGATTTATTTTTTCTTTGAGAGACATGTCAATTTCCGCAAGTGTTTCTTCGGCTCCTGAGATTCTTTCTTCCATCTCTCTTGTATTCTGTTGGTGATGCTTAACTTTGTAGTGCCTGATCATTTCTTCATGTTCTCCAGCTCCTGGTTTTTCTCTATTTGTGTTTTCTTTATTGATTCTAATTCTGTTTTCATGTCTTGCACCATTTCCTTCATCTGTTTGAATGTGGACTCCTGCTTTTCAATGATAGCTTCTATTTTTTTGTCCGTTTCCTCTCTATGTATCACTAATTGTGCCTCCACTTCTTTGGGTATAATTGCCTGTATTTCTATAAGAGCTTTGTTTATTTCTTCTTTATTTGCCTTCATTTGTGTGGACATTTCTTTGAGAGCTTTGTGCATTTCTTCTCTGTTTGCCTCAATTTTCGTGGTCATTTCTCTGAGAGCCCGATTTGTTTCCTCTTGGTTAGTCTCGATTTCTTTGGTTATTTCTCTGAGGGCTTTGTTCATTTCATTCTTATGGGCCTCTAATAGCTGGAGAAACATAGTTTTGAGGTTGCTTTCTTGTATATCTAGTGAATTGAAGTGTCCATTTTTTTGTGGGGTTGCTGGTGAGGTCATTATGTCCTGATTTTTGTTGGGAGTGTTCTTACATCTGCCTCTAGCCATGTGGTTATTTATAATCCTCACTGGTTGTTCCTCGAGATTGTAGTTTGGACTATGATCCTCTCTTTCTGTTTTCTGGACTGTTTTTTCGGGAAGATGAGAGAGGTTCACTGCTTTGGGAGTGTGCACTGTGTTTTCAGTTTTGCCTAAGTAAGGAATGTGAAGCTGGTGCTATTTGCGTGCGCTTTTAGCGGGCGCAGTGTGCATGAGTGGATTCTCTGACTATTGCAGTGGCCTGCAAGCCACTATTACGCAGTTCTGACTGAGATCCAGGGATTGTTTGCCTGGATTATCCTGGTGGACCCGCAAGGCAGAGGCTTCAATGTTGGGGTCGCTATCCCAAGAATCCCTCTGATGCCCACACTAGGGGTGTGGGTAGCAGGGATCTCGTCTGGTTGCTTCTGTGGAGAGGCCCTGGGTCTGGGGCAATCTCTCCCTAGAAGGCTTACTCACTCTCTTGCAGGACCAGTTGGAATGCACAGGGGTTCCCTTTTCTCACTACTCTCTGTTTTGGTCCTGCTTCGGAAGTGCACGAGTAGGCTAACAGTCAGCTCTGTGACACTGTGGCCGCAGGACTCGGTGTCCACCTTTCCTGTGTGCTGCCTCTTTGTCCTTTCCCTCTGCCAGGAGGGGTTATGTTGACTGGTCCCTGGGTGTCACGGGAAAGAGTTAGGATGAGTGTACTCAATCCCAGATCCCGGGCCCAAATTTCTCTGCCAGAAGCAGCCTAGCGGTAGAAGCTATGTTTGCTGATCCCAAGAGAGTACCGGGTAGGGTTGAGTGTCCTCAGATCCAGAGCTTGGGTTTCTCTGCTAGGGGCCGCTAGGTGAGCTGGAGAGAGGGTGCTGTGTCCTTGGCAGGCTGCCTCTCTGTCCTTCCCCTTTGACCTTCCCCTCTGCTAGGGCAAGCTTATGGAGGTGCTCTCAGGGGAGTGCCAGCAGGGGTTGGGGCTTCTCAGTGGGATCCTGAGCCCTGAGCCCGCGTTTCTCTGCCAGGGCTGGGTGGGGGCGCCACTGATAGAACTTGCTGCTAGACCTTATTGCGCTGGACCCAGGATAATCTCAGGACGTGTAGAATGACCACAGTCCCAGATCCCAAGCTGTAGTTTGTTTGCTAGGAGCGGCCGGCAGCACTGGAGTTCCAGCACTGTGAAGCTGCTGTGTGCCTCTTTATCCTTCTGCTCTGCTGCGGCAGGGTTATGGCAGCGTTTGGGGGAGTGCCCGAAAGGATTGGGTTTTCTCAGCCCTGATCTTGGGTTGGGGTACAGACAATGTGGTCTGTGGCAGATTCTGCTGGACGCCTCCTGCCTCCTCCGAAGAGGGAGTAGGGATTTTGAGCTGGGCGCGCAGCTGTGCAGCTGTAATCCATGCAAGGTGTGAGCTCAATTGTGATGGCGGCGGGTACCTGTGGTCTGAGAGACCTTCCAGGGAAAGACTGGGTGACTGTGACCAGTCTGGCAACTTTGCTTCCCCGTGGGGTTTTTTTACGACTGGGACTCTCAGCCTCAGGCACCCTTGTGCCCACCAATCAGCCTGGGAAAGTGATCTGCACAAGCAGGCTTGTGGCACCAGCCTGGAGACCCAAAGACCGCGTTGCCGGGTTCTCTTTCGGGTTCTGGCTGGGCAGCCGAGAGTCGACCCGACCGATTCCAACGCCATGGGAGCCTCCCCTCACCTGGGAAACAGGATCGATCGCTGTTGTTTTAGGGCCCAGAGTTCAGTCTCCTGGTCGCTGCATGGAGTGTGTTGTCCAGCTTCTCAGACATGGTGTTCTCCCGGTGCCGCCATCTGCCCCCCCCCCCCAGAAATCGTGAAATTTGCAGGCAAATGGTGGGAACTAAAAAAGATCATCCTGAGTGAGGTATCCCAGAAGCAGAAAGACACACATGGTATATATTCACTTATAAGTGGATATTAGACATATAATATTGGATAATCATACTAAAATCTGTACACCTAAAGAAGTTAAGAAAGAAGGAGTACACTGGGGAAGATTCTCAATACTCATTCAGAAAGGCAAATTAGATAAGTTATCAGAAGAAGGTGAAAACAAGGAATAAGGTGGGAGGCTACCCACAGAGGGCCTCTGAAAGACTCTACCCTGCAGTGTATTAAAGCAGATGCTGAGACTCATAGCCAAACTTCTGGCAGAGTATAGGGGAGATAGGAAGGCCTGGAAGGGTCTGGAGCTACACAAGGAAAATAACAGAACCAAAAAATCTGGGCCCAGGGGTCTTTTCTGAGAGTGATACTCCAACCAAGGACCATTCATGGAGAAAACCTAGAACCCCTGTGCAGATGTAGCCTGTGGAAGCTCAGTCTCAGATGGATTCCCTAATAAAGGGAGTAGGTGCTATCTCTGACATGAACTCAGTGACTGGCTCTTTGATCACCAACCCCTGGGGGGCAGGGTCAGCATTACCATGCCACAGAGGAAAACCATGAGAGACAGTCCTGATGAGACCTAATAGGCTTGGGTAGATGGAAGGGGAGAGGTAGGTACTCCCCTATCAGTGGATGGGGGAAGGGGCATGGGAGGAGATGAGGGAGGGAAGTAGGGAGGGAAGCATTGAGAGTGCATGAGGATGGGGGCTTCAGCTGGGATACGAAGTGAATAAATTGTAATAAATAAAAAAATAAATAGAAATAAATAAAAATAAATAAATAGAAATGACTTCACTATAAAAATAGAAGGGTATGATTTAAGAAGTAAAGATGCATAGGAAAGAAATAAGAAAAAAAAATGTAGCCCTTGGTAGCTCAGTATCCAAGTGGGTACCCCAATCAGGGGAACAGGGACTGTTTCTGACATGAACTCGATGTCAGGGCCTTTGACCCCCCCCCCCCGGGAGAATCAGCCTTGCTAGGCCACAGAGGAGGACTTTGCAGCCAGTCCTGAAGACACCTGTTAAACCAGTATCAGATGAAAGGGGAGGAGGTTCTCCCCTATCAGTGGACTTGGAAAGGGGCAGGGAAGAGATGAGGGTGGGAGGGTGGGATTAGGAGGGAAAGAGGGAGTGGGATACAGCAGGGATACAAAGTTAACAAACTGTAACTAATATTAAAAAAATAAAAATTAAAAAAATATATAAAAATATGGAATCAAATTAAAATCCTGAAGGAATATATACCAAAACAATCAGAGAAAAGGAATTAGAATACAGTGGATAAAAAAACAGTCACTGAAGGTTTGGAAAGGGAAACAAAAATGGTTCATTGTTTACCTAGTTGAGTTTCCCCCATCCCTCAACAATTCTCCTTACCAATAAAAGAAAAGAAGTAATTTAATATTTAATCCGAACATTTTTATGATAATTTGAGTCTTCATGCTACATTGGTACATTTTTTTACCTTGAAAATTTTATTCAAGACACTAAAAACAATTTCTAAAAAAATTATTCAGATTTTATATATAAGAGAATGTAATTCTTTGACAAAAGTCACTTGCAGGACAGTGGGTTAGTTTCAGGTTGACAACAACCTTGAATACCACATTTTACACTTACAAACAAAAGACAAACATCTGGATAACATGTCTAAAATATTTCAGAAAAAAAAACATTCAGCAAAAATAAACACTACTTGGCTTGAGAGGACTGACTACATCAAGAGATGACCCAATTTCAGTTCCCTGCACTAACATCATGTATGTGAGTGCCTGTAACTTGGGCTACAGGGGATCTGATGCCTCTAGCTTCCATGGACCACCATATAGTAATGCACCTACCCATATAGAAGCGTATCTTCCTCTCCACATACACCTAATTAAGAGTAATAAAACAGAATAAAGTGTACAGACAGAAGAGTGCTTGTAGCGAAATAGAACATTTGCTTCTTCTGAACAAGGGCTCTTGTTCCGTCCCTCAAATAGTGGTTTAAAAGACCTTTGACAAATTTCATGTAAAAGAACTTGGGAATTATTATTCATCATATGACAAAAATAAACCAGTAAACAGATTTCAGTAAACAATGCAAGTTAATATACTTTGAGTTAGGTAGGAATTTATTTAGAATTTAGATTGTAAAGATAACAACCTTTAAAAGCATTTAAAGAAAACGTGAACATAGAGAAGAGACTGTGAAATGTGTTATTATTTTCTATAAAAATCAAAACAGTTGAGGCTGGAAAGATGAAGCAGTAGTTAAGAGCAATTGTTTCTCTTACATGGGACCTGGTTTCAATTCCCAGCACACACATGTTGCTTCACAGCCAACCACAAGTCCAGTTCCAGTGGATCCAACAGCTTCTTCTGACTTCTGCAGGTATGAGAATGCATTTTAATATACATACAAGGCAAGCCAGAAACATACACAAAGAATAAAATAAATAAATCTCAGTTTATAAAAACTCAATCAATAGCTTAGATATCACTATTCAACTGTAGTAGGCATGTAGGTCCTTGTACTCACAAATAAGCACCAGGAAAAGCAAGAATGTTAAACATATTGGGCTCTCTCCTCAAAGAGAGAGATGTATTATCTGTTCTCTGGCCAGAAGTTTAGAAGAGAAGGTGGTAAATAGCCTGGCGACTGCTCTCTCTGTAGGTCCAGATCACACTGGCTTCCCCAGTGCCTTATCTTCAGCCTTTTTATCTCAGTCAGTGTATACCAGATCATTATCATGAGCAGCATTTACCTTGAGCCTGTTTTCTTAGTCAATCTATAGAACCTATCTTATCCGACCATATCACTTAAACTCTATAAAAGTTTAGATGTAACCGTGTTTTAAGTTTTGTTTCGCACACAGGATTGAATGTATTATCACTGTGACAATTTTTCCCCAAATTGTACTGAGCTTAAATATATGTAAATTAGACTACCTCTTGTCAGACTTTTGAAGTTTGAACCAACACCATCTACTGAATCATGTTGAGCTGAACTGCTTTCTTTTTTTTTTTTTTTGAATTTTATTTTTTTCTTATCAGTTACATTTTATTAACTCTGTATCCCAGCCGTGTTCCGATCCCTCATTCCCTCCCAGTCCCTCCCTCCCTCCCTCATCTCCACCGTGCCCCTTGCCAAGTCCAGGATAGGAGCTCCACAAGGACCAAATATATCTGGGCACAGGGTCTTTTCTGAGATTGACATGCAACCAAGGACCATGTATGAATGTAACCTAGAACCTCTGCTCAGATGTAGCCTGTGGTAGCTCAGTAACCAATTGGCTTCCCATAGTGAGGGGAACAAGGATTATTTCTAACAGAAACTCAATGACTGGCTCTTTGGCCTCCCCACCCCCCAAGGGAGGAGCAGTCCTGTTAGGCCACAGAGGAGAGCTTTGCAGCCAGTCCTGAAGATACCTGATAAAACAGGATCAGATGAATGGGGAGGAGGTCCCCCCTATTAGTGGACTTGGCAAGGGGCATGGTGGAGATGAGGGAGGGAGGGAGGGACTGGGAGGGAATGAGGGATCGGGACACGGCTGGGATACAGAGTTGATAAAATGTAACTGATAAGAAAAAAATAAAATTAAAAAAAAATATAAAATGTAATCATTCTAATATATTGGAAAAAAAGCCATATATACAAAGGGAAATACCAAATTGTGTTATACATCCAAAATATTTTATAAACAAATTTATTCAATACATTTATAAATAAACAAGTGGCATTAGAAGAGATGATCCTGAGGTGGCCACAGGAGGATATAGATACACTGGCAGTGACCAGGACAGGAGAGCACCCACAGATCTCCAGTGCATTCCCTTGGTGTCAGAGGGCTTTTATTATGGCTAGTGTTCTTACTGTATTTTGACACCATTTCGCCTCCCTCTAGTTGCAGAGTCCCACATTTCCCTCTCCCTCACTTAAACAATTCTCATAACACCATCAGGCATTGAATTTAAGGAAGGTCATGTCTGTTGACTGTACATGGTTGCTATGAAGACACTGCTATACACCCCACAAGTCAGAAGAAGCTTATGAGAATGAGTTTGATAGTATGTATTTTCAAATTTTGTATGCAAAATTCACACATTTGGTGGCATAAAAGTCACTTCTCAAGTATTTTTAGAAGTATTAAAAGTGAGTAGGCACATTACTGCTAAATTCATTAATATGAAAGTCAGCCAAAGGTACACACACACACACACACACACAAAAATACAAGGCAAATAGCAATTACTAATGGCATAATTGACACAAGTACAGACAAAGCAAGACAGACATAGGGCAAAAATAATAAAGTAGACAACGAGGAACACATTGTAGCACTAAAATCCATTCCTATCAAAACAGTTATAAATATTAATATCAGTGAACTGGATAACATATAAATAGCTCTCATGAAGCGATAAAGATCAAAAGGAATAGGCACATTACCTGATGAGACGTGATAGGCTAGGGTCAGAAGACCTCCTCTATCAGTGGACTTGGGGAGGGCCATGGGAGGAGATGAGGGAGGGTGGTATTGGAAGGGAATGACTGAGGGAGCTACAGAGGGATACAAAGTGAATAAACTGTAATTAATATGAAAATATAAATAAATTTTTTAAAAAGTTAAAAAACGGGAGAGGCGAAGCCAAGATGGCGACTAGCACGCACAGTTTCTGAGCTGTGGAATTGCTAACCATCTGAGTTGGTGCATGGAAGGACCTCTTACCCAGGAAAACAACGGTGAGGCTTCCTAAACAACAGGGAACATCGCAGGAGGCGAGAACTTTGGTCTCGGGTCACCCAGAGACTTGTTTGGGGAAGCTGCAGCAAGACCTCATAACCTGGCAGTGACAGCAGCACAAAGCTGGCGGAGCACATCAAAGAAGCAGGGCCAAACCAGAGAGCGGAGAGCCCAGATACCCTGATCTCGGCCAAGTGACCTGCCTGTAAGTGAGTGCACCCTTGAGAATCTGCAAATCCCCAGAGCCTGGGTCCTTCTAAAACAGAAGCCAGGCATCGAACCCCCTCCCACCCATATACCCACTTTGGGAAAGAGAGGGGCACTTGGGACATTGAAGTTCCTGCTCTGTGGGTCTAATTGAGGAGTTAAGGCAGTTAATGCCAGAAATTGCGCTGCGATCATCACTAGCGCCTGCGACATATACAGTGCAGAGCCTCTCCCACACACTCAAGGGTTCAACATTAGCCATCACTCTGTCCCTTGAGATACACGTCCACGCACACCCACACACACACACACACACACACACTTGCATTTGCCCTGTCTGCGCCTGCGTACTTTTCTCCCACAGGTACAGCTAGTCCTCAGCACACGCTAAGGACACGGGACCTCTCTCAGCTTGCTGAAGAACTCTCCAGACGCCAGAGAGAGACAGTACCAGTCTGATTTGCAGAATCCAAAAACAAACAGGGAAGGTTTCAGATAAGCCAATGGCCAGGGGTAGGCGAAAGAACACTTCCAACATAAATCAGGACATCGTGACTTCACCAGCAAACCCCCAAATAGATGGCTACTCCAATTCATCAGAAGCACAGAAAAATGACCTTAAAGCCATGCTTACCCAATTATTTGAGGCTCATAAGGAGGAAATGAACAAATCTTTCAAAGAGTTGGACAGTCAATTGGAGGTAAAGAAAGAAGAAATAGACAAAAGCCTTAAAGAAACACAGGCAAACATAGCCAAACAAATAGAGGCACAAGTAGAGATAAAATTAGTGGCATATAAAAAGGAAATGAACAAGGAAATAGAGACCATCGTAGAGAGACAGGAATCCAAATTCAAACAAATGAAAGAAATGGTGCAAGGCATGAAAACAGAATTAGAATCAATAAAGAAAACACAAAATGAGAAAACCCTTGAGCTGGAGAACTTGGAGAAAAGATCAGGAACCACAAAAGTAAGCATCACCAACAGAATACAAGAGATGGAAAAGAGAATCTCTGGAGCTGAAGACACACTTGCAGAAATTGATACTTCTCTCAAAGAAAAAGTAAAATCAGAAAAGTTCCAATCACAAAATATCCAAGAAATCAAGGATGCTATGAAAAGACAAAATCTAAGAATAATAGGAATTGATGAAAAAGAAGACTCCAGGCTCCAAGGTCCAGAAAATATTTTCAAGAAAGTCATAGAAGAAAACTTTCCCAACTTAAAGAAAGAGATGTCAATAAATATACAAGAGGCCTACAGAACACCAAATAGACTAGACCAGAAAAGAAACACATCACGTCACATCATAGTCAAAACACTAAATCTACAGAACAAAGAAAAGATATTAAAAGCAGCAAGGGAAAAAAGCCAAGTAACATATGAAGGTAGACCTATCAGAATCACACCAGACTTCTCATCAGAAACTATGAAAGCCAGAAGGGCCTGGGCAAGCATCATGGAGACTCTAAGAGATCACAAATGTCAACCCAGACTACTATACCCTGCAAAGCTTTCAATCAACATAGATGGAGAAAACAAAATATTCCATGACAAAACTAAATTTACACAATATCTACACAGCAAACCAACCCTACAGAAGATACTAGAAGGAAAACTCCAATCCAACGAAAACGAATTCACCCAAGAAAACAGGGCATACAGATAATATCCCAACAAAAACAAAAGGAAAACAAGCAATGAAACAGGGTAAGATCACCGACTCCATTACAAAAGGAACTAACATGCATTGGTCACTACTATCTATCAATATCAATGGACTCAATTCCCCAATAAAAAGATACAGACTAACAGAATGGTTGCGGAAACAGGATCCAACATTCTGTTGCATCCAAGAAACACACCTATGCAACAAAGATAAACACCACCTCAGAGTAAAGGGCTGGAAAAATGTTTTTCAAGCAAATGGTTCCAGAAAACAAGCTGGAGTAGCCATCCTAATATCTAATAAAATAGACTTCCATCCAAAGTTAATCAAAAAAAATAAGGAGGGCCACTATATTCTCATCAAAAGAAAAATCCACCAAGAGGACATCACAATCTTGAATATCTATGCCCCAAATACAAGAGCACCTACATTCATAAATGAAACATTATTAAAGCTTAAATCATACATTGATCCTAATACCTTAATAGTGGGAGACTTCAACACCCCACTCTCATCAAGGGACAGATCAACCAGACAGACACCAAATAGGGAAATAAAAGCACTCACAGAATCTCTAAATCAAATGGACCTAATAGACGTCTACAGATCTTTTCACCCAAACTCAAAAGAGTACACCTTCTTTTCAGCACCACATGGAACCTTCTCCAAAATAGACCATATAGTGGGTCACAAAGCAAGCCTCAACAGATACAAAAGGATTGAAATAATCCCTTGTATACTATCTGACCACCATGGACTAAAGCTGGACATCAACAACAACAGAAACAACAAAAAAAGGACACGCACATGGAAACTGAACAACTTACTACTCAATGACAGCTGGGTCAAGGAAGAAATAAAGAAAGAAATTAAAGACTTCCTAGAATTCAATGAAAATGAAGGCACAACATACCCAAATTTATGGGACACGTTGAAAGCAGTGCTCAGAGGAAAATTTATAGCACTGAATGCCTGCAAGAAGAAATTCATAACATCACTACAAACAACTTAATGACCCAACTGAAAACTCTAGAAAAAAAAGAAGAAGATACACCTAAGAGGAGCAGAAGGCGGGAAATAATCAAACTTAGGGCTGAAATCAATCAATTAGAAACAAATAAAACTATCCCAAGAATCAATGAAACAAAAAGCTGGTTCTTTGAGAAAATCAACAAGATCGACAAACCCCTAGCCAAACTAACTAAAAAGCAGAGAGAAACTATCCAAATCAGCAAAATCAGAAATGCAAATGGGGACATAACTACAGATACTATGGAAATCCAAACAATTATTAGGTCATGCTACAAAAACCTATATGGCACAAAATTTGAAAATCTAAATGAAATGGATAATTTTCTTGACAGATTCCATCTACCAAAATTAAGCAAAGATCAGGTAGAAAGACTGAATAGCCCTATATCTCCCAAGGAAATTGAAGCAGTCATTAACAGTCTCCCCTCCAAAAAAAGCCCTGGACCAGATGGCTTCAGTGCAGAATTCTACAAGACCTTCAAGGAAGTGCTCACACCAATTCTCCTCAAACTCTTCCACGAAATAGAAACAGAAGGAACACTACCAAACTCATTCTATGAAGCCACAGTCACCTTGATACCTAAATCACACAAAGATCCAACAAAAAAAGAGAACTTCAGACCAATCTCTCTTATGAACATTGATGCAAAAATACTCAATAAAATACTTGCAACCCGAATCCAAGAACACATCAAAGATATCATCCACCATGACCAAGTAGGCTTCATCCCAGGCATGTAAGGGTGGTTTAATATATGGAAATCCATCAATGTAATCCACCACATAAACAAAATGAAGGAGAAAAACCACGTGATCATCTCCTTAGATGCCGATAAAGCATTTGACAAAGTCCAACACCCATTCATGTTTAAAGTCTTGGAGAGATCAGGGATACAAGGCACATACCTAAACATAGTAAAGGCAATATACAGCAAGCCTATAGCCAACATCAAACTCAATGGAGAGAAACTTAAATCAATCCCACTGAAATCAGGGACAAGACAAGGCTGCCCACTCTCTCCATACCTCTTCAACATAGTACTTGAAGACCTAGCCAGAGCAATAAGACAACTAAAGGAGATCAAGGGGATCCAAATCGTAAGGAAGAGGTCAAAGTGTCCCTATTTGCAGATGATATGATAGTATACATGAGCGACCCCAAAAATTCAACCAGAGAACTCCTCCAGCTGATAAACACCTTCAGCAAAGTACAGGATACAAAATCAACTAAAAAAAATCAGAAGCCCTCCTGTACACCAAAGACAAAAAGGCTGAGAAAGAAATTAGGGAAACAACACCCTTCACAATAGCCACTAATAACATAAAGTACCTTGGGGTGACTCTAACCAAGGAAGTGAAAGACCTGTTTGAGAAAAACTTCAAATCTCTGAAGAAAGAAATTGAAGAAGATCTCAGAAGATGGAAAGATCTCCCGTGCTCATGGATTGGTAGGATTAACATTGTGAAAATGGCCATCCTGCCAAAAGCAATCTACAGATTCAATGCAATACCCATCAAAATACCAACTCAATTCTTTACAGACCTTGAAAAAAAAGATTCTCAGCTTCATATGGAGAAACAAAAAACCCAGAATCTCTAAAACGATCCTGTACAGCAACAGATCATCTGGAGGTATCTCCATCCCCGATCTCAAGCTGTACTACAGGGCAACAGTGATAAAAACTGCATGGTATTGGCATAGAAACAGACAGAAAGGAGGATCAATGGAACCGCATAGAAGACCCAGAAATAAACCCACACACCTATGAATACTCGGTATTTGACAAAGAAGCCAAATCCATTCAATGGAAAAAAGACAGCATCTTCAACAGATGGTGCTGGTCCAACTGGATGTCTACATGCAGAAAAATGAAAATAGATCCATATTTATCACCCTGCACAAAACTAAAGTCAAAGTGGATCAAGGACCTCAACATAAAACCAGATACTCTAAATCAGTTGGAAAATAAAGTGGGGAACAGCCTAGAACTCATTGGCACAGGAGACAACTTCCTGAACAGAACACCAACAGCACAGGCTCTACGAGCAACAATCAATAAATGGGACCTCATGAAACTGAAAAGCTTCTGTAAAGCAAAAGACACCTTCATCAAAACAAAACGACTGCCTACAGATTGGGAAAGAATCTTCACCAACCCTTTATCTGACAGAGCGTTAATATCCAGTATATATAAAGAACTAAAGAAGCAGAAAAGCAACAAACCAAGTAATCCCATTAAAAAATGGGGAATGGAGCTAAACAGAGAATTCTCGAAAGAGGAACATCAAATGGCAGAGAAACACTTAAAGAAATGCTCAACCTCATTAGCCATTAGGGAAATGCAAATCAAAACAACCCTGATATTTCACCTTACACCCATCAGAATGGCCAAGATGAAAAACTCAAGTGACAACACATGCTGGAGAGGTTGTGGAGAAAAAGGAATCCTCGTCCATTGCTGGTGGGAATGTAAACTGGTACAACCACTCTGGAAGTCAATCTGGTGCTTTCTCAGACAATTAGGAGTAGTGCTACCTCAAGACCCAGCTATACCACTCCTAGGTATATACCCAAAGTTTGCTCAAGTACACAACAAGGACATTTGTTCAACCATGTTCGTAGCAGCTTTATTTGTAATAGCCAGAACTTGGAAACAACCCAGATGTCCATCAACAGAGGAATGGATACAGAAATTGTAGTACTTTTACACAATGGAATACTACTCAGCAATCAAAAGGGAGGAAATCATGAAATTTGCTGGCAAATGGTGGGATCTAGAAAAGATCATTCTGAGTGAGGTATCCCAGAAGGAGAAAGACAAACTTGGTATATACTCACTTATATAGACCTACAAGATATGATAAACATAATGAAATCTACACACCTAAAGAAGATAATCAAGTAAGTGGACATGGGTGAAGATGATCAATCCTCATTTAGAAAGACAAATGGGATGTGCATTGAATGTATGACAAGAGTCTATCGCAAAAGTCATCTGAAAGACTCTACCTAGCAGTGTTTCAAAGCAGACACTAAGACTCATAAACAAACCATGGCAGAGTGCAGGGAATCATATGAAAGAAGGGGAGTTAGTATGATATGGAAAGGATAGGAGCTCTACAAGTACCAAATATATCCAGGCACAGGGCCTTTTCTGAGACTGACACTCAACCAAGGACCATCTATGGATATAACATAGAACTTCTTCTGGGATGCGGCCCGTGGTAGCTCAGTAACCAAGTAGTTTTCCAAAGCAAGGGGAACAAGGACTATTTCTAACAGGATCTCAAGGGCAGGCTCTTTGTCCTCCCCCCCCCCCAGGGGAGGAGCAGTCCTGTTAGGCCACAGAGGAGGACTTTGCAGCCAGCCTTGAAGATACCTGATAAAACAGGGTCAAATGAAAGGGGAGGAGGTCCTCTCCTATCAGTGGACTTGGAAAGGGGCAGGGAGGAGACTAGGGAGGGAGTTGGGGAGGGGGAGGGAATGAGGGAGCAGGATACAGCTGGGACACAGAGTTAACAAATTGTAACTAAAAATAAAAATAAAATTAAAAAAAATAAAAAAATAAAAAAAAGTTAAAAAACACATCAACTAATACTTTTCCTCTACCTGAACACATGAATTGAGAAATACATTAACTAAAAATAATTATAATAATAATTATTAATAAAAACTTAAAATAAAAATAAAGAATATGTTCCTGCTTCTCAGTAGTGTAGATGGTATTGCTTTACAAATGCAGGTGGAAGTAAATTGCTCGGCAACAAATAAAAACCCAAGTAGAATTTTAAAAAGCACAAACATGTTAAGAACACCAAACTTAAATAACTTTCAATCAACAGTTTAAAAGCAACTTTAAAACTTTCAATCAAAAGTTTAAAGATAAAAAGTGACTCAGCATTAATCACAATCAGATCACAAGTGAAATTTTAGTTTCTCTAAAGTTGAATTTGTGAGATGCAGATAAAACTACGAAATTCATATTATGGAATATTTATATGCATAACATTTTAAAAAGAAAATATTTAAATAGTATATCTAACTTTCAAAGAAGAAACACTTTAAAATGACTAACAGAAGGCATAAAATAGATTAGGAAAGGGCATTAATAAGAAATCACTGTGAAATTAGTGCATGAGAATGAAAAAGACAGAACTAATGTGGCAAAGCGACATCCTTTGAAAACAGTAACTTTTCTGTATCTCTCTGCAAATATGTATTCTGAACAATTTTCAGTGTTATACTAGTAAGGATAGACAATGAGAATATGCCAGTTCTTCTGAGAAAGAATCATTTAGGTTCAAGTCTCATTAAAAAAATAATTCTAGGAAATATTTAAAAAAAGTCAAACTTTAAAAAATTACTGAATAAAGGTTGAACTAAATATTAGATGGTATATATGGTGTTACATAGTCAGATAATACTCTTGTCCAAAATGAGCTATACTGTGATGACAAAGACTGTATAATAACGTTTAATAAAATGGCCTTAGCACTTCTCAGTTTGATTAAACTTAGACAGATTTCCCCTTCTTTTAGCATCTGACTTTCTTTTCTTTCTAACATCTATTTTGGAAAAATTGTAACTGAAACTTCTTCCTTCGCTCCTGGGAAATCTAAATTCTCTCCCAGAGTTTTGTCATTTACACCTCAGGAGAGCCATTCATAATGACCTGAGAAGCAACCTTCCAAAATGTAATCATTAGTAAAGACAGGTACCCTCTACTCTGGGCTAGACAATCCTCGCTTCTCTTAGCAATAATTATCAGGTGGCCTTAATAAACATCAGTGCAGACTGGCTACTACAATACTGGCCAGTAATTACCTCATTCAAGTGCTTAAACACTCAGCTTTAGTTCCTCTGACTCTCTCTATCCTATTCAATATCCTTCAATAAAGCCAGTCAGAACAATTAACCTTTGATTTTATATTAAAGATTAATAAATTCTTAATTGCAACTCAGAATTATATGAAAAAAACTTCTAATAGAAAAAAAAAGCACAATCTATACTATAAACTTACTGATGATTAAAAAGTAAACCTGGCTACTATAGATTGAATAATCATGAAAAAAAATCCATCATTGTAAAAAATGTTTTTAAAGTTACTGAATAAAAATTTGAACCAAATATTGGATGTTATATATGATGTTACATATTAAGATAATCAGCATCTCCTTCTATCCCAATCTGGCGCTTTCTTAGACAATCAAGACTAGTACTACCTCAAGATCCAGCTATACCATTTCTAGGCATATATCCAAAATACTCTCAAGAATACAAGGACATTTGCTCAACCATGTTCCTGGCAGCTTTGTTCATAATAGCAAGAATCTGGAAACAACCCAGATGTCCCTCAACTGAGGAATGGATACAGAAATTGTGGTACATTTACACAATGGAGTATCTGTCAGCAATTAAAAACAAAGGAATCATGAAATTTGCAAGCAAATGGATGGAACTAGAAAGATCATCCTGAGTGAGGTATCCAAGAAGCAAAAACACACACATGTTATATACTCATTTATCAGTGGATATTAGACATATAATATAGGATAAACGTACTGAAATTTGTACACCTTAAGAAGATAAGCAAAAAGGAGGACCTTGGGTAAGATGCTCAGTCTTCATTCAGAAAGCCAAACAGGATAGAAATCGGAATAGGGAGAAAACAGGGAAGGGGACAGGAGCCTACTTCAGAGGGCCTCTGACTCTACCCATCAAAGCAGACGCTGAGACTCATAGACAAACTTTGGGCAGAGTGCAGGGAATCTTATGAAAGAAGGGAGAGATAGAAAGACCTGGAGGGGACAGGAGCTCCAAAAGGAGACCAACAGAACAAAAATTCTGGGCCCAGGGGTCTTTTCTGAGACTGATACTCCAACCAAGGACCATTCATAGAGATAACCCAGAACCCCTGCACAGATGCAGTGCATGGCAGCTCAGTCTCCAAGTGGGTTCCTTAGTAAGGGGGACAGGGACTGTCTCTGATATGAACTCAATGTCTGGCTCTTTGATCACTTCCCCCTAATGGGGGAGTAGTTTTAAGAGGCCACAGAGGAGAACAATGTAGTCAGTCCTGATGAGACCTGATAGGCTAGGGTCAGATGGAAGGGGAGGAGGACCTTCCCTCTTAGTGGACTTGGAGAGGTGCATGGTAGGAGATGAAGGAAGGAGGATGGGATTAGGACAAAATGAGGGAAAGAGCTACAGCTGGGATACAAAGTGAATAAACTGTAATTAGTACAAAAATTAAAATTAAAAAAGCAAATATTTTAAAAAGTAAAAATATAATTAAAAAAAGACATATAGAGTATACCTAGATCAACATACTACATGGTACTCCAAAAGTGTAGACAATTTAATGACTTCTATGTATTTTAAAAATTAATTTGAATTTTAAAATAAATATGTGAGAAACTGATGAAAAGGCTACATATACCATAATTATTTCTGGAAGTTAAGTTTTCAAGTTAAAAAAATTCAACCAGCCAGTGAGAAACACAAGTTGCAAAGATGAATAGTTACATAAGAGTAAATGCAGAGAAGAGACACATGTTCACTCAGTATAAGGAAAGGATAAATGAAACAGCACAGAGACACTATTTCATACGTTTAAAATAGAAAAACACCGAAAAAGAGACAGTTTCATTGGTAGATATGGTATAATGTAGTTAATTTTAGACAATGCTAATATGAGTGTAATTGTCTTAGAGTTTGTTTACTATGTAATTTATTTATTTTAGACCCCAGGTGCAGGTTCCTCCTCTCTCTCCTCCCAGTCCCTATCCCTCCTACTCTGTCCCTCTCTCATTTTCACCCCAGAAAAAGGGAGCCCACCTCCACCCAAAACAATGCTCTCCAGCACATCAAGTCACATCAGGACTGAACATATCCTCATCCACTGATGACTACAAGGCATCCCTACCAGGGGGAAGTGATCCAAAAGCAGGCAATAGAGTCCATGTTAGAAACAGCTTCCACCGGAACCCCCTCTACTTGCCTGGTGACTCACATCAAGACCAAGCCTCCCTTTGGCCACATATGTGCAGGGGCCCTAGGTCCAGACCATGAATGTTTCTTAGTTGGTATCTCAGTCTCTGCAAGTGCCTGTGGGTCTGGATTTGTTGTTTACGTTGGTCTTGTTGGATTTCTCTCCCATCAACATCCTTTCATCTTTCTCCCAAACGTTTGCAAGATCCCTGGAGCTCTGTCCCATGCTTGGTTGCAAGTCCCAGCATCTGTCTCCATCCCCTGCTCGGTGGAGTCTTCCAGAGAACAGTTATGTTAGGCTCCTGTCTGCAAGCAGAGCAGAGCATCATAAATAGAGTCAGGGGTTAGCCCTCTAGTGTGAGGTAGGTCTGAGGTTGAGCCACTCATTGGTGGGACATTCCTTCAATCACTGTTCCCTTTTTATCCCTCTATTTCTTGTAGGCAGGGTAATGTTTTGATCAAAGGTTTTGTGGGTGGGTTGTTATTCCCCTCACTCCACTAGGAGTCCTGCCTGACTAGAAAGGGGTCACTTCAGTCTTCATGTTCCCCCCACTCCAGTACTTGAAGTCTCAGCTAGAGTCCCTGGAGCCTGTTGCAGGCCTCCAACTTTTCAAGAGATGCTTGCTCCCCACCTCAGTTTTTCTCCTCTCTGCCAGCCCTCTCACCTGAAGTAGACTTCATCTCAGGAAGGCAGGGATGGTTCAACATACGAAAATTCTTCAACCTAATCCACCATAGAAAGAAGTGAAAGAAAACACGCACACACACACACACACACACACACACACACACACACACACACGATTATCTAATTAGATGCTGAAAAGGCCTTTGGCAAAAATCCATGTTTAAAGTCTTGTTTAAAATCTTGTTTAAAGTTTTGGAGGAGAGGGGGACAAGATGGCGGCGCCAGGAGAACACTGCTTCTGAGGAGCAGGACAACATTTTCCATACAGTGACCAAGAGACTGAACTCTGGGCACTAAAACAACCTGTTTCCCAGGTAAGAGGAAACCCCCACAGTGTGGGAATCAGTCGGGTCCACTTTCAGGTCACCCAGCCAGAACCTGGAAGAGATTCCGGGTCATGCAGGCACTAGGTCGCCAGACCAGAGCCACATGCCTGCATGTCCTGATCACCTTCCCAGGCTTATCGGTGGGCACAAAAACCACCAGAGACTGGGAGTCCCAGTCGTAAGAAAACCCCATAGGGAAGGAAGGAAACCTTACTGACTTGGGTCACACAGTCTTTCCCTGGAAAAAGTCTCACAGACTGGCAGGTACGAGCCGCCATCACTGAACTGGGCTCCAGCTGCAGGCACAGAGAGTTGCTACATGCCCAGCTCTCTGGCACAGAAAGAGCTGTGCACCCCAGGGCACCAGAGACTGGGATTCCCTGTCGGGAGAACACTGAAAGAAATAAAAGAAACAGAAGATTGTTCAAACAAACAGCTGAAGGAATTGAAGGAAAAAACAGGAAAATACAGTCAGACAGGTGAAAGAAATCAACAAAACGGCTCAAGATCTGAAGATAGAATTGGAAAAATTAAAGAAAACACAAATGGAGAAAATTGTTGAAAGAACTTAGGGAAGAAAACAGGAACTACAGAGGTTATCATAACCAATAGACTACAAGAGATGGAAGAAAGAATCTCAGGTGTGGAAGATACAATGGAAGAAATAGATGTATCTGTCAAAGAAAATGTTAAATCTAAAAAAATTCTGACACAGACTGTCCAAGAATTTCAAGAAAACATAAAAAGACAAAACATAAGAATAAAAGGAATAGAGGACAAAGAAGATTCCCTGATCCAAGGCCCAGAAAATATTTTAAAAAAAATCATTGAAGAAAATTTCCCCAACTTAAAGGAGAGGCCAATAAGAATACAAGAGGCCTACAGAACTCCCAATAAATTAGACCAGAAAAGAAAATCCTCCTGCCACATAATAATCAAAACAGTAAGTATACAGAACAAAGAAAAAATACTAAAAGCTGCAAGGGAAAAAGGTCAAGTAACATATAATGGCAAACCCATTATATGAATCACACCTGACTTTTCAACAGAGACTATTAAAGCCCAAAGAGCCTGGCTGGATATCATGCAGACCCTAAGAGAACACAGATGTCAGCCCAGGCTACTATACCCAGCAAAACTCTCAGTCCTCATAGACAGAGAAAACAAGATATTCAATGACAAAAACAAATTTCAAAAATACCTACATGCAAATCGAGCATTACAGAAGACACTAGAAGGGAAAATACAACCTAAGAAAAGTAGCTACTTTCAAGAAAACACAGGAAATAATTAACCTCACTACAATAAAACAAAAAGCAACCAAGCACACAACCTTATGACCGCAGCCAATATCAAAATCAAAGGATCTAACAGCCACTGGTCATTAATCTCTCTCAACATGAATGGACCAAATTCTCCAATAAAAAGACACAGACTAACAGGATGGATGCGTAAACAAAACCCAGCATCTGTTGCATGCAAGAAAGACACCTAAGTCACAAAAATAGAGATTACCTGAGGGTAAAGGGTTGGAACAAGGCTTTCCAAGCAACTGGACCCAAGAAGCAAGCAGGGTTCACCATTCTAATATCTGCTAAAATAGACTTTCAACCAAAATAATAAAAATTATTAATTTATTTAGATGGGGAAAGACACTTCATACTCATCAAGGGAAAATTCCAGCAGGAAGACATTACAATCCTGAACACGTATGCCCCAAATACAAGGGCACCCACATTTGTAAAAGAAACATTGATAAAACTTAAACCACACATAGATCCCCACACATTAATAGTGGGAGACTTCAACACCTCATCTCAACAAAAGACAGGTCAACAAAACAGAAATTAAAAAAAGAAACAATGTCTCTAACAGAGGTCATGAATCAAATGCACTTAACAGACATTTACAGAACCTTACACTCCAAAACAAAAGAATTTACCTTCTTCTCAGCACCTCATGGAACCTTCTCCAGAATAGACCATATAGTTGGTCACAAAGCAAGCCTCAACAAATATAAGAAGATTGAAATAATCCCTTGTATCCTATCTGATCACCATGGAATAAAGCTGGGCCTCAACAACAACAGAGTAACAAAAAGCCTACACACACATGGAAACTGAACAACTTGCTACTAAATGACAGCTGGGTCAGAGAAGAAATAAATAAAGTAAAGTCTTCCTAGAACTCAATGAAAATGAAGACACAACATACCCAAACTTGTGGGACACAATGAAAGCGGTGCTAAGAGGAAAGTTCATAGCACTAAGTGCCTTCAAGAAGAAATTCAAGACAGCTCATTCAAGCAAATTAATGGCTCACTTAAAAACCCTAGAAAAAGAAAAAGCAGACACAACAAAAAGGAGTAGATGGCTGGAAATAATCAAACTCAGGGCTGAAATCAATCAATTAGAAACAAATAAAACAATTCAAAGAATCAATGAAACCAAGAACTGGTTCTTTGAGAAAATCAACAAGATAGACAAACCCTTAGCCAAGCTAATTAAAAGGCAGAGGGACACCATACAAATCAACAACATCAGTAATGAAAAGGGGGATATAACTACAGACACTAAAGAAATACAAACAATCATTAGGACTTACTTCCAAAGTCTATGTGCCACGAAATTTGAACAGAAGAGCCAGAATTAAACCCACACACTTATGGACACCTGGTCTTTGACAAAGATGCCAAAACCATACAATGGAGAAAAGATAGCATCTTTAATAAATGGTGCTGGTCTAACTGGATGTCTACATGTAGAAAAATTAAAATAGATCCATACCTATCACCCTGCACAAAAGTAAAGTCCAAGTGGATCAAAGACTTCAACATAAAACTAGACACATTAAATCGGTTAGAAGGAAAGTGGGGAAAACCCTAGAACTCATTGGTATAGGAGAAAACTTCCTGAATAAAACACCAACAACACAGGCTCTAAGAACTACAATAAATAAATGGGACCTCATGAAACTGAAAAGCTTCTGTAAAGCAAAAGACACTGTCATCAAAACAAAAAGACTGCCTACAGATTGGGAAAGAATTTTCACCAACCCTTTATCTGACAGAGGACTCATATCCAGTATATACAAAGAACTGAAGAAGCTGAAAAGTAGCAAACCAAGTAATCCAATTAAAAAATGGGAAACAGAGCTAAACAGAGAACTCTCTGTAGAGGAATTTCGAATGGCAGAGAAACACTTAAAGAAATGCTCAATGTCATTATCCATTAGGGAAATCCAAATTAAAACGACCCTGTGATTTCACCTTACACCCATCAGAATGGCCAAGATGAAAAACTCAAGTGACAATACATGCTGGAGAGGTTGTGGAGAAAGGGGAACCCTCCTCCACTGCTGGTGGGAATGTAAACTTGTACAACCACTCTGGAAATCAATCTGGCGCTTTCTCAGACAACTAGGAATAGCGCTTCCTCAAGTTTCAGTCATACCACTCCTAGGCATATATCCAAAAGAGACTCAATTACCCAGTAAGGAATTTGCTCAACCATGTTTGTAGCAGCTTTATTTGTAATAGCCAGAAGCTCGAAACAGCCCAAACTCCCCTCAAGTAAAGAATGGATGCAGGAATTGTTGTATATCTACACAATGGAGTATTAATCAGCCATGAAAAATAAGGAAATCATGAAATTTGCAGGTAAATGGTGGGACCTGGAAAGGATCATCCTGAGTGAGCTGTCCCAGAACCAGAAAGACACACATGGTATATATGCACTTATATAGACTTATAACATAGGATAAACCTACTAAAACCTGTACATCTAAAGAAACTAATCAGGAGAGAGGACCCTGACTAAGACGCTCAATCCCCATCCTAAAAGGCAAAGAGGATGGACATCAGAAGAAGAAGAAAACAGGAAATAACCTAGGAATCTGCCACAGAGGGCCTCTGAAAAGCTCTGCCCTGCACACTATCAAAGCAGATGCTGAGACTTATGGCCTACTATTGGGCAGAGTGCATGGCATCTTATGTAAGAAGTGGGAATTTGTAAGATCTGGAGAGGACAGAAACTCCACAAGTAGAGCAACAGAACCAGAGAATTTGAACACAGAGGTCTTCCCAGAGACTCATACTCCAACCAAGTACCAGGCATGGAGATAACCTAGAACCCCTGTACAGATGTAGCCCATGGCAGTTTAGCGCCCAAGTGGGTTACATAGTATTGGGAAGCGGGACTGCCTCTGACATAATCTGATTAGCCTGCTCTCTGATCACCTTCCCCTGAGGGGGAACAGCCTTAACAGGCCACAGAAGATGACAATGCAGCCATTCCTGATGAGATCTGATAGACTAAGATCAGAAAGAAGGAGAGGAAGACCTCCCCTATCAGTGGACTTGGGGAGGGGCATGCGTGAAGAAGGGGGATAAAGGTGGGATTAGGTGGGTAGGAGGGAGGGGCTTATAGGGGGATACAAAGTGAATAAAGTTTATTAAAATTAAAAAAAAGTTTTGGAAGTATCAGGGGATACAAGGTACATACCTAAACACAATATATGGCAAGCCAATAGTCAATTTCATGTTTAATGGAGAGAGATTTAGAGTTTTTATTGCTATGACTAAACACCATAACCATAAAGCAAGTGGGAGAGGAAAGGGCTTATTCAGCTTATGTTTGCACATTGCTATTCATCAGTAAAGGAAGTCAGGACAGGAACTCAAAGAGAGAATGGACCTGGAGGCAGGGGCTGATGTAGAGGCCATTCAGTGGTGCTGCTTACTGGTTTGCACCTCCTGGCTTGCTCAGCCTGTTTTTTTTTTTTTTTTTATAGAAGACAGGGCACAAGTCCATGGATGACACTGCTCACCATGGCTGAGCCCTCCCCCATTGATCACTAATTGAGAAAATGCCTTACAACTTGATCTAATGGAAGCATTTCTTCAATTAAGGCTCCTCTCTCATGACTGAAACTTGTGTTAAGTTGACACACAAAACCAGCCTGTATATTAATGTTAAAAACTCAATAAGTACTTTGACATGATGAATATTTATCGTGTCAAAGTCATTAAAGTTCAGAAACCACAGTCTCTTTTCTAGGAATCTTTTCAAAAGTGACAATGACACATGACAAATATTTTATGCCACCTTGATTATTAAAATGATTGGGGCTGGGAAGATAGATGCAGTGAGGGAAGAAGTACTTAATGTGGAAGTGTAAGGACCTGGGGTTGAGTATCCAGCACCCATGTAAAATATCAGGCATGGTCATGCTTGTCACCCCTCCATACAGGAAGTGGCAAGGGGTCAGGCAAGCTCTTTGGTCAGCCAACTTCAGTGAGAGATCTTATGTCAAAGCATTAAAGCTAAGAATGATGGGAGAAAACTTGGTTGTCAGCTCCTAATTTCCATATGTCTATGCATGGGACTATATACACTATAGTCAAGCACATCATCACATGCACAAATACCACACAAGCATAACATCACACAGAGAGACAAACAAACATATACACAAACACATTACCTTTAAAAGAAATTATCCATCATTTGTGAAGAATGATCTAAAATTAATGGCATATGTTGCAACAAACTCCCATCAAGCTGATAAGCACATCTAATATGACATCTGTCAACTCACAAGACCCTCATTCCCAGCTTTAATGAACACACATTGCAGATATTTTATTACAGATGCACTATGAAACATATATGTATATGTACGTATTTGTAAAATATTTAAGCACAGTTCAATCCTCACACAGACTGCGAGTCTATACTTTTAATAAATATAATAGATCCCTTGGATTCATGTTCATTAATTGCTATGGATCAATAAATGATCAAGATGACCCTAACACAAGGTGGAAAAGAGACAAAGTTTAATGAGGTTACTCCAAAAAGACTCAGAAATATTTTGACCCCTTCTCAGCAGCAAACCTGCGCTGATACAGAAAGCACCTGAGATTTATAGCTAACTGAGCAACAAAAAAATATCAAGCATATGATGTACAATTTGAGAAAAAGATTTCTGCGAATGTATAAATATCTAAAATATCATATATTTGTGATATCCAAATAGCATGAAAGTATTGGAGAATAGCCATAATAATTTCATCTAATACATGAAATGCTGAGCAAACTGGAAAAGTCACAGTTTTTACAACAACTAATTGATGTAGACAAAGTGGCAATGGGTAGTAAAACTGTTAAGTAAAGATTTATTAAAAATAGTCTTTCATGTAACTTTTAAAATTAATAAGTTTTCTATGTCCATTTTTAGCTGCCTAAACTTTACTGTTATTTTTATCATATTGTGAAAAATTTCAATGTGTAGTATTCTGACGATACACTGAGTATATCTGCATATTTTCCTAACTTGCGCTTTGTGTAATCAAAGTTCAATGCGAATTATTTGTACATTTTTTCTAAATACATTACAATAGATTAAATAAGACAGGCCTAGAGCATAATACATTCAGATAAGCTTATGGGACTCAGCAAATAAAGGAAGCCCCACTTCACTGTCCTGTGATACATTTAAATTGAGAACATGTGGGGTATTTGAAATAAAATATTGAGAATGAATAAGTATGGGCCAGGAAGTTGTTGTGAAGAGGGTTTTATCTGGTACTAACCAATTATGATTTTTTTGCCTTCTACAATCTAGCCAATGTCACTTTCTCCATCAGAATGCTGAAGAGGCAGGTTTGTCTTTCAGCATACACACACACACACACACACACACACACACACACACACACACACGGAGCACAGTTTAGAATGTGGTAATATGTCCTGAAAACATGCACTTTGTTGGAAGAACTAATGACCAGAGAGAAAGATTAATCATGCTTATATTTCAAAAGAGCAAAACTTATTTACCCTACTTGTCTTTTATATACTGCCAAGAAACTAAAATACTTATTTTAGTTTCAAATGTTAATTGAGAAAATGAACAAGTTCGCACTGATTTCATACACTTTATAGAGTAAAAGTTTTGCATTTCATATTTAAAAGACAAATGTGAAGGAATACACTGTTCGCATAGGTATTAACTATTAGGGTATTTGAGATTTGGAACATGTGGAGGTATTTAGCACTGTTTTCGGAAGCTCAATGAAAACAATCTAAGACAGATGGTTTTGGAGAAGGAACCTGGCTTATGTGACCTTTCATCCAAAATAATATGCTTAATAGTTGACTCTTCATATCAGTATAATTAATAACTAGGATTTATATCTTAAACTGTACAAAGAAGTTCTCACACATATTCTCAGATAACACAGCCATCCTGTAAGTGATGGCTTATTAATGGCCTGTTCCCTTCACAGAGCCTTGGATTCCCATTGCTAGTCATAGAAAAATGAAGGAACATTTTGATGCCTAGGAAATAATCATGTATTTTGAAAGTTTCCAGAAAATAATTTGTTTTCCTAAATAGCTCTTTTCCTATCAGTTGCCTTTATTTGGAGAAGCCCATGCCCCTGAAAGAGAATGCAATGCAATATACTGTACTGTTTCATTTTGCATTTCTAAGAAATTTCACGATTGAATCTTATACAAGTGACCTTTGCTAGGATCAAAATGTGTCAACGCCATGTTTTAGTTATCCATCTTTGCATCACGTTCACTGTTTTATTTTCAAAATCATGGCATCCTGGTTATGCACAAGATTGATTAAGGACTTACTCTCCTAAGCTTTTCTCTTTGTTATCTTTCTCCATGATATTCAAACTTCTGGTATTTCAGCAATTTATAAGCAGAAATATCTGAAACAGGAGATAATATACTCTAGAACTATAATGGAATCTTCTTTGAAATTTTGGAATAAAATTGATCCAGCTCAATTAAGCCACACAGAGATTCCTTCTCTGCTCCCTGTTTTGGAGGCCTGTGATAGGGTTCACTGTTTCCAGCATAGTTGTTTCCAGCTTTGGATGTGCATTCTCTCATCAGTTTGGGTTTACAGCTTCCATCAATGTTGTTCTAGCTTTGTTTATTATAAACAATTGTTGTTACAGGTGTACAGTTTAAAATGTTTCGAATGTCAGTATATTGTACATTTAATTTTTCTTATTCATACTAAGCTAACACATTCTAAAAATTTTAAATTAGAAACTTCACAGTATTAAATTTACTTTTCTAGAACAGAAGATTGGAAAGATGGTTCAGTAATTAAGGGCAGATACTGTATTGCAGAATCCTTAGTTCATTTCCTAGTACCTTACTTGAGTAGTGCACAACCATCTGTAACTCCATTTCAAATAGATCCAATGTCTGCTTTTGGTCTCTACAGGTATTACACTCCTGTATAAAACAACACAGAGATGCACACACATATACATAATTAAAATATTTTAAAATATCTCAAGAATTCTTACAATGAAACATGAATATGCATAGATTTCCTTGTCCATTATGTGGATGTGTCCGTGATGACACTGAGTAGCGATCACAAGGCACATATTAACTTTACATTTTCTATTTAATGTTATGCATGTTCTCTCTTGGAAATAACTGTTGTACCCAATATTTATTGTTTTTGCCAGTGTCATATATTCTTCTCACTTCTTCACCTGCATTCTAAAGTTTCTCATTTACCTCATTATCCCCCTGATGCACAGCCCTCTAATGCACATTCCTCCCACTGAAGTCACAGGAGTCTATCTTTTTTATGAAAAAAATTTATAAATTTTTTAAAAATTTTATAAAAATTAAATTTTACCTTCTTGTAGATTCTGATCTTAGGATAAGAAGCAACAGGGGAAATACACAAACACACAAATAAATTACATATAAATAAACAATAAACGAGTCACTTATGTCTTAGTTTTTCAAAGTTACCTGTCTAGGAAGGGCATAAAATTAATCAAAATAAAGCTTAAATAGTATTCACAAAGAAGAAAAATAGTATTGATCAGAAGTTTAAATTTATTAAAGAATGAGTGAATTAAAATAAAACTTTTCTGTTTTTTAATTACTTTCCTTTTCACTCTCTCCTTCCTAAATTACTTATAGATCTTCCCCACACTTCTATATCTACCCAACTTTGTTCTTTATTTTTTAAATCATATCATGTCCAGTTTGTGCTTCTCAGACTCTCTTGGATGTATGGCCTTCAAATAGAACATGAGAAATTTACCAGTGGGTCCATCATGCAAAAATTCTACTCACTTATTCATCCTGCAATAGTGGCACATGCATTTTTTCAGTTCTATTGGAATGACCACCAATATAACCCCTAAGTTGACTACAAAACTCACCTGAGAAAATTAAGACAGAAATCACATAGTATCTCCTGCCATATCCCAGAGAAATTGAACATGAAATCAATAATAAAAGACAGATGGAAAATTCCAGAACACTTGGAGAATTAAAAGCACATCTATAAATCACATAAGGATCAAAAAGAATTCTCCTAGACAGTGAAATAAACTTATAAATAAAGGAAATAAAAATATAGTTTATAAAAATTTGTAAATGCAACTAAAGAAAACTTTACTAAAAATTTCTGGCATGAAATGTACATATATGAAATAAAAGACTATAATCAATCTTCCAAACTTTCACCTTAGGGAACTAGAAGAGCAAAGTAACCAAAGAAAAAAGAAAAGAAATAATACAAGTCAGAGCAAAAATCAATGAAGTTTAAAATAGGGAACTGATGCAAGGAAATCAACAACACATGAAGCTAGAGTTTGGCAAAGATCAATGTGTCTTTATATAGTTTTTAAAAAAAGAGCACAAACTATTAACAACAGAAATGAAAAGGAATTGCCATTAGAGATACCATGGATATTGAGAGGATAAGAAGGGAGTATCCTGAACAACTCTATGGTCACACATTTGATTTCCTAAATAAAATTCAATGAGCCTTTAAAAGATACATATTGCTGCACTCATTCAAGACAGACACAAACTTGAAGAGTTTTCTACCATCCAAAGATGTAAGAGTTGGAATGCTAAAAAAGTATAAGGGATTTATCAGTTTCTTTTCTGTTGTTGTCATAAACACTTGGACCAAAACAATTTAAGGAAAAGTCTATTTTGGCTTAAGTGTCCAGAGCCTACATGTCTGTAATGGTGAGAATGGCCTGGCATCAAGAGCACAAAGCTAAAGGATCACATCTCAACTGCACACAAAAAAGAAGAGAACTGCAAATGGAGCAAGGCCATAACTCACAAAGCCAAGTCCCATGGATGTTCTCCTTCCAGCGAGGAAGAGCTCCATATACAAGATCCACAATTTATCTAATCAGCACTTTCCTCTGGGAAAGTGGCCCATTACATCCATCTATAGGAAGTATTTCTCATTCAGATGGCCATATGGATTAGATTTTATGAAACGTCTGTCAAGTAATTCCAACTCCATACTGAAGAAAAATAAAAGAAATGAAAGCAAAGACAGGTCATTTATGTAGTATATGATTGAATCTTCATATTATTCTAGGACCTGGCCAATAGTGAGAAAGGACGAAGCACAGATTCTGCCTCTCTAATAGAAAAGAACTTCAAGGTAGCCAGTTCCTTTAGGAGAGTGTTTACTGTTTGTAAAATTTTCAGGTAAAAGGAAAGAAGAAACAGCACAAGAAAATACCACTGTTGTTTGAACTTAATAAGAGATGATAGGCAATGATTTCCAAAATCAATGTGAGATATGGAAAAGGTATGTCAAATATCTGAACCAAATGACTTATACTCAAAAATTTGTTTACCAAAGAAAAACATGAAATATGACTACTTTTCTGAAGTATGTTTGACAAATAATGAGCCTGTTGTCTAATCGAGGCCAAAGATGTCACTGTACATTTTAAAGGAACAATGGAGTTATAATGACAATACCACAAGGAATCTCGAATCTTGTTGTCATATTAGCAAGACTTAGATGTGGACTGAGAGATGCACCTGTCATAGATATAATCTTTCATGTCACAGTAATGGTTTATGATGGAATAAAGACTGAGAGAAGACCTTTGCTGAAACTTTTGGAAAACAGTCACTTTATTCCCTGAAGTCAGCAAAAGCTAAAAAAGATAAAAGGAAAGAAAGATTGTATAACACAAATTGCAGTTCCTTGTGTCCTTTTCTACCAGGGAAAAAAGTTTCTTTGATAACAGTTAAATATATTGAAGCAGAACTAAAAGAGAGATAAAGAGGCAATACAGCTCTTTTGAGAGCCTAGATTTGCATAGTTTGGGCTCAGAAGTTACTGTGTTGTTATTTTATTGCTGCCAACCAGGGTCAATATTCTAAGCAAACATTGAAAGCACTCAACCACTGAGCTATTTCTCTAGCATCCCATCCCTACTGGACACACAGACGCACAGACACACACACACACACACACACAGAGAGAGAGAGAGAGAGAGAGAGACATACATAGACATACAAACATTGCATATATATACATATATATTTGTATATATGACCAAATATATATATATAAATCCTATATATCATATATAAATATATATATGATGACCTGTCGGTGTCATTTCTCTCTTTCCTTATGCTTTTTAATTCCATTTCTATTCACTCATTCATTTGTTTCCTATTTATTTATTTAACCAGTTTACAGCCTGATTTTAGCACCCTCCCTCCTCTCCTGCCAGACCCATTCTCATGCCCCTTACCCCCATTCCTCCTTTCCTTCTTCTCAGAGAAGAGGAGGCCCTGAAGGCATCGAACCTTGGCACCCCAAGTTGCAGCTGGAATAAGCAAATCTTCTCCCACAGAGGCCAGACAAGGCAGCCCAGCTAGGAAAAAAGGATCCAAACCAGGCAACTGAGTCAGAGATAGCCTCCTCTTCAATTGTTAGGGAAACCACATGATGACCAAGCTGCACATCTGCTACATATGTGCTGAGAGTCCTTGCTCAGCCCATGCATACTTTTTGGTTGGTGGTTCAGTCTCTGTGAGCCGCATGAGCCTAGGTTAGTTTACTCTGTAGGTCTTCTTGTTGTGTCCTTGATCTCTCCAGTTCCCTCAATCCTTCTGCTCAGTCTTCCACAAAACATCCCAAGCTTGCCCTATTGTTTGGCTGTGGGTCTCTTGCGTCTGTTTGCATCAGCTGCTGGATGAAGCCTCTTAGAAGACATTTATGCTAGGCTCCTGTCTGCAAGCATAACAAAGTAACATTAGTAGTGTCAGGGATTGGCTCTTTCCCACAGGATGGGTCTCAGGTTGGGCCAGTCATTGGTTTGCTGTTCCCTCAATCCCGGATCCGTTTTAATCCCTCTACTTCATGTAGGCAAGACAATTTTGCATTGAAGGTTTTATGGGTGGTTTGGTGTTCCCTTCCTTTTACTGGGAGTTCCACCTGGCTATGGGAGGTGGCAACTTCAGGTTCCACATACCCTGCTGCTAGGAATCTCAGCTAGGACCAACCCCATAGACTCCCCTGAGCTGCTTCTGTCCCAGAGATGCCTTCACCTCATTTTCATTATCTCCATAGGTCCTCCCTGCCCTCAATGCTCTCCCCACACCTGGTCCTCATTCCAGTTACACTCAAGCCCTCTTCCCCTACCCAGTTTTTTTCCCTTCATCTACTTCAGATGACTTTTCCCCCTTCTAAATGAGGTTCAGGCATCCTTCCTTCAGTACTTCTTAGCTTCTTTGGGACTGTGGATTATCCCATACATTTGGGTAATATCCACTTAGAAGTAAGAACATACTATGTATGTTTTTCTGCTTCTGGGTTACCCCACTCAGGATGGTCTTTTCTGGTTTCATCCATTTGCCTGCAAATCACATGATGACTTTGTTTTTAATTGCTGAGTAGTATCTCGTTGTGTAAATTTACCACATGTTCTTTATCCATTGCTCTGTTGAGGGACATCTGCGTTACTTCTAGATTCTGGCTAGTAAGAAGAAAAAGGTGCTATGAACATAGTTGAGCAAGTGTTCCTGTAGCATGATAGAGCATCTTTTTGGTATATGCCCAGAAGTGGCATAGATGGGTCTTGAGGAAGAGCTATTACCAGCTTTCTGAGAAACCACGAGATTGGATTCCACAGTGATTGTAAAATTTTACACTCCCACCAACAATGGGGGAGGTTTTCCATTGCTCCATATCCTTGCCAGCATGCTCTGTTACTTGACTTTTTGATCTTAGCCATTCTGAAGGGTGTAGTATGGAATCTCAGAGTCCTTTTGATTTGCATTTTTTTTCTGATGCCTAAGGAAGCTGAACATTTCTTTAAGGGAGATTTTTTTTTTTTTCCAGCCAGTAGAGATTCCTCTTTTGTGGAATGTTTGTTTAGCTCTGTACCCCATTTGGTTTATTTGGTTTGTTGGTTTTAATTTTTTGAGTTCTTCTTTTATTTTGGATACTACCCCTCTGTTTGATGTAGATTTGGTGAAGATTTTTTCCTTTTATGTAGGCTGCTGTTTTGTCCTATTGGCAGTGTCCTTTGCCTTACAGAAGCTTCTCGGTTTCATGAGGTCCCATTTATTAATTGTTGATAGTAGTGCCTGAACCATTGGTTTTCTGTTCAGGAATTTGTCTTCTGTTCAGGGGTTTTCTCTTACATTAACTCAGTGTCTGGATCTTTGATCACTTCCCCATAGGAGGAGGGGTTCAGCCTTGCCAGGCTGAAGAGGAAGATGGTACAGCCAGCCTTGATGAGACCTGGTAGATTAGGGTCAGATAGAAAGGGAAGAGGTCCTCCCCTATCAGGGGACTAGGGGAAGGGCACAGAGGAAGAAGAGGGAAGGTTGGTGAGAATAGGAGGAGATGAGGGAGGGGGCAGCAGCAGCGAGGTTACAAAGTGAATAAATTGTACTGAATAATTAAATAAATAAATAAAATAAATGTCTTACAGCTTTATCTTTTATCTTACGGCCTTTACTCAATGAAGTATCTCTCTTTTCAGATAAGTCTAGCCTGTGAGAAGCTGACATAAAACTTGCCACCACACATAGTTTCTTTTTTTTTTCCTTTGATTTGTTGAAACTCATGTGAATTTTTATTTTATAAGAAGAAAAAAAAAACTCAGAAAAGTAACATACTAACAAATCTAATGTAAATAACATTCTGAGAGTAACAAACAGGTAAAACTGCATCAAACTGAATGAGTATCAGTTATTCTTAGCTGTTTGTTTTGTAACCTTTTTAAACAATTTAAGTGTGTCCATGGTCTGAAACTCTAACTTTAACCTTGGGCGCAGCTGTTGGTAAACAGTCACCAACACTTTTTGTACACTATTTAGGAATATCTTAAACCTATTCCTTCTTGTTAAAGAAAGTCCAAGCATCCAATGTTTAGCATTAAATCCATTAATGTATTTCTGCATAACTTTCCAGTGTAACATGGAAGTGGGGGCTAAAAATAGATGCTGAGTGCACAAATAATTTCTTAGTGAGTTTTGATTTTACATAAATGGGATAAAAACACATACTATTCCCTATCTTTTGTTTTTGTTTTTTTTTTCTCCACCAGAGTTATCCCTGTAATTGAATTATTAGAGCTAAAAACTCCTTCCAAAAAGATTATTTAATAATTCCATTATATGAATATAAGTATAACATTGACTCATACTATATAAATGGATTTCTACTTTTTATCTCCTTTGTTCATTTATTTCTTTGAGATTGACTTTTTAGCTCATAAAATTATGCGACTAAATTGCATCTTATTTTTACTTTAAATAGCTATTGGCAGGTCACTTCCAAAATATTGATAGTAATTTATATTTCTAGTAAGAGTGTATGAGCATTTTAGTGTCAGTTCTAATAACCAGTGCTATCACTCTTAAAACTGTATTCATAGCAGCTTTATTTATAATAGCCAGAGTCTGGAAACAACCTAGATGTTCCTCGACCAAGGAATGGATAATGAAATTGTGGTACCTTTACACAATGGACTATTACTCAGCAATTAAAAACAAGCAAATCATGAAATTTACAGGCAAATTGTGGGAACTAGAAAAAATCATCCTGAGTGAGGTATCCCAGGAGTAGAAGGACACACATAGTATATACCCACTTATAAATGAATATTAGACATAATATGGGATAAACATAGTAAAATCTATAGTCCTAAAAAAGTTAACAAAAAGGGGGACCCTAGACAAGAGGCTTGATCCTCATCCAGAAGGACAAACAGGATAGACATTCTAAGTAGGAGAAGACAGAGAACAGGACAGGAGCCTAACACAGAGGGACTCTTAAATGGTCTCTGCACAGCAGGGTATCAAAGCTGAGACTCATAGCCAAACTTTGGGTAGAGTGCAGGGAATCTTATGGAAGAAGGGAGAAATAGAAAGTCTTGGAGAGGACAGGAGCTCCACAAGGAGACCAACAGAGCCAAAAATTCAGGGGTCAGGGTCCGGCAGAGACTGATGAATCAACCAAGGACCATACTCAGATGTAACCCATGGGCAGCTCAGTCTTCATGCGGGTTTCCATATAAGGGAGGCAGGGACAGTAGCTGACATGAACTTGGTTGCCTGCTCTTTGTTCCACTCCCCCTGGCGAGGTGGTCTCACTAGGCCACAGAAAAAGAGGATCCAGACAGTTCTGATGAGATATGATAAGCTTGGGTCAGATAGTAGGAGAGGAGGACCTCCCCTATGAGTGGACTAGAAGAGGGACAGAGAGGGGGGAAAGGAGGGAGGATGTGACTGGGAGATGAGGGAGGAGGTTTCTGCCGGGAGAATTTCCTGTTTAAAAAAATATAATTTCAGCGTGAAATGTAAATTTGTCTCCTCTTAAATAATTGTTAGATTACCTTTTTATGAATTCACACAGTAATTGGAGTTTTTAACCATCTTTGAATTATTTCTGTTGAACTCTTTTGACAATTTTATTTTGACAAATACCTACAATATTTTATTGTAGCATTTTTGTATTTTATTTTATAATTAATTATGAAATATTTACTTTATTCTAAAGGTATGAGTTTTATAGCTTCTTAGTTATTGATCTTCATTAAGAAGAGAAGACCAGCACACAATCCTATATGTTGTAAATTTCCTTAGAGGTTTTATTATTTTTCCTTTTATTGAACATAGATTTTTCTTCTCACATAATATATCTTGATTACGGTTCCCTTTTCCTCTAATCCCTCCTACTACTCTCCCACCTCTCTGCTCTAGACCCACTCTGTCTGCCCTTAGGAAAAAAACGAAATCAGGCTTCTAAGGAATAATCATTATTTTATACTTAAAAAAGATTTACTTTTGTTCTTTTTATTGTGTGTGTGTGTGTTCCGCATCTTCTCTGGTGCCTCTTCAGCCAGAAGAAGTGCTGTTAATGTGGCTGTGATCTACCCAAAGTAGCTACTAGAACCAAATAAAGCCCCCTGTAAGAGCAGTAACTCTATTAACTGGTAGGTAACTTTGGAGCTCATGTTTATACTTTTAAATTACAAATTTCTACAATGCTTGAATTCATTTTTAATTATGATATAAGGAAAAAAAAGCCCAAAGTCCTGCTTTGTCACACTGATAACAAGTTTAAGAAATATTTTGAAAAGGCAGTTTCTCGCTTTTTAAATTGTAATGATAGCTTTTCTTCTTGTTTTCTGATATATGTTTATGTATAACATATAGATAAATGTCACACAAATATACATTTGATATATCAAATAAATGCAAATATCAAATATATATACCACATATTTTATATATATCATATATATTTATTAGATATGTATATGTATATATATATATATTGTTAGACTCTCTGGCTTTTACTATGTATCTGTCTCTTTTCCATTTTTATTGTTTTTTTTAATTCTGAAGAGTCTCCTACTATCTCATATACACTAGCTAATCTTCTAATACTGTTCTATAGCCCAAACACCTACCAGAAATGTTGATTATGTGAACTCATTCATGTTTTATTACATAGCTCTGTCCCATTCCCAAGGTAATTATCTTGGTTGTTATGATGACTAATATTGATTTTTTCAATTTTACCAGGTCAATAATCACCTAAGAGACATAACTCTGGCCATGTCTGTGAATGAGTTTTCTATTTTGAGTAAACTGAAGTGGGAATACTCAGCCAAAATATATGTGGCATTATTCATGAGCTGGGATCTTAGACTGAAGAAAAAGGAGAAAGTGAACTGAGTCCAGGACTCGTCTCTCTGCTTCCTGAGGGTAGCTGCAATGTGACAAGCTGTCTTACGCTCTGGTCAGCATGACTCCATGGCATGACAAAATGTACCCTCAAGCAGTTTCATATTTTTTTTTGTCCAGAAATGTAAGAAGCATCTAACACATTTGATATCAGTTAATTATGCTTTGCGTTAAGATGATTTCATAGTTTAAGGAAACAGCAAATAACTTAATTTGAATAACAGTGAATGTACATCACGGTTTGGGGAGCATTGATATTTTTACATGTAGCCTTAATTTAAGAAAAATAAAGTGTTTCTACCCATACTCATTCTGTGTTGCATCCTGAAGAAGTCCATACCTTCCTCCTGTGCATATTCTCCACTTATTGTAAAATTTGCTCTCTAGCTCTTTACATATTTCACCAAAATCATAAGTTCCATTTGTAATTTAATGAAATATTTCATATGTTCTTATTTACAGATTTATTCTTCTATCTACTTACATTCCAAATTAACATGATTAGTTCTAAAAATTTGAATTTTATCTTTTGACTTGATAAGAAAATTGATTTACATATTCCAGTTGGAGGAGATCTGTGTCTGAAGAGAAGGACAACATTGACTGCACAATGACCAACAGACCTAACTCTGGGCCCTAAATCACCAGCAACTCTGTTTCCCAGGTGAAAGGAAATCCCATGATGTGGGAAGAAATGGGGTCCATTCTCTGGTCACCCAGATAAACCCCTGAAGAGTTCCTGGGTCCCTGCAGGTGCTTGGTCACCAACCCGGAGTCACACACCTGTGTGCTCTGATCACCATCCCAGAATGAAATATGGGCCCCTTAAAACCAGAGACTGGGTTTTCCAGTTAAGAGAAAACCCACAGTGAAGAAAGCAACCGGGTACAACCAACTTCACGTCACCCAGACAATCCCTGGAAAAGGTCATGTGCCCCAACCCAGAGACCCACCTGAATACATGGCTCACTGTCCCAGACAGAACTGTGTGCCCCAAAATAGCAGAGACAGGGTTTCGCTGTCAGGAGGAAACCCCATGTTGAAGGAAACGTCAAGTCTGATCTCAGGGCACTCAGTCCCTCCTTCCACCCCCCAAGAAAAAGTTCCCAGAAAAAGTTCCTTGGTTACCAGTAGCCTGCACTGAGCCACTCACCTGTGCCTACATGCTCTACTCACCATCCCAGACTGAATTTAGACCCCCCAAAAAAACAGAGACTGGGTCTCTCTGTAGGGAGGAAACCCCACAGTAGAGGAAACCTCAGGACACCCCGCTAATTTCTGGAAAATTCCTGGGTTCCTGCAGTCTCTAGGATCTAGCCTTCTTAGTGCTGCTCTCAGCTGCCACTGATTACCTGTTGGGCAATGGGGCACAGAGATCCAACCTCTCAGACCTACAGAAGCCTGGGGTCCACGGGATCAGTCCCAGACACTGTTCCAAAGCACAACCTGTCTCCCTAGCTAAACTGACCAAACCTTGGAACTCCTTGGTTCTTCAAGAGAAGAGGGCTATGCCCAGGAAGCACAGTGTAAGAAGAGCAGCAGCAGCTCACTAAATTCAGAGCAAGAAATCCAGTGGCAGGGCATCTGTCTCCAGGATTTCTCCTGGTGAAAGGAGAGACCCCGTGATTACCAAAGACCGCAGTTACCACACAGGTCCGTACAACTGAGGTGAGCTGTGGCAATGCCAGAGAAGCACTTGCAATTCAGTGACCATACCCAAAAAGCTGAGGAGGCTTCCTTCAGGAATAACCATCTTCCTGCCAAGGGAGTTCTACCTCCATGCTCAGGATTCCAGCAGGCACCAGAAACTAACAACCAACACCTGAGAAAGCAGGATGAGTAGAAGCCAGAATAAAAGCACAACCAACAAAAGCCAAAGCAATATAATATCTCCAGAACTCAGTTATTCAGGAACAAATAGCCTTGGACATCCTAACATAACTGAAATTCAAGAAGATGACCTTACATCTATGCTTATGAACAGGATAATGGAGGGCCCAAATATAATGTGTAAAAAAATACTGGAAGATAAAGTCAAACAGATTAGGTCATTAGAAATAGATGAAGATAACGTCAAACAGATTATTGAGATCCATTAAGAAATACAAGAAAAATTTCACCCTGTACAAAACTAAAGTCCAAGCAGATCAAAGACCTCAATATAAAACCAGACGAACTAAACCTCTTAAAAGAAAAAGTGGGTAAGAACCTTGAACTCTTTGGCACAGGAGACAACTTCCTGAACTGAAATCAACAGCACAGGCTCTAAGATCAACAACCAATAAATGGGACCTCATGAAACTGAAAAGCTTCTGTAAAGCAAAAGACACTACCATCAGAACAAAATGATAGCCTACAGGCTGGGAAAGGATCTTCACCAACCCTATATCTGACAGAGGGCTAATATCCAGATTATATAAAGAACTCAAGAAGTTAAAAAGCAATAAAACAAGTAATCCAATTAACAAATGGGGTACAGAGCTAAACAGAGAATTCTCAACAGAGGAATATCGAATGGCAGAGAAACACTCAAATGCTCAAAGTCATCAGGGCAATGCAAATCAAAGCGACCCTGAGATTTCACCTTATACCCATTAGAATGACTCAGATCAAAAACTCAAGTGACAAAACATACTGGAGAGGAGTTGGAAAAGAGGAACACTCCTCCATTGCTGGTGGGAATGTAAACTTGTAAAACCACTTTGGAGATCAATCCGGTGCTTTCTCAGACATTTAGGAATAACACTTCTTCAAGATCCAGCTATACCAGCCCTGGGCATATATCTAAAATATGCTCAAGTACACAACAAGGACATTTGCTCAATCATGTTCATAGCAGCTTTATTTGTAATAGCCAGAACCTGGAAATAACCCAGATGTCCCTCAATAGAGGAATGGATATAGAAATTGAGGTACATTTACACAATGGAATACTACTCAGCAATTAAAAACAAGGAAATCATGAAATTTGCAGGCAAATGGGAAGAACTAGTCCTGAGTGAGGTATCCCAGAAGCAGAAAGACACACATGATATATATGCACTTATATGTGGATATTAGACATATAATGTAGGATAAACATACTAAAATCTGTACACCTAAAGAAGCTAAGCAAGAAAGAGGACCCTGGGTAAGATGTTCAATCCTCACTTAGAAAGACAAACTGTATGAACATCAGACGAGGGATAAATAGGGAACTGGACAGGACTCTACCATAGAGGGCCTCTGAAAGACTCTACCCAGCAGGGTATCAAAGCAGATGCTGAGATTCATAGTCAAACTCCTGTCAGCATGCAGGGAATCTTATGACTGAAAGGCAAGATAGAAGACATGGAGAAGACAGGAGCTCCACAAGGAGACCAACAGAACCAAGAACTATGGGCTCAGGGGTCTTTTCTGAGACTGATACTCCAACCAAGGACTATGTATGGAAATAGCCTAGAACCCCTGCATAGATGTAGCCCATGACAGCTCAGTCTCCAAGTGGGTTCACCTGTTCCCACGGAGCAGGTGCCGTTTCTGACATGAACTCAGTGGGTGGCTCCTTGATCATCCATTTCTTGAGGGTGGCATCCATATCAGGCCACAAAGGAAGACAAAGCAGCTAGTCCTGAAGAAACCTGATAGACTAGGGTCAGATGGAAGGGGAGGAGGCCCTCCCCTATCAGTGAACTGAGGGAGGTTCATATGTGGAGAAGAAGGAGGGAGGGAGGGATTGAAAGAAAAAGAGGGAGGGGGCCATAGTTGGATATAAAGTGAATACATTTTAATAGACAAAAATATATTTAAAATGTGAAAAATATTCTAATTGTTTTTTTTTAATTTTTGAAATAAAAAAATTTAATGTATTATTTTAACCCAACAAGAAATAAATAAACATTTTAGCATCAGTGGCTTGAGAGATGAGTAGGTAGTACTGGGATCAATGTTTTGTCTTTAAGCATTTTCTTTCTTCAATTATGCTCAGTTTCTGACACTGGGTTATTACTACAGCCAAAACTAACTTTTACTTAAACTGTTTACTATAAACTTTTACACTGCCCCTTTGGTAGATAGTTTTAACATTATCTTCTGTCTATAAACATATGCCTAGAGTTTGGTGCCCAGACAATAATATCTGATGATATTTCATTTACAGTATTCTCCATTCACTGTGAATCCAGTCAATGTACCTAGACCTTCATTTTAGTGTCCACTTTGTTAATTCTGGTGGATGTAATGGGTCCAGAGTATCTTGCTTTTATTCTGTAGCTATGAGCTATGCAGTGGTTCTATCATGATTTTTAACAAAAGTATGCCTGACATACAGCTCTAAAGAGGGAAGAAAATATTATCCTTGCTTGCTCCTAAATATCCTTGTTACTAAGTTGTTGAGTTATACTTGTGTTTGCTAAACGACACTGGCTATTGTTGGTGAAAATACTCTTTTCAATGTCTATTTCTGTAGACTAGATTTCACCAGTTCTCATCATATTTGTATTTTATTGTTCCAGAAGGTTGTCAAGGAACATTTCTGTATCTTGTAGTTTCTCTGTCAGATGTGTTTGTATATTTTAGATTCATTGGAAAAAATGTGTGAGTAAAAGCAAATCAAACAACTCATATACTTATATACACTTATTTTCCTAATTATAAGTATATTTAATTTCAACAGTAATCATATGAACTATATTTATTTTAAAAATATAGAAATTAACAGATATATACTTTTGTTTTAAAAAACATAGGTGTAATCCAGAGCCTATCTCCAATTGATAACTACTAGTAAAAGAAAATTAACTTTTCTACAGTGGAGACACACTGGGGACACAAACCACTCTTTTAAGTGCTGTAAAAGGTGCATAACAACTAGACTTCTCACTTTGTGGCCTGGGCTGCAAACTAAGCTAATCTGAAAAGACATTTAGCAGTTTCTTATAAATAAAATATATGAATATTAGCATGGTTTGCTCACAAATGTTTAGTCCTAAGAATAATACTAAATACTAAATGTTCACAAAAATGAACAATGTTCATGAAATTTTTTTTGAAAAAGGAGTGTTTTTGTACAGTATATTCTGATCATTCTTTTATCCTTCCCCAACTCTTCCCAGATTCTACCAACATCACTACCCACCAAATTCCATGCCCTTTCTCTATTTACAAAGCAAATAAACAAATGAATAATAAATAAACAAAAACTGAGAATCTCTCTCTCAGACACGCACACACATACACAAACACACAAATTAGAAACCAAATATATGTGTTCAAAAGACTAGTAAGAGTGAAAAATGTCTAAATAAGGACATATGAGACATAAGTCCACAAAATATCATTGAGTTTATTTTATGTTGCCCACCTACAAATGGACTTGGTGGCCCTACTCGGTTCTATTGGGGAATTCCAGATTCTATTGGAGAAGACTATTTTTTTTTTCATGTAGGAACCAAGTACAGATAACTTCTTGTTAAGAGTGGCAATTCACTTACCCTCTTTATGCAAGGATCCCACCTGGCTTGAACCCATGGCAGCCCTCTGCATGCTACCAGAGTCTCTGAGTTCATAAATACCTCAGTCATCTTTGGTCTGGAGAACTCTGCTTCCTTGGAGACATCCATCCCTCTGGTTCTTGAATTTTTTTCAACTCCTTTTTTGCATAGAACTTTGAGCCCTGAGGGGAGGCTTTAATAAAGGCAATCCATTTAATACAGAGACCTCCAATATGTCTCACTCAGAGATGTATCTAGATGTAAACCCATTACTGGCACTTGGTGCCATAATATTTATTTTCTTTTCGACAAGTTTCCTTCGTTGTCTGTGACTCTGTATTTCATTGGTTTTTATATAGGTGCATATTCTTTAGGAACAGGTTTCCACATGGCCCCTCTGATGTCTTAGTGTTAGTTGACATTCTCCACATCCCTCCCTTACCTTTTCTTGTATCCCCTTCCCATTTAATTCTCCATTACTAATCTCCCCACTGCCTCCCTATAATAATACACCCCCTTTCCTGGGAGATCCTCTCCTCCCAATAATCCCCTTGATAAGTAGCTAACATTTATGGTTCTATGAATGGTTATTCACATACCATAGGCTTAAAAGCTAACATTTACATATAAATAAAACTTAAAAATATTTGTCATTTGGTGTTTATCTCACTCGGAATGATTTTCTAGCTCAAATCACCATTAGTTGTGAATTTCACTTTTTAAATAGCTGAATAGTATTCCATTATGTAAACATACCATATTTTTATCCATTCACCAGATGATGTACATCTATGTTGTTTCCAGTCTGAGGCTATTATGAGTAAAGGAGTAATGCACATGAATGAGCACGTGTCCGTAGTCGATTGCAGAGTCCTTTGTGTATATGACCAAGAGTAGCTAGATTTTTTTTTTAATTTAATTTTATTTTTTTCTTATCAGTTACATTTTATTAACTCTGTATCCCAGCCGTGTCCCACTCCCTCACTCCCTCCCAATCCTACCCTCCCTCCCTCATCTCCACCGTGCCCCTTTCCAAGTCCACTGATAGGGGAGGACCTCCTCCCCATTCATCCAATCCTGTTTTATCAGGTATCTTCAGGACTGGTGAGTAGCTGGATCTTAAAGTAGATCTATTCCCAGCTTCCTGACAAACTCTCCCACTGTTTTTTGTTATAGATAAGTAAGTTTGCCCTTCCATTGGCAATGAATAAGTGTTCCCATTTTCCCACATCATCACCATCATGAGCTATCACTTATTTTATTGATCTTGGCCATTCTGACTGGTGTACTCTCCAATTTTTGATGTAGGCACTTAAACCTATGAACTTGTCACTTAGAAGTGTCCATTCTGCCCTATAGATTTAGGTTATGTTCATGTTTTTATTTATTCAATTCTAAATTGTTTTAAATTTCCACCTTGATTTCTTTCTCTGTCAAGTTTTTGCTTAGTATTGAGTTGATGAATCCTGTTTGTAATCACTTACATTTTGCAGGACTACCCAGGGTGAAGAAGCTAATAATCTGATTGTGCTTAAGACATTGAGGTTCTATTACTCCTGTTTAATCAAGTAGGATGATTATTCTATATTGCTTTCATTAATACATAATATAGTTTATTTTACAATTCTCACCTGAATTTGATGAAGATAGAATTGGTATTCTTGTTTCTTACAGTCTTCAAATGCCATTACTATTCTATTGTTATTTTGTAAATTATATTAATTAAAAGATTGTCATATGCACTCTCTGTGAAATTTTTCATGCTCTTTTAATTTCTATCTTGCCAATATCTTGACTTTTTCCCCCCAATTACCTTTGGTTCTCCTTAGAAACTTTTTTTAAGAGAACCCTTCATATTCTGCAAAAAATGAATGCATAAATGTTTCTGCTTCTTTTTCTACCTAACAAGGAAGTCAGCATCAATTTGCTTTGAATGAGAAGAGGCCACAAGTAGAAAGAGAAACACAGTACATCCTCTACTCCAGAAGCAGTCCACCCACTGTCTGAAGACTACCTTCTCAAAGTATCTCCTACCACGACTCCTACATGTTCTTCATTTATGTATGAATCTATGAGTGCTGTTCTAATATTTCTTTCTTACACAAATATGCTGGTATACAAAACTTTATAGAGTACCTACAATGTGGAAATTTTTTTTCAAACTTTCAATTTTCTATATAGTTTACCCTATTCAGGATTTCTAGCAAGAAGGTCACATTTTTTTTTCTTTTCTTTTCCTTTTTTAAGAGAGACCACTTGAAACCATAAATACTGTCCTTGTGGAATATCTCTCATGTTAATCTCCAACAGCTTTAAATTATCTGATTATTTTCTCCCTTTGAGATCTGAATCTGCAAAATAAGAAGATTTACAATGGCCATCTGCTGTTGCTATTTTATTGTCCTGTGCCATTAAAATTAAGTTTTTAATTCACAAGGATGCATGGTGTGTCCTTCTGTCACATTTACCCAATAAACACCATTCCCAAATGCGTGTTTAGCCAATCTCTTGTGTTCTGTTGTCATGTTCAAAAACTGGAGTCTAAATAAACTCATATACTATTAAAATTTACCAATTTTGGTATTTCTGTTATTTGTCCCACCAACTTGAAACCAGTAGATAGAGAAAACTTACTGAGTAGCAATCATATATGCACATATATAGTGTATGTGAGAATAATGTTTTCTTCTACAAATGTCCCTAGTGATAACACATTAGTCATTTGGAAAAATACTGAATATATGAATATATATGTAATTTTTACATACTTTCTCAGAAAGGAAATCCCAGTACAAAAGAATAAACCATGTGCATCTTCTACAACATCTTCAGATTAAGGAACTTGCCACTTGTTCTTCTACTTTAGGGCAGTTGCATCTTAGCAGTGTCAGTCAAATGAGTGCTGTTCACAAACAAGGAAACAAAGCCCCAAAGTTGTGTCTTCTCTGCTCTGGGTCAGCTGTTAAGAGGCATTAGGATTTCCAAAGTAAAACATGTCTATTGACTTCTGTAGTCTCAACTGTATTTATTGAAGTGTGAAGTTTGATTGCTTATATTTCCCTAAGCAGAAATGATGGCTGTTATTCAGAAGAGTACAGAGAAGTCTATGCTGGAATTTCATTTAAACTTTTTAACCAGGAAAGGTATTCATAGATACAATATTTAATAAGCTCTTTTATGAAACTTCATGTATGTACTTACATGAAAAAAAAAACTTACTTATGTTGCTTCTTGAATATTGGGCTGCTTACTCCTGTCTGAGGGAACCATTGAGTTTTTTTTTTTTAAGATTTATTTATTTATTTATTTATTACATATATAGTGTTCTGTCTGCACTAGATCTCATTATAGATGGTTGTGAGCCACCATGTGGTTGCTGGGAATTGAACTCAGGACCTTTGGAAGAACAGCCAGTGCTCTTAACCTCTGAGCCATCTCTCCAGCCCCAGAACCATTGAGTTTTATGGCACATAGTTCACCATGATTTGATTCTCTCATATATTAAGCCAAATGCTTATCGTTCACCTCCGTTCCTCCTCTGTATAAAACAATAGGTAGTTATTTTAAAGCATTGTATGCCATACATAATAAAACTGGCCTTTAATGCAACAAACTAATATTCTGAAAACTCTCATCTCATCTACTGTAAGAGGTTAAAATCTTAACTTTTTGAAACTATTTCTGGATTAATGTTAGCTGTGGGACATAAGAGTATTTGGACTTTTTACTACCTTCTCTATATTCTGTAGATGGTGTCAATGACACCCAATGTCTAATAAACTGTCTTATGAAATCAAACACTCATGTATAACTCTTTCTGAGTAGAATTAATGAAATGAGGAGTCCAACATATGGAGATTACTGCTTTAAACAGTCACAGATCATAGTCTTAGATTATTCTGAACCTACAAACAGCTAAAAACTTACTGTGTTGACATTAACAACTCATATTGTTGCTAAAAGCAGGGAACAAATTCGATGTAAAGTGCTTACAAATTGAGACTGGAGAGATGGCCCAGTGGTTAAGAGCACTGGGCTCTTTTTCAGAAGTTTTAGGTTCAATTTCCAGCATTAGCATAGCATCTCAGAACTATCAATGACTGTGGTCCCATGGGGTCCAATGCCCTCTTTCATTGTGCATGCATACAAAACATTCATATATATGTAAATCTTCAAAAGAATGTACTGGCAAATATTTTTGTTCTTGTAAAATATTTCCAGAATTTTTTAAAAAAATCATTTTATTTCACTGTTTTTATTTAGAGTCTAATTTTTCAGAGTAGGTTCCAATGAATGAAATAATAATAAAAATTATAAGTCATAGGTTTAGTATATGTGTCATGTACTCAAATAATTCATTTGTAGATTCATATCTTCAAAATAACATGAGTTAGTATAAGAAGCCTTGCATTTTATTACAAGGCTACTTGGAGATCTGAAATAGCTATGACTTGAAAAGTTCTTTGTTTCCTTATTCTATTTCCTTTCCTATTGTTTTTGTTTTTATGTATCAGTGAGAAAGCTTAAACTCATGATCACAAGACTTGGCCAATTATTAAACTTTTATTTTTATACCATGTATTCCTCATTAAGTACAGTTTTTCACATATGTCTTAGTGAAATATTTCTTTGGACCTTTGTCTCTTTGGGCTTTAATAGGCAAAGCGAGGGTTACATAAGTACCTCTCTTAGTATTCAGCCTTGAAAAGCTAGCTGATGGGTAAATAAGAACAAAAGTCACAAGAGATGGAAAGTTAACCAAGAATAATGGTCTTGTGCAGGGAGCCCTTTCCTCTTGGACAGTCTCCCCTAAACCACTGATTTAGCTTCATAAATGAAACATCTTTTATGTGATATTAAGAGTTAAACGTTCAAGAAATTTATATTACTTATGATTCATTCTTAACATCTAGAATTTAGTCTGTACACATTTTGTAAATCTATTTTCATCTAACCTATTGGTTGCTATAGTGAGCTTTTCATTATGGTGGATACTTGTGCCAGTATTTCTTCTGAGCAATGGTAATGGTTCAGCACCATTTCAATGATCATTAATTGTTAATTTGGCCCAACAGCATTTTCTCATGGGGCTAGCTTTTCCAAACATTCCATGGATGTTTAGCTTTCTTTGGCATTCCTCTGATGCCTGAAGATAACCTATTTTTTTATATATTAATTGAAAATTAGTATTTTCTTCTTTGGAGAAGTTTCTTACTTTTTTATAGGATGATTTTGTCTGTGTGTGAATGTGTGTGTCTCTCTGTGTGTAGGTTTAAAAATGATATTACTAGCCAACATTAAACACTAAATATATGCCACTCAGGAAAAATAACACATGTCTATATGGTATGAATTTCAGATATTTGGAAAATAACTCTGGCAAATAATACTGGGAATGCTCACATGTATTGATGAAAACTAAGAGTTTGTCAATGAACAAAAGCCGAAGTGGTTACTAATGAACAGGGCAGCATTGTCTATGCCAGCAAAAGTACTTTGGCTGTGCATAGACATCTTTCATACATTAAAAGGTAGCATATGTCTAAGCGATGGTTTGTATAACTGTTAGTTTGATTATGCCAATAATTTGATTTAGCTGATCCAGAAGGCAAACATCCTATGGACTACCCTCAAATCAGTAACTAATAGCTTAACTATGTAATTGGAAGCAATGATCATTCTAAAAGAAAACTTGACAAATTAATCATGTTATGATTTGCCTTAAACTGAAACTATCACATTTCCATGTCATTCATAAATTTATTCGTAAGACAGTCAATGAAGGCTGAGTTGGGGTCACTCATATGAGAGGGAAACACGGCATGTGTGCTAATGGAGTTGGATACCCAGTGAGAGACTGCTTTACTAGAACCTCTCCAGAGTCCCCTCTTTCCACTTTTGAGTCTATTGGTCTTCTCTGTGTACTTCATATATTTGTCCATGTAAATGAGAAAAAAAAATACTTAGGAATAAAATTAAAATTTATATTTAATTTCATTCAATTTAATATTTTGTATCAGGTATATGTCTAATATAACTTTATGTCAGTGAAATATACTTATAATAAAAATAGGAACATTCAAATTTAAATACATTTTAGGATATATCAACATGCCCAATTTTTCTTTGGCAGTGTTAAGAGCATCTCCAATCATTTTCACATTACCTCTGAGAAAATTCTATAAAGTTGGCAAGTGAGTTTTAAATATGTCAAACTGTATTGTAAGAATTATCATTCACGTAAATATTCATTTAAGAAAACAGCTATTTTTGTTTTAATTGAATGAAGTATCACTTTTATCTTCTTTGCTTTCCCACAGAACATTTTACACGGTGGGAGGTTGTAGCTATTGGTATTTCTGCAAGTCAGTAATGCAAACATTGGGGAAAAATAAAATACTCATTTTAAATGTTGGGACTTAATGAGAACTGTGATTAATATGTTGAATAAGAAAATTTTAATTGTAAGTACATGGAATTCATTATTTATCTATCATCGGAGAGGGGGGAGCCAAGATGGCGGCACCAGGAGAACACCGTGTCTGAGAAGCAGGACAACACACTCTGTGCAGCGACCAGGAGACTGAACTCTGGACCCTAAAACAACAGCTATCATGTTTACCAGGCAAAACTGAAAACAAAGTGCACACTCCCAAAGCAGTGAACCTCTCTCATCTTCCTGAAAAAAACAGTCCAGAAAACAGAAAGAGAGGATCATAGCCCAAACTACAATCTCGAGGAACAACCAGTGAGGATTATAAATAACCAGATGGCTAGAGGCAGACGTAAGAACACTCCCAACAAAAATCAGGACACAATGACCTCACCAGCAACCCCACAAAACAATGGACACTTCAATTCACTAGATATACAAGAAAACGACCTCAAAACTATGTTTCTCCAGCTACTAGAGGCCCATAGAGATGAAATGAACAAAGCCCTCAGAGAAATAACCAAAGAAATCGAGACTAACCAAGAGGAAACAAATCGGGCTCTCAGAGAAATGACCACGAAAATTGAGGCAAACAGAGAAGAAATGCACAAAGCTCTCAAAGAAATGTCCACACAAATGAAGGCAAATAAAGAAGAAATGAACAAAGCTCTCATAGAAATACAGGCAATTATACCCAAAGAAGTAGAGGCACAATTAGTGATACATAGAGAGGAAACAAACAAAAAAATAGAAGCTATCATTGAAAAGCAGGAGTCCACATTCAAACAGATGAAGGAAATGGTGCAAGGCATGAAAACAGAATTAGAATCAATAAAGAAAACACAAATAGAGAAAAACCAGGAGCTGGAGAAGATAGAGAAAATATCAGGCACTACAAAGGTAAGCATCACCAACAGAATACAAGAAATGGAAGAAAGAATCTCAGGAGCCGAAGATACATTTGCGGAAATTGACACGTCTCTCAAAGAAAAAATAAAATCAGAAAAGTTCCAAACACAAAACATCCAAGAAATCAAGGACACCATGAAAAGACAAAACCTAAGAATAATAGGAGTAGAAGAAAAAGAAGACATCAGGCTCAAAGGTCCGGAAAATATTTTCAAGAAAATTATAGAAGAAAACTTTCCCAACTTAAAGAAGGAGATGGCCATAAACATACAAGAGGCCTACAGAACACCAAGTAGACTAGACCAGAAAAGAAATTCTTCACGTCATTATTTATTTATCATCATCTACCTATTTATTTATTTACAATTTACTCACTTTATATCCCAGTTACCTCACCTACTCCTGATCCTACCATCCCTCCGTCTTCCTCTCCTATCCTTCTCCCCTAGTCCACTCATAGGGGAAGTCCTTCTCCCCTAATGTCTGAATCTAGCCTATTCTATAAGAAAGCTTACTTTGGAAAACTTTTATTACAGCTAGAGTCTGCAATTACACAGTTGCCCAAATACTAAGCAAATAGGTATAAAGTTCAGAGAATAAAGTCACTTGCTCACGCATATTTCCTTGTATTTTCCATCCTTGTTTTCTAACATCCTTTTAGTCTAACATGGGAAACCTAAATCTCAGATTTTAAATGCACTTATGCTTCTCAAACAAATCACAGAGTTTGCTATTTTATTTTATTCTTTGGAAACATTTCTTTGTTATTTCTGTTAATGACTGAGAATCTGGCTTTAAATGAATGGAGTCAGCCACAAGTGCCTGTATCTTTAAAAACTGCTCCTGTGACCTTGTGAAATTGCTAATGTCAATGTGCCTTATTTTCCTCAAATTAAAGTAAGTTTGTGCTTAATGATTTTATTATGATGTTTAATCTATTAAATATGATGCAAAAGCTTAGTAGAATGCACTGCACACCAAACAAGGTTACCTAAATGACAGTCATTAGTTCTTAGTTTTCTTTTTAATTAAATTTTTATTTTTTTCACTAATTACATTTTATTTGCTTTGCATCCCAGCTGTAGCCCCCTTCCTCATTTCCTCCCATTCCCACCCTTCCTCCTTCATCTCCTACTATGCCCCTCTCCAAGTCCACCAGTAGGGGAGGTCCACCTCCCCTTCCATCTGACCTAGCTTGTCAGATCTAATCAGGACTGGCTGAGATGCCCTCCTCTGTGGCTTAGCAAGGCTGTTCCTCCATCGGGGTGTGTGTGGTCAAACAGCCGGCCATTGAGTTCATGTCTGAGATAATCCCTGTTCCCCTTACTAGGGTAACCCACTTGGTTGCTGAGCACCCATGGGCTACATCTGAACAGGGATTCTGGGTTATAACTATGCATGGTGGTTGGTTGCAGTATCAGTCTCAGAAAAGACCCCTGTGCCCAGATATATTTGGTCGTTGTGGAGCTTCTGTCCTCTTCAGGTCTTAGTAACTCCTCCTTCTTTCATATGATTCCCTGCATTCTGTCCAAGGTTTGGTTATGAGTCTCAGCATCTGCTTTGATACACTGCTAGGTAGAATCTTTCAGATGCCCTCTATGGTAGGCACCTGTCCTTTTTATTGTTTTCTCCTTAGGAATAGTGCTTCCTCACAATCCAACTATACTAATCTTAGGCATATATCCAAAAGATGCTCAAGTTCACAACAAAGATATTTGTTCAACCATGTTTGTAGCAGCTTTATTTGTAATAGCCAGAGTCTGGAAACAACCTAGATGTCTGTCAACAGAAGAATGGATACAGAAACTGTGGTATATTTACACAACGAAACACTATTAAGCAATTAAAAACAAGGAAATCATAAAATTTTCAGGCAGATGGAGAGAACCAGAAAAGATCATCCTGAGTGAGGTAATCCAGAAGCAGAAAGACACACATGGTATATACTCACTTCTAAGTGGATACTAGACCTATAAGATAGGATAAACATTCTAAAATCTGTATACCTAAAGAAGCTAAACAAGAAGGAGGTCCTGAGGTAAGATGATCAATCCTCACTTAGAAAGACAAATGGGATGGACATTGAAATTAGCTCTTAGTTTTATCAGTACATTTATTTACTGAGTGTTAAAGTTTATTTAGCTAAACTTGTATGAATAAAAAAGAAAATATACAATGAACTACCTTTAACACTGCAGCCTCGGATTTAATGATGTAGTTAACTAAAGAACTCTTGTTTAAAAGAGAAAAATGGGGAGCATGACAATGGAACTTGAGTCCCATGCTGACTTCTAGACCTTCAAAGAGCTACTATCAATACTCTTTAAACTATTCCACAAAATAGAAACAGAAGGAACATTACCTACCTTATTCTATGAGGCCACAGTCACCTTGATATCTAAACCACACAAAGACCCAACAAAAAAGAGAACTTCAGACATATCTCTCTTATGAACATTGACGCAAAAATACTCAGTAAAATACTGGAAAACCAAATCTAAGAACACAGTAAAGATATCATCCACCACAACTAATTAGGTTTCATCTCAAGCATGTGGGGGTGGTTCAATATAGGGAAATTCATCCATGTAATCCACATATAAACAAACTGAAAGAAAAAGAAAACAAAACACAGGATCATCTCCTTAGATGCCAAAAAAACATTTGACAAAATACAACACCCTTTAATGTTTAAAGATTTGGAGAGAATAGAGTAAAATGCACATACCTAAACACAGTAAAAGCAATATATAGTAAGACTGTAGCCAGCATCACTCTAAATGGAGAGAAGCATAAATCAATCCCACTGAAATCAGGGACAAGACAAGGCTGCCCAATCTCTCCTTATCTCTTCAACATAGTACTTGAAATCCCAGCTAGAGCAGAAAGACAACTAAAGGAGATCAAGAAGATACAAATTGGAAAAAAAAGAAGTCAAAGTATGACTATTCACAGATGATAATATAGTATACATAAGTTACCTCAAAAATTTTGTGAGACAACTCTTTTTTTTAATTTTTTATTAATTACACTTTATTCATTTTGTATCCCCCCATAAGCCCCTCCCTCCTCCCCTCCCGATCCCACCTTCCCTCCCCTTTCTGCATGCATGCCACTCCCCAAGTCCACTGATAGGGGAGGTTCTCCTCTTCTTTCTGATCTTAGTCTATCAGTTCTCATCAAAAGTGGCTGCATTGTCCTCTACTGTGGCCTGATAAGGCTGCTCCCCCCTCAGGGGGAAGTGATCAATGAGCAGGCCAATCAGATTATGTCAGAGGCAGTCCCTCTTCCCATTACTATGTAACCCACTTGGACACTGAACTGCCATGGGCTACATCTGTGCAGGGGTTCCAGGTCATCTCCACGAATAGTCCTTGGTTGGAGTATGGGTCTCTGAGAAGTTCCCTGTTCAAATTATCTTGTTCTGTTGCTCTCTTTGTGGAGTTCCCATCCCCTCCAGCTCTTACTATCTCCCACTTCTTACATAAAATTCCATTCACTCTGCCCATCAGTTGGCCATCAGGCTCAGCATCTACTTTGACAGTCTATACTGCAGAAGCTTTCAGAGGCCCTCTGTGGCAGGTTTCAAGGTTGTTTCCTGTTTTCTTCTGGCTTTCAGAGGCCCTCTGTAGCAGGTTCTGAGGTTGTTTCCTATTTTCTTTTTCTTCTGATGTCCATCCTCTTTGCCTTTCAGGATGGGGATTGAACATTTTAGTTAGGGTCCTCTCTTTTGCTTAGTTTGTTTAGATGTACAGATTTTAGTGGGTTTATTCTATGTTGTATGTTTATATGAGTGAGTATATACCATGCATGTCGTTTTGCTTCTGGGACAACTCACTCAGGATGACCCTTTTCAGGTCCCACCATTTACCTGCAAATTTCATGATTTCCTTATTTTTCATTGCTGAGTAATACTCTATTGTATAGATGTACCACAGTTTCTGCATCCATTCTTCAGTTGAGGGGCATCTGGGTTGTTTCCAGCTTCTGGCTATTACAAATAAAGCTGCTACAAACATGGTTGAGCAAATGTCCTTTTTGTGTACTTGCGCCTCTTTTGGGTATATGCCTAGGAGTGGTATGGCTGGATCTTGAGGAAGCGCTATTCCTAGTTGTCTGAGAAAGCGCCAGATTGATTTCCAGAGTGGTTGTACCAGTTTACATTCCCACCAGCAGTGGAGAAGGGCTCCCCTTTCTCCACAACCTCTCCAGCATGTGTTGTCTCTTGAGTTTTTCATCTTGGCCATTCTGATGGGTGTAAGGTGAAATCTCAGGGTTGTTTTGATTTTCATTTCCCTAATGGCTAATGAGGTTGAGCATTTCTTTAAGTGCTTCTTTGCCGTTCGATATTCCTCTACAGAGAATTCTCTGTTTAGCTCTGTTCCCCATTTTTTAAGTGGATTACTTGGTTTATTGCTTTTCAGCTTGTTTAGTTCTTTATATATATTGGATATGAGTCCTCTGTCAGATAGAGGGTTGGTGATGATTCTTTCCCAATCTGTAGGCAGTCGCTTTGTTTTGATGATGGTGTCCTTTGCTTTACAGAAGCTTTTCAATTTCATGAGGTCCCATTTATTGATTGTTGCTCTTAGAGCCTGTGCTGTTGGTGTTCAGGAAGTTTTCTCCTGTACCAATGAGTTCTAGGGTCTTCCCCACTTTTTTTTCTAGTCGATTTAATGTGTCTGGTTTTATGTTGAGGTCTTTGATCCACTTGGACTTCAGTTTTGTGCAGGGTGATAAGTATGGATCTATTTTCATTTTTCTATATGTAGACATCCAGTTGGACCAGCACCATTTGTTAAAGATGCTGTCTTTTTTCCATTGTATGGTTTTGGCATCTTTGGTGAGACAATTCTTAACAACTGATAAATATCTTCCGTAAAGTGGCTAGTTAAAAACTTAACAGATGTACCACAATTTCTGTATCCATTCCTCCACTGAGGGGCATCTGGGCTGTTTCCAGCTTCTGGCTATTACAAATAAAACTGCTACAAACATGGTTGAGCTAATGTTCTTATTGTGTACTTGAGCCGTTTTTGGGTATATGCCTAGGAGTGGTATAGCTGGATCTTGAGGAAGCACTATTCCTAGTTGTCTGAGGAAGCACCAGATTGATTTCCAGAGTGGTTGTACAAGTTTAACTTCCCAACAGCAGTGGAGGAGAGTTCCCCTTTCTCCACAACCTCTCCAGCATGTGTTGTCACTTGAGTTTTTGATCTTAGCCATTCTGATGGGTATAAGGTGAAATCTTAGGGTCATTTTGATTTGCATTTCCCTTATGACTAAGGACGTTGAACATTTCTTTAAGTGTTTCTCTGCCATTCGGTATTCCTCTATTGAGAATTCTCTGTTTAGCTCTGTTCTTCATTTTTTTAATTGGATTACTTGATTTTTTTGTTGTTTAACTTATTTAGTTCTTTATATATACTGGATATTAGTACTCTGTCAGATATAGGGTTGTTGAAGATCCTTTCCCAATTTGTATGTAGGCAGTCGTTTTGTTCTGATGACAGTGTCCTTTGCTTTACAGAAGCTTTTCAGTTTCATGAGGTCCCATTTATTGATTGTTGCTCTTAGAGCCTGTACTGTTGGTGTTCTGTTCAGGAAGTTGTCTCCTGTACCAATGAGTTCAAGGCTCTTCCCCACTTTTTGTTCTAAGTGGCTTATTGTGTCTGGTTTTATATTGAGGTCTTTGATCCAGTTGTAGTTTAGTTTTGCACAGGGTGATAAGTATGGATCTATTTCTATTTTTCTATATGTAGACATCAAGTTAGACTAGCACCATTTGTTGAAGATGCTGTCTTTTTTCCATTGAATGGTTTTGGCATCTTTGTCAAAGATCAGGTGTCCATAAGTGTGTGGATTTATTTCAGGGTCTTCTATTCGATTCCACTGACCCACCAGTCTGTTTCTATGCCAGTACCATGCAGTTTTTAGTATTGTTGCTCTAGAATACAGCTTGAGATCAGGGATGGTGATACCTCCTGAAGATCTTTTACTGTAGAGAATTGTTTTAACAATTCTGGGTTTCTTGTTGTTCCATAGGAAGGTGAGAATTTTTCTTTCAAGTTCTGTAAAGAAGTGTGTTGGTAATTTGATGGGAATTGCATTGAATCTGTAGATTGCTTTTGGTAAAATGGCCATTTTTACTATATTAATCCTACCCAAGCCATGAGCATTGCAGATCTTTCCATCTTCTGATATCTTCTTCTAATTCTTTCTTCAGAGACTGGAAATTTTTTTCATACAAGTCATTGACTTGCTTGGTTCACAGGGGTCTTTCCTGAGACTGATACTCCAACCAAGGACCATGCATGGAGATAACCTAAGACCCCTGCACAGATGTAGCCCATAGCAGTTCAGTATCAAAGTGGGTTCCATTGTAACAGGAATAGGGACTGTCTCTGACATGAACTGATTGGCCTGCTCTTTAAATGCCTCCTCCTGAGGGGGAAACAGCGTTACCAGTCCACAGAAGAAGACAAAGCAGCCACTCCTGATGAGAATAATTGACTAGGATCAGAAGGAAGGAAAAGAAGACCTCCCCTATCAGTGGACTTGGTGAGAGGCATGCATGCAGAGGGTGGAGGAATGGGACAGGAGGAGGGAGGGAGCCACGGGGGGAATACAAAGTGAGTAAAGTGTAATTAATAAAGAATTTTAAAAAAATTATCAGAAAAAAATCTGAAGCTGTCCTTTATACAAAAGACAAATGGGCTGAAAAATAATTAGAGAAACACCATCTTTCACAATAGCCACAAATAACATAAAGAATCTTGGTGTGACTTAAATCAAGCAAGTGAAAGACCTGTATGAAAGTGAAAAAAAAATAAAGAACTTCAAGTCACTGAAGAAAAACATTAAAGAAGATATCAGAAGATGGAAAGAATTCCCATGTTCATGGATTGGTAGTATTAACAGTGAAAATGACCATCCTACCAAAAGCAATTGACATATTCAATGAAGTTCCATCAAATTACCACCACAATTCTTTACAAAACTTGAAAGAACCAAGTAGTTTTCCAAAGTAAGGGAAACAAGGACTATTTCTAACAGGATCTCAAGGGCAGGCTCTTTGACCCCCCACCCAGCGGAGGAGCAGTCCTGTTAGGCCACAGAGGAGGACTTTGCAGCCAGCCCTGAAGATACCTGATAAAACAGGGTCAAATGAAAGGGGAGGAGGTCCTCCTCTATCAGTGGACTTGGAAAGGGGCATGGAGGAGACCAGGGAGGGAGTGTGGGGTTGGGGAGGGAATGAGGGAATGGATACAGCTGGGACACAGAGTTAACAAAATGTAACTAAAAAGAAAAATAAAATTTAAAAAAAGTCAAAAAAAAAAAAACTTGAAAGAACAATTCTCAGCTTCATATGGAAAAACAAAAAAAACGTAGAAAATCTAAAACTGTCCTGTACAATAAAATATCTTCTGGAGCTATCTCCATCTCTAATCTAAAACTGTAATATAGAGCAACAGTATTAAAAACTGCATTGTACTGATTTCACAAACAGACTGGTGGATCAATGGAATCGAATCAAAGATACAAAAATAAGCCCACTCACCTATGGATACTTGATTTTTGACAAAGAAGCCAAAACCATACAATGGAAAAAAAGATGGCATCTTCAACAAATGGTACTGGTCTAACTGGATGTCTACATGGAGAAAAATGCAAATAAAACTCTATTAATCACCCTGCACAAAAATAAAGTCCAGTGGCTCGAAGACCTCAACATGAAACCAGCCACACTAAATTGGTTAGAAGAAAAATTGGGGAAGAGCCTTGAACTCATTGGTACAGAAGACAACCTCTTGAATAGAACACCAATATCACAGACTCTAAGATCAACAATCAATAAATGGGACCTCATGAAACTGAAAAGCTTCTGTAAAGGAAAGGACCCTGTCAACAGAGAGAAATGATGGCCTATAGACTGGAAATAGATCTTTACCAAACCTATATCTGTCAAGGGGTTAATATCCACAATATATAAATAACTCAAGAAATTAAACCAAACAAACCAAGTAATCCAATTAAAAAATGGGGTACAGAGCTAAACCGAAAATTCTCAATAGAAGAATTTCTAATGGAAAAGAAACAATTAAAGAAATGCTCATTGTCATTCAGGAAATGCAAATTGAAATGACCCTGAGATTGCACCTTGTATACACCAGAATGGCTAAGATCAAAAGCTCAAGGGACTAAACATGCAGGAGAGGTTATAGAGAAAGGGGAATGCTCCTCCATTGTCAGTGGGAATGCAGACTTGAACAAACACTTTGAAACTCATTCTGGCACTCTCAGAAAATTAGGAAGATCCAGTTATACCATTTCTGGGCATATATCTGAAAGTTGTTCAAACATACAAGGAGGATATTTATTCAACTATGGTCATAGCAGAATTCTTTATCACAGGGAGAATCTGGAAACAACCTAGATGTCCCTCAACTGAAGAATGGATACAAAATTTGTGGTAGATTTACACAATGGTATACTACTCAGCAAATAAAAACAAGGAAAACATCCAGGCAAATGGATGGATCTAGAAAAGATCATCCTGAGTGAAGTAAGCCAGAAGCAGAAAGACACACATGGTGTATACTCACTTATAAGTGGATAGTAGACATATAATATAGGATAAACATACTAAAATCTATGGTCCTAAAGAAGCTAAACAACAAGGAGGACCCTAGGGAAGAGGCTTAATCTTCATTCAGAAGGGCAAACAGTATAGACATTGGAAGTAAGAGAAGACAAGGAACATGACAGGAGACTTCCACAGGCTCCTGAAAGACTCTATCCATCAGGTTATAGAATCAGATGCTAAGACTCATAGCCAAACTTTGGGCAGAGTACAGGGAATCTTATGGTAAAAGGGAGAGATAGAAAAACCTGGAGGAGACAGTAGTTCAACAAGGAGACCAACAGAGCAGAGACTGATGAATCAACCAAGGACCATGCATGGAGAGGATCTAGACCCCCTGCGCAGATGTAGCCCGTGGACAGCTCAGTACCCATGTGGGTTCCCTAGTAAGGGGAGCATGGGCTGTCTGTGACATGGACTCTGGCTGACTGAAAAACATGTAATCTCTTGCATTTTCAAATTCATCTGTTTTATGATTAATTGCCTTTTTTATTATGAGTTAATTCCCCTTCTTTTGTAGAGAGCTTTGTCTCAGATGTATAAAACTATGACCAGACAATAAAGGTTGGATGAATACAACTGTAAAAAAAAAAGAGGATCCAGACAGTTCTGATGAGACCAAATAGGCTGGGGTCAGATTGTTGGTGTGGAGTATGTCCACTATCAATGGCTTGGGGAGTGTCATGGGGGAGGAAGATGGAGGAGGGAGGGTGGGACAGGGGGGAGATGAGGGAGGGTGCTACATCCAGGATATAAAGTGAATAAATTGTAATAAATATCAGTAATAAAGAAAAAAAGAAATGGGACCTCATAAAACTAAAAAGTTTTGTGAGTCAAAGAGCAATGTCAATTTAACAAAATGACAGCCTACAGACTGGGAAAAGATTTTCACCAACCATACATTAGGGAGAGGGCTAATATCCAAATTACACAAAGACCTTAAGACATTAAACACCAACAACTCAGATAACCCAATTAAGAAATGTGTACAGAGCTAAACTGAGAATTCACAGCACAGGAAATTTTAATGGCAGAGAAGCACTTAAAGAAATGCTCAGAGTCCTTAGTCATTAGAGAACTACAAATCAAAACAACTCTGAGATTCCACCTTAAACCTGTCAGGATATCTAAGACAAAAAAAACCCCAAGTGACAGAAAGAGTCCCTGCTCCCCTTACTAGGTAACCCCCTTGGACACTGAGTCTATGGGCTACATTTGAGCAGGGGTTTTAAGGTCCTTTTCATTCATGGCCCTTGGTTGGGGTATAATTACCTCCCCCTAAGGTGTGCTACCTTGCTAGGGCACAGAGGAAGACAATATGCCAGTCCTGATGAGACCTGATAGGCTAGGGTCAGAGGGAAGGGGAAGAGGTCCTCCTCTATCAGTAGACTAGGGAAGAGGTATAGCGGGAGAAAAAAAGGACAGAGGGTGGTATTGGGAGGAAATGAAGGAGGGGGCCAGAGCTGGGATACAAAGTGAATAATTGTAATAAATAATAATGATAGTAATAATAATAAAATTACAAATAAAAACTCCAGTGACAACGCATGTTAGTGAGGATGTGGAGAAAGGGAAACCCTCCTCCATTGCTGGTGGGAGGGCAAACTTGTACAACCACTTTGGAAATCAATCTGGTGCTTTCTCAGAAAATTAGGAATAGTTCTACCTCAAGACCCATCTATTCCACTCCTGGGCATATACCCAAAAGTTGCTCTACCACACTGCAATGACATTTGCTGAACTATATTTATAGCAGCTTTATTCTAGATGTCCCTCAACTAAAGACTGGATTTTTAAAAACTGTGGAACATTTACACAATAGAATACTACTCGCCTGTTTAAAAAAAATATTCAATTTTCAGACAAATGGGTGGAATTAGAAAAGATCATGTTAAGTGAGGTAACCGAGACCCAGAAAGCCACATATGGTATGTATTCACTTATAAGTGGATATTAGCCCTATAGTACAGGATAAACATTCTATAATTCACAGACTCAAAGAAGCTAAGTAACAAGGAGGGCCCAAAGGAGGCTGCCTAAGTCTCACTCAGAAAAAGAACTAGCATAGTGGAAGTGGATGAAAAGAGGGAACTGGGTAAAAGATGGAGTGGGGAGGGATAGAAACAGGGTGGGGATCTGATGAGGGGAGATCTAGAATGGAGGAAAGTAAAGGGAAATTGGGGAAGGAGGGAGTGTATGTCTTTGGCAAGCTTGATACCTTCTTCAGGGTAGACTCCTGAGAGGAGGGGACAGGAACAGAAACCCACAAAAAGACCAACAGAGACAATTAACTCAGATACACGGGGGTTACAGAGACTGAAGTACAGAGACTGAAGATTCATGGACTGGGCCTAGGCCCCCTTACACATGTGTAACCGAAGGGATGGGCATTTTGGTCTTCATGTGAGCCTCACAGCAAGTGGAGAGAAAGCTGTCTCTGACATGGACTCTGTTGCCTGCTTTTAGATCACTTAACCCAAGCTGGCTGCTTTGCCTGGCCTCAGGGGATGAGAATGCTTTCAGTCCTGATGTGACTTGATGTGCTGGGGAGGATTTATGAGAGGGGGAACTCCTTTTCTGAGGTGAAGAGGAGGAGGTAAAGGAAGAAGAGGGTGGGAGGGTAGACCAGGAGTGGAGGAGGTGGGGGGGGGCTCCTTTTGAAATGAAAAATGAAGAAAAAAAATTAATCTTAAAAGATAAAAATAAATAAAAATAAAAATAGGACACAGTTATTCCAGTAGCAATTGCAAATTGCAAATGACATGCCATTGCCAAAAATGAACAAAAGTAAGTTGGTTCACAAATGGATGTTGTTTTAAAAATCTAAGGCTGAACTCTCTCAACCCTCCCACATAACTCATACCCAACTCACTAATCCTCTTGGGTGGAGGAAAAGTTTCCTGGGTTTTTGCTAATTTGATAACATTTGAGCAACAGCTGACCTGGAAACTCCAGAGAACACAGTCCTCTCAGTCTAATGGCATTTTCAGGTAAAATGTCTGTGCTCTGGACCGAGGGGCAACACATATTCAGTGGCAGACATCTCTCAGCTTGATTGCCTCAAAAATCAATGAAGTACCAGGGGAATGGACCAGAACCAAGCCAGTCTACACTTTGATCCTCGTGCCCTGCATTGCAGTTCCTGATTCTAAAAGCAACATATTTCAAAATGGTCACTATCTTCCAACTACCTCATATTTTTGATTGTTTTATTCCACCATTGCCACTAAGAGGGCATTTGTAAACTCTGAGGATTAATTGAGAAGTTTAACCAACAATGTATGAAAATTATCAGCCCACTCAGTACCAAAATGATATAGGTTAGAGAGTGAACTGTTTTTAAATAATTTGCCAATTCTCATTAAATTTCAAAAGAGATATAATACCCCTTGGTTTACTTCAAATTTCATTGAAATAAATACAAAAAGAAACCCAAAGGTAAATGCACCTGATAATGCAATCTAATGCTCTGACAACCAAGTTAAATATAATCATGCTTAAGTATTTATGAGAAACACTTTTAAAATTTTAAAATGTATTTTATTTTATGAGATTATAGAGTACTTCAACCTTTCTTTTTCTATGTCCAACACTTCCCATATACCCTTCATTGCTCTTTCACATTCACAGTCTCTTATTCATTAAGAGCACTAATACATATTTATATTAGCATGTACATATGTGTGTATGTATGTATGTATGTGCGTATAGACATATGTATTCCTAAATACATAAATAAAACCTGCTCAGTCAATATAATGTTATTTGCACGTATATTTTCAGTCTCAACTAATTGGCACTGGCTAATCAGTCGGTGTGCTCATTCCTAGGAAAGACTATTTCTGCTACTCTTAGCATCCTGTCACTGCCTGTATGTTGTTTGTGTGTGGGGTAGTTGAGGGCTCTTGGGGTTTTTTCTGTCCACTGTAGTATGTCTATTGTTGCCCTTGTGCAGCTCATATTTGGTTGGTCATGTTGTTAATCAAGGTTTAGTTTCAAAGGTTCTAAGAAGAACTACTAGGAAGAACAAAATGCACTCTGAATATTTTACTAACCTGGTAATAAATCCAAATATATTTATTACTGTATTTAAATATCCCATTTGTTCTAATGAAAACAAATGCATCATCAATGAACAGCTGCAGTTGGAAAACAACAACAACAAAGAAGACATGGGGGTCTTCAGAAATGGAGATCTAAGCACCCAGGGGATTTGTCTCTTTTGTGCTTGGATTTGATGAAAAATGGACAGTTGTGAAAAACATGACTGGATCGAAAGCCTGTGACCTCATGAATGACAACCAACTGAAATGGGTCCCAGCAAAAAAATTAAAAAAAAAAATTAAAAGAAAAACAAAACAAATGGTTTCATTCAAATGAAAACCCAGGAGTAAATACATTTCATATTTTTAAACATTTTTTTGGTTCTGCAAGGATTTTTCTTTAATATTAAATATGGACTGAGTAATATTTTCTCAGTATTTATCTCATTATAAATATTTCTTGTCATGTTAATTCTTTCAAATAGTTCTGGAGAGATGGCCGCATTGTTAAAAGTACTTGTTGTTTTACTAGATGACTCAGATCTGTTATCAACACTCATGCTATGTGGTTCATAGCTGCCTGTAATTCTAATTTCAGGATATCTGATGCCCTGTAGTCTTTGCAGGCAACCGCACATACATTGCTCAAAAGCTAATGCCAGCTTTCACACAAAACATAAATAAAAAGTGAGTAATTAAAACCTAAAGGCTAATTCTTCAGAGCCCCTATTTTAATGAAAGAAGCAGTATTCCCCTAACTGGACATGTCAAACTGCATATTCTTAAGGTATTTATTGTTTACTCTTTCCTGTAATCATGATATACTGAAAATCTTGCACATAATTCTGAATTACAAACTTTTTCATTATCATTGATTTTTAAGTATGTAATTACTGACAAGAGACTTCTATTTTATGACTCAATATATAAGGAAATATTTTGATGTTTGTACCAATATACATTTTTTTATGATGGTACAAGGATGCTCAGGTTATTAAGACACCTTTAGCTTTGAGTGTCACCTTTGAAAACTATCTTTACCAATTTAAAATCTTGAAATAAAAGAGATACATGTCCTTTGTGGTTATTGTGAAGGGTGTTGTTAAGATACTCAATCCTTAGTCAGAAAGGCAAATGGGATAGACTTTTGAAGAGGGTGAAAACAAGGAACAAGATAGGAGCCTACCAGAGAGGGCCTCTGAAAGACTCTATCCAGCAGCATATTAAAGCAGATGCTGAGACTCATACCCAAACTTTGGCCAGAGTGCAGCAAATCTTATGAAAGAAGGGGGAGATAGAAAAACCTAGAGGGGACAAAAGCTCCACAAGGAGAGCAACAAAACCAAGAAATCTGTGCACAGGGGTCTTTTATGAGACTGATACTCCACCCAAGGACCACACATGGCGATAACCTAGAACCCCTGCACAGATGTAGCCCATGCCAGCTCAGTCTCCAAGTGGGTTCCCTAATAATGGGAACAAGGGTTGTTTCTGATATAACCTAACTAGCTGGCTCTTTAATCACCACCCCCAAGGGGGATGGGCAGCCTTACCAGGCCACAGAGGAAGACAATGGAGACAGTAGTGATGAGACTTGAGGGGAGGAGGACCTTCTCTATCAGTGGAATGGGAAAGGGGCATAGGAGGAGAAGAAGAGGAAGGGCAAGATTTGAAGGGGATGAGGAAGGGAGCTATAGCTGGCATACAAAGTGAAAAAATTGTAATAAATAAGAAAATTTAAAAATAAAAAAGAGAGATACATGCCTCTATTTACATGATTATTAAATGTAAGTCAAGACAATATTGTTCCAATTCTTTGTAAGTTTTTCTTGGAAATGTGTTTTCTCACTGGTTTATAAGGTGTTTAACATTGTCAATATTAAGTCATCTACCTGTTCATTTATCCAGACAGGAAATCAAGCCTAGATTAATATTGTTTTCCATAAGCATTTTTATGAAAAATTCATTTCTTGGAGCAAAGTTTTTGGTTCTGTTGGTCTCCTTGTGGAGCTCTATCACCTCCCCCCCCCCAAGGTATTTCTAGTCCCCGCCCTTCTTCTATAAGATTCCCTGTAGTCTGCCCAAAGTATGGCTGTGGGTCTGAGCATCTGCTTCAATACCCTACTGGGTAGAGTCTTTCAGAGGCCCTCTGTGGAAGGCTCCTATCCTGTTCCATGTATTCTCCTACTTCTGATGCCTATTATGTTTGCCCTTCTGAATGAGAATTAAGCCTCTACCCTAGGGTCCTTCTTGTTGTTTAGCACCTTTAGGAATATAGATTTTAGTATGTTTATACTATATTATATGGCTAATATCCATTGCTTCTAGGAAACCTCATTCAGAATGACCTTTTCTAGATCCCACCATTTGCCTGCAAATTTGATGAATTCCTTGTTTTTAATAGGTGAGTAGTATTCCATTGTGTAAATGTACCATAATTTCTGTATCTCTTCTTCCATTGAGGGACATCAAGGTTGTTTCTGGCTATTATGAATAAAGCTGCTACAAACATGGTTGAGCAAATGTCCTTGTATACTTGAGCATAGTTTGGATATATGCCTAGGAGTGGTATAGCTTGATCTTAAGGTAGCAGTAGTTCTAATTTTCTGAGAAAGCGCCAGATTGATTTCCAAAGTGTTTGTACAAGTTTACATTTCTACCAGCAGTGGAGGAGGAGTTCTCTTTTTCCACCTCTTCTCTAGCATATGTTCTCATTTGAGCTTTTGATCTTAGCCATTTTGATGGGTGTAAAGTGAAATCTCAGGATTGTTTTGATTTGCTTCTCCCTGATGACTAAGGACATTGAACATTTATTTAAGTGTTTGCACCAACCAAAGACCATGCATTGAGAGGACCTAGACCCCCTGCTCAGATAGACCATAGGCAGCTCAGTCTCCATGTGGGTTCCCTAGTAAGGAGAGCAGGGGCTATCTCTGAAATGGACTCAGTGGCTGACTCTTTGATCACCTACCCCTGTCGTGGGGTCAGCCTTACCAAACAACAGAGAAGACAATGCAGCCATTCTTGATGAGACCTGATATCCTAGGGTCAGATAGTAGTGGTGGTTGTGGTGGAGGACCTCTTCTATCAGTGTACTAGGGGAGGGGCATAGGGAGAGAAGAGGATGGAAGTGTGGTATTGGGAAGAGATGAGGGAGGCACTACAGCTTGGATAAAAAATGTATGAATTGTAATTAATAATAATAAGAATAATAAATCATTTCTTTAAATTTAGTCAGTTTTGCTGATTTAGGGTACGTTACGTCATTTTATTTAAGCTTTCTCTCTTGTTTTATCTTTGTTTTTATGTCTTTTATTGCTAACATGTTTTTAGCCTCGAATAAATTTAACTTGGTGTTAACTGATTCTGCTCTAATAAGCAGGTTGTTGATAATTATGCAGAAGTAAAACCAGTGCAATATTTTGTCAAGAGGTATATTTCTGTACTCCCTGAAATTGACCGAACTCAAAAATACAGACAAGCACATTCATTCATTTCTGATACAGTGGACAAGGTCTGCTTTCTGCTCTAGCTTTTTCTGTTCTCTCTCTGACCATCCTCTATGCGGAAGCTCTTCCCAGTGTTTGAGGCTTAACTAACTGACTTCTGCATCCATCTTCACCTCTCAATATACTCTTGAGGTGAGGTCAGATTTGAAAGTCAGGCTTTACTATTTCTGAAGTGAAAGAAACATAACAAGCATTTTTTTATGTGTGTGATTTGCATCAAATCCATTAAAAATAATTAGATCTCAAGAAAGAATCTACTGCATCTCAGGTTAAAATGCTTTAAAGTCAGAAGTTAATTTAACTGGAACTGGCTGATTTACAATATTTGTTCTTTTTTGCACTGGCAATCTTTCTACTTATTGATTCTAATTTCATTCTCAAATTTTCAGCAAAGATTAAAATTTTTAAATAGCTTTAAAGAAAGTATTCATTTTTATTCAATTACACAAGATAAGATTTGTCATTTTAATGCAACAATGAACTGAAATTTTCTTCCAATTATAATTTCAATTTTGTTTAAAGACAATATGGAAAAAATACTGATATAGGCTCCAACAAGATAGATAAGTGATAAAAATCTGACATCAAATCTGAGTTAGATACTCTGGACTGGCATAATAGGAGGAGAGATCTAGCTCCATTGAGATGTCCTCTGACCTGTAGAAATACACTGTGACATTCGAATGTATACACAAACAAACACACACACATACACACACACAAAGCAAATAAATAAAATGTGATAAATAGAAAAATTAAATAACATACTGATATTTCATCTACCATTTGTGTGGATATATGTTTTTAACTTTGAAAAAAATAAATCATTCTTCATTCAATATGGTAGCCATGTACTACATTTGGCTATTTACTCTTAAATTAGTTACTTTTGAAGTGAACTAAATACTCAGTTCCTTGTCTTAGTCAACTCTTTTATGTCTGTAAAGAGACATCCTGACCATGGCATCTCTTACAAGAGAAAGCACTTAACTGGGGCTTGTTTCCATTACCATCATGTAAAATAACATGATAGCATGCAGACAAACACGGCATTGGAGAAGTAACTGACAGCTCTATATCTAGATCCATAGGTAGCAGGAAGAAAGACTCTGCACTTGGCTTGGGCTTTTTTTATTTTTTTATTTTTATTTTTATTTATTTATTTTTTTTTCTTTTTTCGTGTTTTATTTTTTTTCTTATCAGTTACATTTTATTAACTATGTACCCCAGCCGTGTCCCGATCCCTCATTCCCTCCCAGTCCCTCCCTCCCTCCCTCATCTCCACCGTGCCCCTTGCCAAGTCCACTGATAGGGGGAACCTCCTCCCCATTCATCTGATCCTGTTTTATCAGGTATCCTCAGGACTGGCTGCAAAGCTCTCCTCTGTGGCCTAACAGGAATGCTCCTCCCTTGGGGGGTGGGGAGGCCAAAGAGCCAGCCATTGAGTTCCTGTTAGAAATAGTCCTTGTTCCCCTCACTATGGGAAGCCAATTGGTTACTGAGCTACCACAGGCTACATCTGAGCAGAGGTTCTAGGTTACATTCATACATGGTCCTTGGTTGCATGTCAGTCTCAGAAAAGACCCTGTGCACAGATATCTTTGGTCATTGTGGAGCTCCTATCCTTTCCTCATCAGACTAACTCCCCTTCTTTCTTATGATTCCCTGCACCCTGCCAAAAGTTTGGTCACGAGTCTTTGCTTTGAAAACACCGCTAGTTAGAGTCTTTCCAATGCGCTCAGTAGACTCCTGTCAATGTTCAATGCGTATCCCATCTGTCTTTCTAAACGAGGACTGATAATCTTACCCCATGTCCGCTCTCTTGATTATCTTTTTTTTAGGTGTATAGATTTCATTATGTTTATTATATCTTATAGGTCTATATAAGTGAGTATATACCGTGTTTGTCTTTCTCCTTCTGGGATATTTCACTCAAGATGATCTTTTCTAGATTCCACCATTTGCCTGCAAATTTCAAGATTTCCTCCTTTTTGATTGCTGAGTAGTATTCCATTGTGTAAAAATACCACAATTTCTGTACCCATTCCTCCATTGATGGACATCTGGGTTGTTTCCAGGTTCTGGCTATTACAAATAAAGCTGCTATAAACATGGTTGAGCAAATATCCCTTTTGTGTACTTGAGCAAACTTTGGGTATATACCTAGCAGTGGTATAGCTGGGTCTTGAGGAAGCACTATTCCTAATTGTCTTAGAAAGCGCCAGATAGATTTCCAGAGTGGTTGTACCAGTTTACATTCCCACCAGCAGTGGAGGAGGGTTCCCCTTTCTCCACAACCTCTCCAACATGTGTTGTCCCTTGATTTTTTCATTTTAGCCATTCTGATGGGTGTAAGGTGATATCTCAGGGTCGTTTTGATTTACATTTCCCTGATGGCTAATGAGGATGAGCATTTCTTTAAGTGTTTCTCTGCCATTCGATATTCCTCTGTCGAGAATTCTCTGATTAGCTCTGTTCCCCATTTTTTAATTGGATTACTTGCTTTGCTGCTTTTCAGCTTCTTTAGTTCTTTGTATATACTCGATATTAGTCCTCTGTCAGATAAAGGGTTAGTGAAGATTCTTTCCCAATCTGTAGGCAGGCCTTTTGTTTTGATGACAGTGTCCTTTGCTTTACAGAAGCTGTTCAGTTTCATGAGGTCCCATTTATTGATTGTTGCTCTTAGAGCCTGTGCTGTTGGTGTTCTGTTCAGGAAGTTGTCTCCTGTGCCAATGAGTTCTAGGCTGTTCTCCACTTTTTCTTCTAACAGATTTAGAGTATCTGGTTTTATGTTGAGGTCTTTGATCCACTTGGACTTTAGTTTTGTGCAGGGTGATAAATATAGATCTATTTTCATTTTTCTGCATGTGGACATCCAGTTGGAGCAGCACCTGTTACTCAACGACAGCTGGCTTAAGGAAGAAATAAAGAAAGAAATTAAAGACTTCCTAGAATTCAATGAAAATGAAGGCACAACATACCCAAATTTATGGGACACACTGAAAGCAGCGCTCAGGGGAAAATTTATAGCACTAAGTGCCTGCAAGAAGAAATTCGTAACAGCACATACAAACAACTTAATGGCCCAACTGAAAACCCTAGAAAAAAAAGAAGCATATACACCCAAGAGGAGCAGAAGGCTGGAAATAATCAAACTCAGGGCTGAAATCAATCAATTAGAAACAAGTAAAACTATTCAAAGAATCAATGAAACAGAAAGCTGGTTCTTTGAGAAAATCAACAAGATAGACAAACCCTTAGCCAAACTAACTAAAAAACAGAGAGAATCTATCCAAATCAACAAAATCAGAGATGAAAAGGGTGACATAACTACAGACACAGAGGAAATTCAAACAATCATTAGGTCATACTACAAAAGCCTATATGCTACAAAATTTGAAAATCTAAATGAAATGGACAATTTTCTTGATAGATTCCATCTTCCAACATTAAGTCAAGATCAGGTAGAAAGACTGAACAGCCCTATATCCCCCAAGGAAATTGAAGCAGTCATTCACAGTCTCCCCTCCAAAAAAAGCCCTGGGCCAGATGGTTTCAGCGCGGAATTCTACAAGGCTTGGGCTTTTGAAAATTCAAAGCAAACTTCCAGTGATACACTTCCTCCAGCAAGACCACACCTACTCAAACAAGGCCACACCTCCTAAATCTTCCCAAGTAGTGCCAAGCCATGATGACAAAGCATTCAAACATAAGTGTCTGTGGGGGTCATGCTTATTCAAACGACCACAATTTCAAATGCTAAAAAGCCACTAGTCAAAAGCTGATTTATTTTTGTACTGATTTTTATTAAATCACAACCAGGGTCTTGTGTATGTTAGGTACATGCTCATCACTAAGGTATTTCCAACATAATGGCTCTTGGTATTCACAATGCTGAAATTGTCCATATTGTAATAAGTCATCATAGACAGTGCTATCTCACAACATTCCATTATATATCAGTTGTCTAATTATAATATGGATGTTTTAAAATTTTCTAGCATTTGTGATTTTTTTTTACATTATCCTTTTATTTTTGAGATTATAACACATCATTTCTTGATTCCCTTTTCTCCCGGCAAACCCTTTTATATATCCCCATTTTTTTTTCTAAATTTACCAATCACGGTCTAAGCATATGAACTTCATTAATTCATTTAATATGAGTTAAGTTTTAGGAAAATTGTATTTTTATGTTATAATTTATAGGATGTACTGTAATAAAGATCTTGAATATCCTTAAAGGTGTATATCTTAATAACTTGGTCTCCTGCTTGGTGCTATTAAGAGGTCCTGACTTCTTTAAGAAGGGGGTCTAATGGGAAGTCTTTAGGGAATTCTGTGCATGCCATTGAAAGGGACTGGGGTTTGTCTTTTCCTGCTTATAAAGTAAATGCTTGATCTACCACACGTTTTGCTCTGATGTTCTGCCTCACTGTGGAACAAAGTCTTAACCACTATAAGACT
>NW_026592890.1:29563353-29571123 GCF_907164565.1 Psammomys obesus | reverse complement strand
TATATTAATATATATAAATATCTTTTCAAGATCAGATATTTAAATATATACATATGACTTTAAGTATGTATATATTAATGACTTTAAGTATATATATATATATGTGTGTGTGTGTGTGTGTGTGTTGTGTACTCAATATATATACTGAATAGCACTGGATGAATTTCTGATTGCTGAGCAGTAGCACAGATAGTATTTGAGAATCAGTATGCCATGGGTTTGAAGTCCATACTTTTGGCTCTAAAGCATGATCTTTATAAGTTAGTTAAACAGATAAGTGTCATGTATGAACATTCCCAGAGTACTGTCCCATGAATGTCTTTTGGTTAAAGAAAATGCTATGAAGTGAGTTGGCAAGTCTGTGGTGCTTTATGGGATTATACTGAATATATGACTGGACAGTTCTGTATGGTCAGATAGCTAGAGAAAGAGCCGGTGTTCTGTTTTACACGCCCTTCAGGGATCTCAGAGTAACTTCTTTTGATTCAGTATGGGAGGAAAGCAGGATAACACCAGTTTCTCTTAAATCTGACCATTCAGAAATGATGCATTTATGGAATTGGTATTAAATATGTCACTGTGGGGGAAAAAATCCCTAAAACTTAAAGACCTTTGAAAAGCAGCTTAAAAGTCCATGCTACAGTAAATGTATGCATTGCTCTTTGAAGGCATTAAGCTGTGTAACAGTGCGATGCCAGCCAGTGTGAAATGAGCACAAACAGGAATACATAAGAAGATAAAAATACCAGTAACAGGAACACATGACTTGACACGGGTTAAATTAAGATACAAAGAGAAAAGAGATTTGTGAATCTCAGTTGTTTAGGAATTTATGAGAACTTTCATTTTAATTAATTTGTCAACTGGAATATAGTTTTAGATGTAATGGGAAAATCAGGTACTAGTGAACACTGATCTTTTCAAGATCAGATTTCATTAAATACCAAGGAAGCTCTAGAGTTCTATTTCCTTATCAGTCTAAGAAGAGCTACGCAACTGGATAAGCCTTCTTTGTTGTTGTTTCGCATGCTCAACATTTATGTGAAGATTTCCACCAAAATATTCCAAGAAAAATCAAATTAAACTAAGGCTGCTGAGTGGCAGAAAAAGGAGTACTCCGTGATTGATATCTGTAGATTAGTGAGTCCTTGCTGAATATCAGAATAATCATTAGGGAGCACCTATCGATGCCTTTATTGACATTTCATTGGAATTTTAGCCGCTGTGACAAGAACAATGAGAACAGGGTAAGTAGTGCTTACTTGCATGACCTCTAAAGTGTGAGTATTTGAGTAATTAGATAAGGCTTGTTTAAAGAAACTCACTTTACTCTTATTTCTTTAGAAAGATGAGTACATATTAACAGGAAAATAAAAAGGATAAGAGAAGGTCTTCCACTGTGGAGAACAGTATGGGCAAAGTTTCCCAAATGAACTGTTCAAAAGCATAGGATTGAATCAGAGAGAAGAATACAGCAGGCTTAGAACAAAAAAGGGTGGGTATAGAAGAAAATGTCATGAAATCAAGAAGGAAAAATTGGTGAAGGAAGAAGTGAAAACTAAGTAAATACAGGAACAAATTTTTCAAAAATAAAAAGTAATAGTGCAGAGTAAAGTATACAGGAGTCAACCGGAGGATCTTCATGAGCCATTGTTTACATTAACAACAAGAACTTTCATTTAACTTTTAAAACATGTTTTAAACTGAAATAGAATTTCACACCTTCCTCTCCCTAGCACCTGTAAGTCACCCTCCCTTAGCCACCTTCCAGATGCCTAAAGTTAATAGCTTTTTTCTTTCACTATCATTATTACAATATGTGTGTGTATTCAAAAATATACACACAGACACATAATATGGACAACCAAAAAATAATGGCTCATCCCTGGGAGCAGCAAATTGTCTTTCTTCAAGCTGTTATGCGTTGCCCGTAATTCTTTGTCTAGGTATGGGACCACAGATAATTCACTTTCCATGTTAACATGTCTGTTGATATTGCAATAGTTTCAGTCTTTTTTGCACAATCATTTTAATGAGAGACTATTTCAAAGCAAACTTCCTGGAATCCTGGATTTCAGAATCTTGTTCCTCCCTCTTGACCATGTTCCCCTGAGTTACAGAAGCAGGAGCTCCAATATAGATGTGCCCACATAGCTTGGCTTCCACACTGTTTGTTGATTTCTGCATTTTGTCTAATTTGTTGTTGTTGTTGTTGTGTGTGTGTGTGTGTTGACCTCCACTTCTTTTTTCTTTTTTTAATTTTATTTTTTAAATATTAGTTACAGTTTATTAACTTTGTATCCCAGCTATAGCTGCTCACTCATTCCCTCCTAATCCCACCCTCCCTCCCTCATCTCCTCCCCTTCCAACTGACCCTAGCTTATCATGTTTCTTCAGGACTGGCTGCAGTGTCCATCTCTATGACTTGGCAAGGCTGCTACTCTCTCAGGGGGAGGGGAGGGAGAGGTCAAAGAACCAGCCATTGAGTTCAAGTCAGGAATAGTTCCTGTTCCCCTTACTAGGGTAACCCACTTCGATACTGAGCTACCATAGGCTATATCTGAGCAAGGGTTCTAGGTTATATCTATACATGGTCCTTGGTTGGAGATACAGTCTCATAAAAGACCCCTGTGCCCAGATATATTAGTTCCTTGTGGAGCTCCTGTCCTCTCCAGGTCATACAAACTCCCCCTTCTTTCATATGATTCCCTATACTCTGCCGAAGGTTTGGTTATGAGTCTCAGCATCTGCTTTGATACACTGCTAGGTAGAGTCTTTCAGAGGCCCTCTGTGGTAGGCTCCTGTCCTGTTTCTTGTTTTCTCCTACTTCCAATGTCCATCCCATTTGTCTTTCTAAATGAGGATTGATCATCTTATCCTGGGTCCTCTTTCTTGTTTATCTTTTTTAGGGTATAGATTTTAGTATCTTTATCCTATCTTATAGGTCTAGAACCCACTTATAAGTGAGTATATACCGTGTGTGTCTTTCTACTTCTGGGATACCTCACACAGATGATCTTTTCTACATCACACCATTTGCCTTTAAATTTCATAGTTTCCTTGTTTTTAATTGCTGAGTAGTATTCCACTGTGTAAATGTACCACAATTTCTGTATCCATTCCTCCATTGATGGGCATCTGGGTTGTTTCCAGGTTCTGGCTTTAACGAATAAAGCTGCTACAAACATGGTTGAGCAAATGTCTGTGTGTACTTGAGAATATATTGGATATATGTCTAGGAGTGATATAGCTGGATCTTGAGGAAGTGATATTCCTAATTATCTGAGAAAGCTGCAGATTGGTTTCCAGAGTGGTTGTATCAGTTTACATTCCCACCAGCAATGGAGGAGGGTTCCCCTTTCTCCACACCCTCTCCAGCATGTGTTGTCACTTGAGTTTTTGACCTGAGGCCTTCTGATGGGTATAAGGTGAAATCTCAGGGTTGTTTTGATTTGGATCTTTCTGATGGCTAAGGACGTTGAGCATATCTTTAGGTGTTTCTCTGCCATTCTATATGCCTGTACAGAGAATTCTCTGTTTAGCTCCGTATCCCATTGTTTAATTGGATTGCTTGATTTATTGTTTTTTTAAATTTTATTTTATTAATTACCCTTTATCCACTTTGTATCCCCCCATAAGCCCCTCCTTCCTCCATTCCCAGTCCCACCCTCTCACCCCTTCTTCATGCATGCCCCTCCCCAAGTCCACTGATAGGGGAGGTTCTCCTCTCCTTTCTGATCTTAGTCTATCAGTTCTCGTCAAAAGTGGCTGCATTGTCATCTTCTGTGGCCTGGTAAGGCTGCTCCCCCCTCAGGGGGAGGTGATCAAAGAGCAGGCCAATGAGATTATGTCAGAGGCAGTCCCTCTTCCCATTACTATGTAACCCACTTGAACTTTAAACTGCCATGGGATACATCTGTGCTGAGGTTCTAGCAGAAATTGTGGTACATCTATACAATGTAGTATTACTCTGCAATGAAATATAAGGAAATCATGAAATTTGCAGGTAAATGTGGGACCTGGAAAGGATCATCCTGAGTGAGCTGTCCCAGAAGCAGAAAGACACACACGGAATATACTCACTCATATAGACATATAACATAAGATTTATTGCTTTTTAACTTCTCTAATGGTTTATATATACTGGATATTAGCCCTCTGTCAGATATAGGGTTGGTGAATATCCTTTCCCAGTCTGTAGGCTGTCATTTTGTTCTGACAACAGTGTCTTTTGCTTTACAGAAACTTTTCAGTTTCATGAGGCCTCATTTATTGATTGTTGCTCTTACAGCCTTGGCTGTCGGTGTTCTTTTCAGGAAGTTGTCTCCTGTGCCAATGAGTTAGAACTCTTGTGGGCTCTTCCCCACTTTTTCTTCTAATCGATTTAGTGTATCTTGACCTCCACTTGTAAAGAAAGGCTTAATTCATGATGAGCAGTTGCTCACATGTACAAATACACTCACATGTATTTGTGAGTGTAGAGAGAAAATTTAGAATGTAGTAGGGAATTAGCAAAGTGGCCGTAAGTTGACTCATTTCTAAAGCTCTTGGCATCACTATGGAGAAAAAGCTGGCTTTGTTTCCAGTACCAGGTATGATTCCTTTCTATGAAGGGTGACTTAAGCTCAGTTTGACAGCTGTTGGTCACCACCACCATGTAAGAGCCACTTGTAGCAGCTTTGTTCCTGTCTTGCCATTCTAATAAATCATGTTTCACTGGTGTTGCATCTGAGTATGACTTTTTAATTAAGATCTTGCATAGTATGATCTGAAACCATGGAGATTACACCACAGCCTTTCTGGTCATATCTAGCTCAAATCAACTCAGCCTTTTGTTCTAAGTATGAGATATCTTCAGCAATAGGGGTCCATATTCCAGAGGCAACCAAGCACTGCACTGATAATCTATACTGTTGAGTAGTCACCATGTCTATTTTATATAAGCCTTCAAAAGTAGGTTTCTCATGACTTACAGTACTGGGGTCTTGTAAGTCTATGGTACAAGGCCAAGTGGTTTAGCTTCCTTTAAATATATACATATATTTAATTTACATATATTTTAATTATGTATATTATTAGGTAAGTGCAAAATAATATGACTCTGAGGCTTTATCAAACTACTTTAGTGGTATTTTGTCCTGTAATCTATTTGTTGTGGTTGTGCCTTTTTCTAACCAACATATTAATCCAGGATCTTCCCCATACACCTCAAGAATATTGTACTGCCTCCTAACAAACCAGGTCCTTATGTATCTGTCCCTTTCTTTGACCCCAAGGTGTATAGAGACATATTTTTGTAAATGTTTGTAACCTAAGAAACCTGATAATTAATGCCACAATTAATTATACAGGGAGACTCAGTAACAAGAAAAGCAGGGTGAGGGCAAAGAGTGCTGAGTTGTCCTAGAACCTCAAAACCAGAACCATAGCCTCCCATGTATTTCTAGGATGAAGGAAGGATGTGCAGAAATTTGTGGCTTCACCGGCTCTTCAGCAGCAAACCATTCAAAATTGAAGGGGCTCAAGAGCCATACTGAAGAACTTGCATCACCAAAAGCTGGAAAGGGTGAATGCCAACTTGATATGCAGCACTGAGAGTCCCTTTGAAGGCCCTCAGCAAAGTAATTCTTTAGAGCAGATGGACACCACATTCCTGGGAAGGCCATGTACAAAGATGTTCTCCAGCTCAGTCAAATGATCAATCACACTGTCATCTCAGTCACCTATGGCTTTTTCCTGTTGGCTGCCCTCACTGTACAAGGAGCCCATCAGGGTCAGGATGAGTCATCAATTGTGGGCAACCAGAAGGCCATGTTGGAATAGTTGCTGACAAAGAGGATGAACTTGGGCTTGAACTGCAAACAGGTAATGGAACCAATGTGTTTATAATACAGCTATTTTTCTTTTTTTAATATAATATTTTCTTTATTACAATTTATTCACGTTGTATAAAACAGCTATTTTTATACCACTCTCTCCATCCCAGATATCTTCTGAATCAATCATAATAAATTGTGAGTCTTCAGTAAATGAAACTTTGAGTTGTTACCATAACCCCCAAATGTGGGCATCGCTGTGGTCTTAAATGCATCAATGAGACAGATGAAGTTGGCTTTGGTGGAGATGAGGATGACTTTGCAATCATTGCTGAACTTAAGGTCTGTCCACTCATAAGTCCGATCATACTGAACATTAAAGGTTGCAAATGGTCTGTTATCAAAATAATGAATGTCATAAAGTTTGAACATTTCTTGGTTGACAAAAATTAAGCCTTCTGGCTCAAAGGAATAAATTGGTTTGCCCTGAAGATGCATGAACCCCTGCAGTTAGGAGACCAGAGATCCCATGGTAGAATGGTCTTATCAAGAGACCTAGAAATGAAAGTGTCATCTACAGATGACATGGACCCTCTTTCTGTGTCCAACAAAATATCGGTTGTATTTGTTGTCATGCTCAAGTAACACGTAGTGTCTTCTGTGTTGTTAGAGCTGTAAATGACTGTGTCGGCTGCTTGAGTGTATCTGATGAGGTCCCCACCACATTTATTACTTTACATTTCTCTTTGGTTTGCCCTCTCGGCAGTCATAGAGCATGATGGAGTCATCCTCACTGCTGGAAATGACCATCTCTCTATTGGGACTGAAATTAAAACTGTTTATCTTATCCAAGTTCTCATGGAACACCTTGGAGACATGGAAGGTCCTCTACATGCTCTATGTTGGTCAGCTTCATAGAGGTGGCAGCTACTGAAGGCAGCAGTGCAGGGCCATGGCAGGTCTTCATTTGGCATTTTTCTTTCTTTTAGAAACTAATACTATTATTATTTTATCAATTTGTTATTATTATTATTATTATTATTTACATTTTATTCACATTGTATCCCAGATGTAGCCCCCTTCCCTCATCTCCTCCCAGTGGCACCCTCTCTTCCTCTTCCTCTTCCTCCCTATGCCCCTTCCCTAGTCCACTGATAAGGAAGGTCCTCCTTTTCTACTATATGACTCTAGCCTCTCAGGTCTCATCAGGACTGTCTGGAACCTCTTTCTCTGTGGCTTAGTATGGCCTCCCCACCAGGTGATCCTACGTAATCTGGTTGACAATTAGATGGCACACATAACATTACTATTCCTTTCTAGAAATCAAAAGAACAAAATGTGGATACCCTGTATTTATAGTATTTCTTGAAATTAGTTTTAAAAGGTTAAGAGAATGATTCAAATTTTATTTTATATTGATTAAGAATAACACTAAAAACATGGATAGCTACATCAATACCTTAATGAGATTTGCTTAAGTTTAACGGTATAAACACCTTTTTTTTAAAAAGTATTTTAGGATTCTAAAAGTAAATGATTGGCAATTAACAATGAATGTTGTTCCTGACAAATTAGGATTCATCCCAACCATTTTGCTTTTAACAGACAGGAAGGCCAGAACTCACCTTTCTTTGACTTAACTGCTAGATTTACAAATAACTTAAATCTCTCAGTGACATTAGTGTGCAAGGGCTGAAACAATGATAAAGCCCTTTGTGTAGTTCCACAGTGACATAGTGTACGAACAAGATTTCAGTGGTGGCAATTTGTGAGTTAATTCAACCCTCCTTGGGCATCCCACCTATGTGCATGCACATTCTTTTATGCCACTCTTAAATACTAGCTCTCATTTACATATCACATAGTACATCTACCATTTAACATTCATTTGTCACCTGCCTATCTATCTATCTATCTATCTATCTATCTATCTATCTATCTATCTATCTATCTA
>NW_026592890.1:29540360-29563343 GCF_907164565.1 Psammomys obesus | reverse complement strand
CTATCTATCTATCTATCTATCTATCTATCTATCTATCTATCTATCTACCATCTGTCTGTTTATATATCTATCTATACCTATTTATCTATCTACACATTAAGATATCTATCATCCATCTATCTATCTATCCATCTATCTATCTATCTATCCACGTTTTATCCATCCATCCATCCATCCATCCATCCATCCATCCATCCGTCTGTCTATATATCTATATATGCATCTTTCTGTTTGTATGTGGTTCACAGACTGAACAGAAGTTAAAAAGGCTACAAAAAATTTTTAAAAAAATTCAGAAGTTGATTGATAGAAATATAAATAAAGTCTGTATTGATAAAAGTAAAAAAGAAAAAACAAATAAAGAAAAACAGCTGAAGAGAGGAAGCTGTTGTGGCCTCAAGATACAGTTGGAAAACAAAGTTGCAGAGTTAACTGCAGCTGAGAATTCAACTCACAGAACCAAGTCAGAGCAGAAACAGTGGGTTGTTCAAAGGTGTGAACAGGTGGACAGGAAAACAAATTGAGCTAGGTTTCCTCACCTTCAGAGGACTAAGGAGTGCAGAAGCCTCAGGGGCAGTCTTGAGTTCTTCTCCCATTGGTCTTTGGGAGCACATTGGTCCGACAGGACAGTGTTGACCATGCCTGTTGCAGTGCTAGGTATCTACATCTTTATGATAGTTATGCAATATCCTTAGTGTCCTGTGTGTGATGTGATTTTAATATGCATATGTACCCAAACAATTTCAGTTAACCTCACTTAAATGCACACAGAAATACTCTTTCTATCCCTAAAAGTTAATGACTCATCAGTGTGTCCTGCATGGAGCTGCTTGACAGATGGCAGTGTTGCAGGTACCCAGGCTCACAATCATTCTCCACCCTACAAATGAAGTAAAATGCTATTTGTAAAATGAGACTCTCAAGTCAAGACACAGCTTTAAAACCCACTGATGCAGAGTAGGATGTAACTTACTATAAGGCATTGGCTGATCTGAACACCAAGAACTTAATCCTAAGGTTAAAAAAAAATTCTTTGTACTGATGAAACAGAGAAGTCTGGAAGTTATTATCATTTTCTTTCTTTCTAATTCACAATTAACGTATATATTTATGGAACACGATATGATTATTTTAAATGTTTTCACTTTAGATACTGATAAATCAAGCTCATAAATATTTGTACCAACTCATTTCTTATTAATTTTATGAGAATATTCAAAATATATTATCAACAAATTTTATTCATAAAATATAATTATGAAATACAGTTACTGTGTTTACAATATATCTCTTGAGATTTGTTTAAATGCTGTTTTCTGTCCTTTGACAGAAAACAATACCCTCAAGCCCCGCTCTTTTATCCTTTAATAATAATCATGCCAATCTATGCTTCTATGAGATCTACTTTTAAGAATATTATACAAAAAATACATGATCTGCTATTCGTCTTTCTATGTTTTGCCTATTTCACTTAATTCCCACCAGGTTTGTCCTTGTTATAAATGATGAAAAAAATCTTCATTTTATTGTTCTTATTCTCATTTGAGCTCATTTTATATCAGTATGGCAGAGTGTTCATATGTCAAAATACACATACACAAACACACACAAACACACACATGGGGGAGGTGGTTCAACTCTTGGGCTAAATGGTAATACATATGACATCATTGAATCTCTTCTAATATTGAATTAAATGAGTCAAAAAATGTGAAGACATCGCTTTGCTCTTGTATCAATTTTGTGCAGATTTGACCTTGTCCAAAGAAATGTGTTTTGAAAGGTTTAAACATGCCGAGCTAAGTCGCATACAGTATTAATTAACATTAACTCAATTTTTAGATAAATAATAAATCTCTTTTGATTTTATTGCTAGGAGTTAATCCAGTAGAGTGGTTATCACCAAGTCCAAGCCTCTGGGGGCTTTTAATTGTTCTTTTTAAATGAAGAACATTATGGCAGCTTTTGTTACTACCCAACTAATTCTCAAACCAATTTAGATAAAAATCATACATAATAATCTCCTACTTATTTCTAAGTGTATAAAATGTACCTTCATCATTTAGTTCTTTTGACCACCATTAACAGTTCCTGATTAGTAGAACTCTAGTATTCTGGTTTTCTTTGCTTATTAGCATTAATGGACATTTGGAAAAGACACTCCCTTCAACTTTCTAATTCAAATTGACATTGAACACTTTCTGTGAATTGAATGGTCTGTAACTGTGTCTTTGATTACTGCACTAGAGTTCATAGTATATGTTTCTGTTTCATTTTAAAAACACACCCGTACTTGACGACAACACAATATTTTAAAACTGTGATGTGATTCATCTGATACTTGGCTGGTTATCCTTTTTTTGTTGTTGTTGTCAGTAATGCTTTCCAAAAAAAATCATAATTCTAGAGGTAAGCCTTTAGTTTTGTTAATCATAAACGGATTATGCAAATCTTATCTTTTATGAAGTTTTATTTTAGTAATTCATTGTTATAGTCTTTAATCTAAGTAACATTCCATATATTCTAAATAAAAATTCAACTCTTCAGAGACTTGAAGTTTTTTCAAACAAATCTTTTATTGCTTGGTTAGAGTCAGGCCAAGATACTTTATGATATTAGTGGCTATTTTGAAGGGTGTGGTTTACCTAATTTCTTCCTCAGCCCTTTTGTCTTTAGTATATAGAAGGGTTATTGATCTTTTGGAGTTAACTTTGTATCCAGCCACTTTGCTGAAGGTATTTATCTATAATTTTTGGGGTCACTCATGTATACTAACATATCATCTGCAAATAGTGACATTTTGACTTCTTCCATTTGAATCTATATCCTTTTGATCTCCTTTAGTTGTCTTATTGCTCTAGACAGGACTTCAAGTACTATGAAGAAGAGATATGGAGAGAGTGGGCAGCCTTGCCTTGTCCCTGATTTCAGTGAGATTGATTTAAGTTTCTCTTTGTTCAGTTTGATGCTGGCTAGGTCTTTACTATGTTTAAGTATGTGCCTTGTATCCCTGATCTCTCTAAGACTTTAAACATGATTTTGTGTTGGATTTTGTAAAATACTTTTTCAGCATCTAAGGAGATGATCATGTGTATTTGCTCCTTCAGGTTCTTTATGTGGTGGATCACATTGATGGATTTCCATATATTGAACCATCCCTGCATGCCTGGGATGAAGCATACTCGGTCATGGTGGAAGATATCTTTGATGCATTCTTGGACTCGGTTTTCACGTATTTTATTGAGTATTTTTGCATCAATGTTCATATGAGAGATAGGTCTGAAGTTCTCTTTTTTTGTTGGGTCTTTGTGTGGTTTAGGTATCAAGGTGACTGTGAATTCATAGAATGAGTTTGGCTATGATTCTTCTGTTTCTATTTTGAATAGTTTGAAGAGAATTGTGAGTTAGCTCTTCTTTGAAGGTCTGGTAGAATTCTGTGCTGACACCATCTGGCCCTGGACTTTTTTTGGATGGGAGACTTTTGATGACTGCTTCTATTTCCTTGGGAGATATAGGACTAGTGAATATATTTACATGATCTTGATTTAATTTTGTTAAATAGAATCTATCAAGAAAATTGTCAATTTCATTTAGATTTTCAAATTTTGTGGAGTTTTTTGTAGTAAGAACTTATGATTATTTAGACTTCCTCGGTGTCTGTTGTTCTGTCCCCCTTTTCATTTCTGATTTTGTTGATGTGGATAGTTTCTCTCTGTCTTTTAGTTAATTTGGCTAAGGGTTGCTCTATCTTGTTTATTTTCTCAAAGAACCAGGTCTTGGTTTCATTGATTCTTTTAATTGTTTTATTTGTTTCTAATTTATTTATTTCAGCCCTGAGCATGAATATTTCCAGCCATCTATTCCTCTTGGGCATGTCTGCTTCTTTTTTTTTCCTAGGGTTTTCAGGTGAGCCATTAAGTTGCTTGTATGAGATGTTTCAAATTTCTTCTTGAAGGCAGTTAGTACTATGAATTTTCCTCATAGTCCTGCTTTTATTGTGTCCCATAAGTTTGAGCATGTTGTGCCTTCATTTTAATTGAATTCTAGGAAGTCTTTGATTTCTTTCTTTATTTCTTCCCTAATCCAGATGTCATTGAGTGGAGAGTTGTTCAATTTCAATGTGTGTGTAGGCATTTTGTTATTCCTGTTGTTGCTGAGGTCTAGCTTTAATCCATGGTGGTCAGATATGATCCAAGGGATTATGTCAATCCTCTTGTATTTGTTGAGGCTTGCTTTGTGACCAAATATATGGTCTATTTTGAAGAAGGTTCCTGAGGTACTGGAAAGATGGTATACTTTTTTGAATTTGGGTAACAAGTTCTGTAGACATCTGTTAGGTTCATTTGATTCAGGATATCTGTAAGTGCCTTTATTTCCTTATTTAGATTCTGTCTAGATGATCTGTCCCTTGGTGAGAGTGGAGTGTTGAAGTCTCCCACTATTAAGGTTTTGGGATCGATATGTGATTTCAGCTTCAATAATGTTTCATTTACAAATTAGGTGCTCTTGTATTTGGGGCATAGATGTTCATAATTGCGATGTCCCCCTGGTGGATTTTTCCTTTGATGAGAATGAAGTGCCCCTCCTCACCTATTTGATTAATTTTGGTTGAAATTATATTTTATTAGATATTAGGATACCTACCCTAGCTTGTTTTCTGTGTCCATTGGCCTGAAAAACCTTTTTTTCCAGCCCTTTCCTCTGAGGTAGTGTTTATCTTTGTTGTAGAAGTATTTTTCTTGGATGCAGCAGAATATTGGATCCTGTTTTAACAACCATTCTGTTAGTTTGTATGTTTTTATTGGAGAGTTGAGTGCATTGATATTGATAGATAATAGTGACCAATGAATGTTCTTTTTATTGTGGCGTTGGTGGTGTTAATGTGCTTGTTTTCTTTTAATTTTTTGTTATGAAGTTATTTGTATGCTATGTTTTCTTGGGTGTAGTTGTTCTCGTTGGATTGGAGTTTTCCTTCTAGTATTTTCTGTGAAGCTGGGTTGCTGTGTGGATATTTTTTAAGTTTAGTTTTATCGTGGAATATTTTGTTTTCTCCATCTATGCTGATTGAAAACTTCGCTGGGTATAGCAGTCTGGGTTGGCATCTGGGGTCCCTTAAATTCTGCATTACATCTGCTCAGGCCCTTTTTGCTTTCATAGATTCTGTTGGAAAGTCTGGTGTGATTCTGATAGGTCTACCTTCATATTTATTTGCCCTTTTTCCCTTGCTGCTTTTAATATCTTTCTTTGTTCTGTAGATTTAGTGTTTTGACTATGATGTGACGTGAGGAATTGCTTTTCTGGTCTAGTCTATTTGGTGTTCTGTAGGCCTCTTGAATGTTTATGGACATCTGTCTCTTTAAGTTGGGAAAATTTTCTTCTATGATTTTCTTGAAAATATTTACTGACCTTGGAGCCTGGAATCTTCTTTTTCATCAATACCTATTATTTTTAGATTTTGTCTTTTCATGGTGTCCTTGATTTTGTGGATATTTTGCGTTTGGGACTTTTCTGATTTTACTTTTTCTTTGAGAGAAGTATCAATTTCTGCAAGTGTATCTTCAGCACCCAGGATTCTCTCTTCCCTCTTTTGTATTCTTTTGGTAATGCTTAACTTTGTGGTTCCTGATCTTTTCTCTAAGTGCTTCAGCTCTAGGGTTTTATGTTTGTGTTTTCTTTATTGATTCTAATTCTATTTTCATGCCTTGCACTATTTACTTTATGTGTTAGAATGTGGATTCTCCTCTCTCTATGGTCTTACTTTCTTGTTCATTTCTTCTCTTTATGCCTACATTTGTGCCTTAACTTGTGCCTCATTTGTGTGGCTATTTCTTTGAGAGATTTGTTCGTTTCCTCTTTATATGCCTCTAATAACGGGATAAGTGTAGCTTTAAAATCATTTTGCTGTGTTTCCAATGAATTGTGGTGTCCTTTGATTTTGGGGGTTGCTGGTGAAGCCATGATATCCTGTTTTTTTATCGATGTGTTCTTATGCTGACCTCTGGCCACCTGATTATGGTAACCTTCACTGTTTGTTCCTGGAATCTGTAGTTCAGCCTGCGTCTATCATTCTGGAGTTTGGAGTATTCTTCAGGGTGATGAGAAAGGTCCACTTGTTTGAGAGTGTATGTTGACATTTCAACTGTACCTAAGGGAAGAAAGTCCACTGGCACAGAAGTGTGCAAGCAAGTGAGCAAGCGAGTGCATGGAGTTGTGCCTTAAAGACAGGGTGCTAGTGAGTGCAGATGCCTGGAATGTGGGACAGGTAGTGCAGGCATAGGAGGGATTGTGAGCACTGGTACTGTTGTTGGGCACAATTAGCATATGCAGATTCTCTGAATACCTCAGTGGCCTACAGACTACTGGTATTCAGTTCTGTCTGTGCTCCAGTAGTTGTTTGCCTGGACTCAAGTGGTAGACCCACCAAACAGGGGCTTCAATGTTGAGAACACTGTCCCAAGGAGCCCTATGTTGCCCATATTGGTTATGTGGGTGAAAGAGATCCAATGTCTGGCTGCTAGCATAGAGAGACCTTGGATCTGGGGCTCTTCAGGCACAAACTCGAAGGAATACTTCCTCTATAGCAGGACTAATCAGAAAGCACAGGGGTTCCCCCTGTTCTCTACTCTCAGAATTGGGTCTGCTAGGGCAAATGTGGGTGCAGTCAGCTCAGTGGTACTGCAGCAGAAGAACTTAGGCTGGGTAAAATGGTCCACTGGGAGTCCAGCTACAGCAGAAGAACTGGAAGGCTGGAATAGCTGCTTGCTGGGAAATCCTGGGGAACCCCTATAGTGGGCCACAGACCTGGGTGGCCTGTCGGGGCTGGTGGACCTGGGTGTCTCATACTGCTGGCTGTCTGCCATTAAGGAACTGGGCAGCCAGTACAGTCACTGGCTGGAAGGTCCTGTAGGGTTATATAGCTGTTCGCAGACCTGGGACCTTGAAGGCTGATACAGCTGGCAGATGCAGCTGAAGAACTAGGAGGCCCACCTCTGCTGTCTCAGTTTCCAGGAAGGGGGTTGTGTTCCTGGGCCACGGGTGCTGTGGGCCAGATGCCAAGGAGGAGGGAAGCCTGACAAGGGGAAGTGCAGGGAGATCTAATGTTCACCACTCTCCATTCCCCTGAGAAGCCCGTGGGTGACCTGGATCTAAATGGTCTCAGCTCACGTGTTTTGCCCTCTGATAAAGGAAGCCTCAGTGTTGATGTTCTGGCTTCAGCTGCCCCTCCACTCACCAATTTCGGAGTTTCAGATCCTCTGCTTCTTAGATTTGGTGAACACTGGTCACCACCGCCTTGGATCCACCACTTCTCTCTCTCTTGTTTTCGTGTGGTTTAGATATCAAGGTGATGGTGGCCTCTTAGATTTAATTTGGTAATGCTCCTTCTCTTTCTATTTTGTGGAAGAGTTTGAAGAGAATTGGAGTTAATTCTTCTTTGAATGTCTGGTAGATTTCTGCTCTGAAACCATCTGGCCCTGGGCTTTTTTTGGAAGGGTGACTTCTAGTGACAGCTTGTATTTCCTTGGGGGAAAGTCGGACTATTATTCTATTTGCCTGATCTTGATTTAATTTTGGTAAATGAAATATATAAATATATCAAGAAAATTGTCCATTTGATTTAGATTTTCAAATTTTGTGGAATACAGACCTTTGTAGTAAAACTTAACGATTAAAAAAATCGGCACACAGCTAACTAGAGAATTCTCAATAGAAGAATATAGAATGGCAGAGAAACACTTAAATAAATACACAATGTCCTTAGTCATCAGGGAAATGCAAATCAAAATGACACTGAGATTTCACCTTACTCCCAACAGAATGGCTAAGATCAACAACTCAAGTGACAACACAGGCTGGAGAAGATGTGGAGAAAGGGGAACCTTCCTCCATTGCTCCTGGGAATGTAAATTTGTAAAATGACTTTGGAAATCAATCTGGTGCTTTCTCAGACATTTAGGAATAACACTTATTCAAGATCCAGATATACCACTCCCAGGCATATATTCAAAAAATGCTCAAGTATACAGCAAGGACATTTGCTCAATCATGTTTACAGCAGCCTTATTTCTAATAGCTGGAATCTGGTAACAACCCAGATGTCCATCAACTGAGAAATGGATGCAGAAATTGTAGTACATTTACAAAATGGAATTTCTCAGCAATTAAAAACAAGGAAATCATGAAATTTGCAGGCAAATGGTGGAAACTAGCAAAGATCATCCAGAGTGAGATATCCCAGAAGGAGAAAGACACACATGGTATATACTCACTTATAAGTGGATATTAGACCTAGAATATAGGATAAACATACTAAAATCTGTACACCCAAAGAAGCTAAGCAAGAAAGACCCTAGGTAAGATGCTCAATCCTCACTCAGAAAAGCAAGCAGGAGAGATACCAGAAGAGGGAGAAAACAGAGAACAGGACAGGAGGCTACCACAGAGGGTCTCTGAAAGTCTCTACCCAGCAGGGTATTAAAGCAGATGCTGAGGCTCATAGCCAAACTTTGGGCAGAATGTAGGGAATCTTATGAAAGAAACAGAGATAGAAATATCTGGAGGGGACGTAAACTCCACAAGAGGAGCAACGGAACCAAAATATCTGGACACAGGGATCTTTTCTGAGACTGATACTCCAACTAAGGACCATTCATGGACATAACCTAGAACCCCTGCACAGATGTAGTCCAAGGCAGCTCAGTCTCCAAGTGGGTTCCCTAGTAATGGGAACAGGGACTGTCTCTGATATGAACTCAGTAGCTGTTTCTTTGATCACCTCCCTCTGAGGGAGGAGCAGCCTTGCCAGGCCACAGAGGAAGACAATGTAGCCAGTTCTGATGAGACCTGAGAGGCTGGGGTCAGATGGAAAGTGAGGAGGACCACCCCTATCAGTGAACTTTGGGAGGGGCATGGAAGAAGAAGGAGGAAGGGCAGGGTTCCGAGGGGATGAGGGAGTGGGCTATATCAGGGATACAAAATAAATAAACTGTAATTAATAAAAATAAGTAAATTTTAAAAATGTTAAAAAATTCAAATCTTTTTCTTTTTTAAAATATACTTGATTTAAAACATAAAAAAGTTACAAAAATATATAGAGATGATTGGTACGATGTGAAGTTTTAACACCACAAAAATAAGAGTTGATTATTTTATTCTCTTAGTAAATAAAATTTTGTAATATATTTATTCATTTACATTTTTGTCATTTTGTAATTTAATGCCCAAATAATTTTGCCATTTGGATTTGAAAATGTTAAAGAAAATAATTAATTATCCAAATTCATTTTTATGTTTTATCTTTGCAAGTGGAATTTTGAAAGCATTTTAAAAAATACATATGCTGAAATATGTAACAAGGTGATACTTTCATGTATAACTCTGAGCCAACCCATCCATGGCACTATTGAAATTAATTAACCTGTACCAACATCTATTTTTATTTTTTATTTATTTTTACTTTATTTTTAAAATATTAGTTAAAGTTTATTAGCTTTGTATCCCAGCTGTAGCCTGCTCCCTCATTACCTCTCAATCCCACCTTCCCTCACTCATCTCTTCCCTGCTCCTTTTCATCTCCACAGATAGTAGAGGTCTCCTACCCTTCCATCTGACCCTAGCTTATCAGGTTTCTTCAGGACTGTACCAACATCTAAAACAGCAAAAACAATTAATGATTTTTAACCATTCCAAAATTGCTTATTAATATAACATTTTAAATTTGTCAGTAGATTCACATATAACCGTGTCTCATCTATACAATTACCTAATATAATTTTGATAAAGGTAGTGATAACAGCTACAAAGCAGTAGTTTTCAATTATGATTTAAAGGGTAAAAAGTAATCCTTTACATTTGCTAAAGAAGTTGGTTCTGGATATTTTATGTGACAATTATGTTTTAACACAAACAAGGACATGTATTAACTTTAAAATACATTTTTTAAAGCTATTACCTTCTTGCTTCATTTTTGTACAAAATACTCATTTAATTGTACTGTTAAAGTTAGTAATAAAATTATGTCTTGATTGTTACTAAAATCCCCAATTTTCTGTGCTTGGTGATGCTTAGCAGGAATACATATATACATAGACAACTACTTTTGGACTATATTATTACCAGAAAATGAAATAAAAATAAAACTACTTTTTTAATTTCACCAAAGTGTTTAAAAACCCGTTCCCTGCTAACTTAATCATTTTATTTGAATTGGATTAAATTGGTTTTTAGGGAAGCTGCCAGTTACTCTCAGACTAGGTCATGAATTTCTACGTTGGGCTTTAAGCAGCTTAAAAGACATAAAGATATTGTTTCTTAAGAAAAAAGCAAAGTAGAATATAAAGCAATGGTTAAGAAGGTTAAGAGAAACAGCAATCATAAGTCAGGATGAGACAACTGAACATGAGTTCAGATAAAGAAATCCAGGACCCTACATTGCTAGAAAACACTAATCATACAAAGACTTGTGATACTTTTGATTTAACTGTGATCCACTTCGAAAAATTTTTTAAAACCTGCATCTGAATTTGTAGCCCCCCTTTTTTTGCCCTAGAACATTGTACCCACAAAGACATTAATAATTTATGAATTATGTGCACTGTAGTTTTTGGATAAAGAAGTGAACATGGAAGATTTCCTTGATAGCGGAACACTTAGATGTCTTCCTTATTGGTTGCTCTATTAAAAGCCTTCTTGTTCAACATGAGAAATGAAAGGACATCTCTTTTTATGATATAAAGCTTTGATCATTTATCAACCTAAGTTTAACTGAAAGAGCCTGAGATATCAGTCCACAAGACAAGACAGGGGCAAAAAAAAAAAAAACTTCCCTCTGTGACTTCATTTGCTTTAAAGAATTCAAGACACTGATGTAATGAAATACACTTACTGAATTTCTGTGTAATTAAGATGTTTTCCAGTGCTAAAAAGTGAGTTTAAAGACTTTTCTCTTTTTGCTTAGAGGCTGAGAAATGAATGCATTAACAATTTTGAAAATTTTAATAATTGTGGTTTTATTTAATTTTGTAAACTGAATATTAATTTATTAATCTTAAATTTAATTTCTTGAGAATTTTATATGTGAGTAGTATTATGTTTACATTATTTTCAGTCTTCCTTAACCTCTTAAAACTCTTCTTGTGTTCACCAACATCTCTCTCAAATTCAGCATATACGTGTGTGTGTGTGTGTGTGTGTGTGTGTGAAAGAGAGAGAGAAAATGCTCCAGCTGAACCCATTTACTCTTTCTGATATATGTATTTCTTAGGACTGATGGCTTGGAATTGTATAACCTACACAGAGACTCGTTTCTGGAGAAAATTGATTATTACTTTTTCATTATCCATTAATGGCCTGTTACTCTCATCTGTGGATGGGGCCTTGTGAGTTTTTCCCAATCAGTGTTAGCATGTACTGAAATTCTTGTGCAGGTCTTTTTAAGTCAACTTTAATATTTTTGACATTCTTTGGTTTTATCTTCCTTTTTATACACAGAAGTCACTATCTCATAGTCCTCTATTCCTTTCATTTTTGCTTCCTCTTAAGAGATGTTTTGTGAACCTAGGTGCAAAGTTTGTATATATGTATCAGCCCAGGTTAGACACTCCAGAGTCTCAGCATTCTGAAGTTTTATATTTTTGTAATGTTCTCCATCTCCATTTAAAAGAAGTTTCTTTCATGATGGCAGAGAGCTACGTTTATCTGAAGAAATAAAAGTATCTAAAATGCTGTTAGCAATTACATTGGTATAGGATAGTGCAGATGGGTTTTCTTCTTGGATCTAGGACCTCAGTAGCTGCAGCCCCACACATGAGGAAATTCATGAAGGAGTGGTATATCCAAGTGTAAAGCTGCTGATTTCACCCGAAGGAAGTGCCAGTATTGCACTCTTGGAGACGCTTGCTGTGCTAGTGACTGCTGAAGTTCCTAAGTTTCACATCTGCGTAGAATTATTAATTGCTTTTCACTATGGACATCTTCAAATACTATGAAAGGTAGCCTTTAACACGAACCATTCATGTCAGTTTTAGCTGAATTCCTCTGAGTCCAGTGTCCAAAGTATGTGGTGTCTTCAGCAGTAGGGTCTGACTTTCAAGTACTGGGAGGGTAACGGCTACGGCCCACAATATTTTTGGAGTCTTTTAAATGGTCCTGGCTAACAACTGCAAGAGAGGTTTTCCAAGCCTGGCAGTGGGGATTTTCTTCAATTTTCTATGGCTCTTACAAGAGAGTTATTGTTCAAGATTCCTTTGGTTATCCAAGTATTTTTTGGTTTCATATAGTTTTTAGGATGTTTTTTCCCCCTATTTTTTGAAGAATATTATACGGATTTTGTTTAGGATTGCACTGAATGTGTGAATGTTTTTGGTAGTTTGGTGTTTTCATAATAATGATTCTACCAATAAATGAATGTAGGCTTATATTTTTCACCAAAGCTACTTTATTTAGGGTTCTTAGACACCTTTACCTCCCTTCCAATACCTGACCTAAGGAGATTAGTAGGAAAAAGGACTGTAGACCTCTTTCATCTATTTCCTGATGATAAGGGTTGATGGGTCTTTAGGGGATTACCAAACTCAGTCATCAGGATACCAGGAGTCCAGTACAAAGGGGAACCCCAAAAAGCAACATGAAGTCAGGGAAAGCAGCAAGACTCAGTTGGATTGCCCAATATGTTCTCTGAAACTTTTCTCTCTGTGAAGTCAACTGTTGGAGCACAAACACTGATCTACATCAGTGCAGCGATGTAGATCCAAAATGTGATGGCTCACTGTGCATGGGCCTCTATATATCTCCTCTCCTCAGAGTCCACCCGCAGCTGTTCTCAGCTGACCAAAGTGACGTCCCTTGCACATGAGTGCTTATAACAAAACATCACATGCTGTCTCACCTGCCAAGTGCCAGCAAAACATCACATGCCCAGACTGCAGCAAAAAATCACATGACAAAACTGAGTCTTCAAGGAAACTAGAAATTTCCACTTCATGTGAACAGGGGAAGTCCTTCAATCTTCTAGCATCCCTCTCATTCTCAGATATTAAAAATTTTTATTGTATAGGTCTTTCTCCTCCCTGGTTAAGATTAATACTAGATGTATTATGTTTAGCACTTGTAAATATATCTTGTATTTGCCAGATTTAATTGTCATCTTAGAGGCTTGCTGCAAAATAAGCTCACCCTTTCTAGCTCTTCTGAACTTTGGCTGGCTAGTTCAACTCAGATATTCTGGCCCAAACTCCTCTCCAAGCTGACTGATTCAAATTGGCTTCTCTCAGCTTCTCACTGAATTTCTCTGCTTAGTTCCATACTAACTTGGGCAATATGTTCTAATCTTTTGGTTCATTCTCGTTCTCTAGCTCATTCTGTTGTCACCTGTGTCAAATCTCTCTCTGATTCATCACTTCTCTGTTCTTCAATTAGCCATCACATTCAAATATGGGTGCTTCCATCTGCAAACTAACCGTTCTAACACTGCTTGGGATTAAAAGTGTGTTCTGAGGGTGTGACTGTATTCCATCCAGATCATACTGCAATCCAGGGTATGTCTGCAGTTTATCCAGATGACATTGACCAAGAAGGTGTTTGGATGTGATCCTTTGCCAAAGCAGCCATATTGCTGGGTTAAAATTCCTCTATAAGACATTACTTTGAAGAGTTGTCTTTCTACCAACTCTTTTTTAGCATGTTTGTTGTTATATAAAGAGGTATTTATAAGTATATTCTGTATCCTGTAACTTTTCTCAATGTGTTGATTGATTCTAGACATTTTCTGACAGAATTTTTTTTTTTTTGAGTTGTAGATATATTGTTGTTTCAACACCGTAATTTGGGAATGCAACTACCATTTAGCTGCATCGCCTAGAATAATAAATAGTCACTGAATACCATCTCAAATTTAGATGTTCTATGTAAGGTATGCAGGAAACCAGGCAATATGGTAAGACATTTCTCTATTTCAGAAGTTTACAGAGCTCTGCTAAGAGAAAATGAATCCTGAGGTATATGAACTTGATTTTATCTTGAGGAAATAGATTTTCATGTGCTACGCTTGGAGATCCACTCTTATTTTTCAGAAACTGAGAGATCAGAATGATTTTTTTAAAATATGATTTTCTATTTATTATAATTTATTCATTTTGTATACCAACTGTAGTCCTACCCTCATACCCTTCCAGTCCCACCCTTCTTCTTCTCCTTCCATGTCCACTCCCCAGTCCACTTGGACTGACACACTAAATCTGTTAGAACAAAAAGTGGGGAAGAGCCTTGTACTCATTGGTACAGGAGACAACTTCCTGAACAGAATACCAATAGCACAGGCTCTAAGATAAAAAATCAATAAATAGGACCTCATGAAACTGAAAAGTTTCTGTAAAGCAAAGGACAGTGTTGTCAGAACAAAACTACAGCCTATAGACTGGGAAAGGATCTTCACCAACCCTATATCTGACAGAAGGCTATTATCCAGAATATATAAAGAATTAAAGGGAGGAGATGAGGGAGGGAGGGTGAGATTGGGGGAAATGAGGGAGCAGGATAGAGCTAGGATACAGAGTTAATAAAATATAACTAATAATAAAAATTAAAAACTGCATCATTTCTAAAAAAAAAAAAGAATTAAAGAAGTTAAAAAGCAACAAATCAAGTAATCCAATTAAAAAATGAGGTATAGAACTAAACAGAGAATTCTCAATTGAGGAATATAGAATGGCAGAGAAACACTTAAAGAAATGCTGAACATCCTTAGTCATCAGGGAAATGCAGATCAGGAGGATTTTAAGCAAATAACGTGAGTCCTACCTTAGCAGAGATGGATTGACACACTTCTGAGGTGGTGAATTTAGGAGAATTTGGATTCATCAGTAGATGCTGAGATAACAAGATTTGCAGGAGAGCAAACAAGATGAGAGTGATAATGAAACAATACATTTGAGAAGGAACTGAAAAAATTCTAAATTCCTTTACTCAGCTTTGGAGAATTGCCATTGCCCCAACCTGAAGTTCTACTTGTTTCTTTATCACACATACAACAATGACTTAGATACTATCTCTATCTTTGACCCATCTCAGCTGGTGGATTTGTAAATGCCTCTGTGTATTCTCTGTTTAAAGTTTCAGATGTAGCTCAGTAACCAAGTAGTTTTCCAAAGTAAGGGGACTAGGACTATTTCTAACAGGATCTCAAGGGCAGACTGTTTGACACCCCCCCCCCTCCCAGGGGAGGAGCAGTCTGTTAGGCCACAGAGGAGGACTTTGCAGCCAGCCCTGAAGATACCTGATAAAGCAGGGTCAGATGAAAGGGGAGGAGGTCCTCCCCTATCAGTGGACTTGGAAAGGGGCAGGGAGGAGACCAGGGAGGGAGTGTGGGGTTGGGGAGGGAATGAGGGAGAAGGATACAGCTGGGACACAGAGTTAACAAAATGTAACTAAAAAGAAAAATTAAATTAAATTAAATTAAATTAAAAAAAAGTTTCAGAGGTGCCCTGCTGGTTAAGTGATTATCTTGCCATACCCCTAATCTGAGTCTTGACTCCTGCCATCTCACCAGTCTCTAAAGGTAGAAACAATTGCCATTTTTAAAATGTGTGTCATTTGCTTCCAATTTAGACATTTTATTTCCTAAGTATCAAGACTTTTTTTTTTTTTTAAATATGTAATTCTTTCCCTTATGGAGGCTCTGTGAGCCTGTACCCTATCATCTTCATCTGCATTATGGTAGTCATTTTTGATCTTATGTTTCAATATTTATATTTAATCTACTCCCTAATCAAGTTCTATGGTACAGTTCCCATAATCTTTACAAAATAAATTTCTAATGTTATGTTCTGCTCAAGTTAAAGGTTTTCTTTTTTTTTTTTTTTTTCAAATTTCAACTTCTTTTATTTAAGGAAAAGGAAAGCTATACTTTTTTAAAATTTTTTATTAATTACACTTTATTAATTTTGTATCCCACCATAAGCCCCTCCCTCCTCCCCTCCCGATCCCACCCTCCCTCCCCTTTCTGCATGCATGCCACTCCCCAAGTTCACTGATAGGGGAGGTTCTCCTCTTCTTTCTGATCTTAGTCTATCAGTTCTCATCAAAAGTGGCTGCATTGTCCTCTACTGTGGCCTGGTAAGGCTGCTCCCCCCTCAGGGGGAGGTGATCAAAGAGCAGGCCAATCAGATTATGTCAGAGGCAGTCCCTCTTCCCATTACTATGTAACCCACTTGGACACTGAACTGCCATGAGCTACACCTGTGCAGGGGTTCCAGGTCATCTCCACGAATAGTCCTTGGTTGGAGTATGGGTCTCTGGGAAGTTCCCTGTGTTCAAATTATCTTGTTCTGTTGCTCTCCTTGTGGAGTTCCCGTCCCCTCCAGCTCTTACTATTTCCCACTTCTTACATAGAATTCCATGCACTCTGCCCATCAGTTGGCCATCAGGCTCAGCATCTGCTTTGACAGTCTATACTGCAGAAGCTTTCAGAGGCCCTCTGTGGCAGGTTTCAAGGTTGTTTCCTGTTTTCTTCTGGCTTTCAGAGGCCCTCTGTAGCAGGTTCTGAGGTTGATTCCTATTTTCTTTTTCTTCTGATGTCCATCCTCTTTGCCTTTCAGGATGGGGCTTGAACATTTTAGTTAGGGTCCTCTCTTTTGCTTAGTTTGTTTAGATGTACAGATTTTAGTGGGTTTATTCTATGTTGTATGTTTATATGAGTGAGTATATACCATGCGTGTCGTTTTGCTTCTGGGACAACACACTCAGGATGATCCTTTCCAGGTCCCACAATTTACCTGCAAATTTCATGATTTCCTTATTTTCCATTGCTGAGTAATACTCCATTGTATAGATGTACCACAGTTTCTGCATCCATTCTTCAGTTGAGGGGCATCTGGGCTGTTTCCAGCTTCTGGCTATTACAAATAAAGCTGCTACAAACATGGTTGAGCAAATGTCCTTTTTGTGTACTTGCGCCTCTTTTGGGTATATGCCTAGGAGTGGTATGGCTGGATCTTGAGGAAGCGCTATTCCTAGTTGTCTGAGAAAGCACCAGATTGATTTCCAGAGTGGTTGTACCAGTTTACATTCCCACCAGCAGTGGAGAAGGGTTCCCCTTTCTGCACAACCTCTCCAGCATGTGCTGTCCCTTGAGTTTTTCATCTTGGCCATTCTGATGGGTGTAAGGTGAAATCTCAGGGTCGTTTTGATTTGTATTTCCCTAATGGCTAATGAGGTTGAGCATTTCTTTAAGTGCTTCTCTGCCATTCGATATTCCTCTACAGAGAATTCTCTCTTTAGCTCTGTTCCCCATTTTTTAAGTGGATTACTTGGTTTATTGCTTTTCAGCTTGTTTAGTTCTTTATATATATTGGATATGAGTCCTCTGTCAGATAAAGGGTTGGTGATGATTCTTTCCCAATCTGTAGGCAGTCACTTTGTTTTGATGATGGTGTCCTTTGCTTTACAGAAGCTTTTCAATTTCATGAGGTCCCATTTATTGATTGTTGCTTTTAGAGCCTGTGCTGTTGGTGTTTTGTTCAGGAAGTTTTCTCCTGTACCAATGAGTTCTAGGGTATTCCCCACTTTTTTTTCTAGCCGATTTAATGTGTCTGGTTTTATGTTGAGGTCTTTGATCCACTTGGACTTCAGTTTTGTGCAGGGTGAAAAGTATGGATCTATTTTCATTTTTCTACATGTAGACATCCAGTTGGACCAGCACCATTTGTTGAACATGCTATCTTTTTTCCATTGTATGGTTTTGGCATCTTTGTCAAAAATCAGGTGTCCGTAAATGTGTGGGTTTATTTCTGGGTCTTCTGTTCGATTCCATTGATCCACCATTCTGTTTCTATGCCATTACCATGCAGTTTTTATAACTGTTGCTGTATAGTACAGCTTGAGGTCAGGGATGGATATACCTCCAGAAGATCTTTTATTGTAGAGGATTGTTTTAGCAATTCTCGGCTTCTTGTTATTCCATACGAAGTTGGAATTTTTCTTTCCAGGTCTGTAAAGAATTGTGTTGGCAATTTGATGGGAATTGCATTAAATCTGTAGATTGCTTTTGGTAAGATGGCCATTTTTACTATGTTAATCCTGCCAAGCCATGAGCATGGGAGATCTTTCCATCTTCTCATATCTTCCTCTAATTCTTTCTTCAGAGACTTGAATTTTTTTTCATACAAGACTTTTACTTGCTTGGTTAGGGTTACACCAAGATACTTTATGTCATTTGTGGCTATTGTGAATGGTGTTGTTTCTCTAATTTCTTTCTCAGCCCTTTTGTCTTTTGTATACAGGAGTGCTACTGATGTTTTTGAGTTAATTTTTTATCCAGCCACTTTGTTGAAGGTGTTTATCAGCTGTAGGAGTTCCCTGGTAGAGTTTTTGGGGTCACTCATATATACTATCATATCATCTGCAAATAGTGATAATTTGACTTCTTCCTTTCCCATCTGTATCCCCTTGATCTCCTTCAACTGTCTTATTGCTCTAGCAAGGACTTCCAGCACTATGTTGAAGAGATATGGAGAGAGTGGGCAGCCTTGTCTTGTCCCTGATTTCAGTGGGGTTGCTTTAAGTTTCTCTCTGTTCAGTTTGATGTTGGCTATAAGCTTGCTGTATATCGCCTTTACTATGTTTAGATATGTGCCTTGTATCCCTAATCTCTCCAGTACTTTAAACATGAATGGATGTTGGATTTTGTCAAATGCTTTTTCAGCATCTAGGGAGATTATCATGTGGTTTTTTCCTTTCAGTTTGTTAATATGGTGGATCACATTGATGGATTTCCATATATTGAACCACCCCTGCATACCTGGGATGAAGCCTACTTGGTCATGGTGGATAATATCTTTGATGTGTTCTTGTATTCGGTTTGCACGTATTTTGTTAAGTATTTTTGCATCAATGTTCATAAGGGAGATTGACCTGAAATTCTCTTTCTTTGTTGAGTCTTTGTAAGGTTTAGGTACCAGGGTGATTGTGGCTTCATAGAATGAGTTTGGTAATGTTCCTTCTGTTTCTATTTTGTGGAATAGTTTGAAGAGAATTGGAGTTAGCTCTTCTTTGAAGGTCTGGTAGAATTTTGCGCTGAAGCCATCTGGTCCTGGGCTTTTTTTGGATGGGAGATTTTGGTGACTGCTTCTATTTCTTTGGGGTATATAGGACTATTTAATTGATTTACCTGGTCCTGATTCAGCTTCAGTAAGTCAAATCGATCAAGAAAATTGTCCATTCCATTTAGATTTTCAAATTTTGTTGAGTATAGACTTTTGAAGTAAGTCCTAATGATTGTTTGGATTTCCTCAGTGTCTGTAGTTTTGTCCCCCTTTTCATTTCTGATTTTGTTGATTTGGGTGGTGTCTCTCTGCCTTTTAGTTAGTTTGGCTAAGGTTTTGTCGATCTTGTTGATTTTCTCAAAGAACCAGCTCTTGGTTTCATTGATTCTTTGAATTGTTTTATTTGTTTCTAATCGATTGATTTCAGCCCTGAGTTTGATTATTTCCAGCCGTCTACTCCTTTTTGGTGTCTCTGCTTCTTCTTTTTCTAGGGTTTTTAAGTGAGCCATTAAGTTGCTTGAATGAGCTGTCTTGAATTTCTTCTTGAAGGCAGTTAGTGCTATGAACTTTCCTCAGCATTGCTTTCATTGTGTCCCACAATTTTGGGTATGTTGTGTCTTCATTTTCATTGAATTCTAAGAAGTCTTTAATTTCTTTTTTTATTTCTTCCCTGACCCAGCTGCCATTTAGTAACAAGTTGTTCAGTTTCCATGTGTGTGTAGGCTTTTTGCTATTTCTGTTATTGTTGAGGTCCAGCTTTATTCCATGGTGATCAGACAAGATACAAGGGATTAATTCAATCTTCTTGTATCTGTTGAGGCTTGCTTTGTGACCAACTATATGGTCTATTTTGGAGAAGGTTCCATGAGGTGCTGAGAAGAAGGTAAATTCTTTTGTGTTTTGGTGTAAAGTTCTGTAAATGTCTGTGAGGTCCATTTGATTCATGACCTCTGTCAGAGATATTGTTTCTTTGTTTAATTTCTGTTTTGTTGACCTGTCCTTTGTTGAGAGTGGGGTGTTGAAGTCTCCCACTATTCATGTGTGGGGATCTATATGTGGTTTAAATTTTATCAATGTTTCTTTAACAAATGTGGGTGCTCTTGTATTTGGGGCATAGATGTTCAGGATTGTGATGTCTTCCTGGTGGAATTTTCCCTTGATGAGTATGAAGTGTCCTTCCTCATCTCTTTTTATTAATTTTGGTTGAAAGTCTATTTTATCAGATATTTGAATGGCTACTCCTGCTTGTTTCTTGGGTCCATTTGCTTGGAAAGTCGTCTTCCAACCTTTTACCCTCAGTTAATGTCTATCTTTGTGTCTTAGGTGTGTTCCTTAGTGGCCTATTACCTCAAAATAAGCAGGATAGTCTTACAGTCTTAACATTTTCTGTAATCAGACCTTTGCCAAATACTCCAGGGTTATTTACAGGTCTACATATGATGTCTAGTTTTCTATTGTGCTCTCTAAATTCACATTGATTTCGAAGGTTATATGTCCTCCTAGCTCTGGGCATTGTCCCATACTCTTTCTTCTGACTGTAACATTTTTGCTCATTCACCTATTTCTCTTTGAAACATCCATATATGAATTCATTGTGATTATTCCAACATCTTACCACCAAAGAAATAATACATAATTCTCATAAAGACACATGAATACTACATGTCTTAATTCATATAACTGACCACATTTAGATTTATGCACTGGTGTTTTGTGTCCATTATGTCTAGCTTTCTCACTCAAACAAGGTAAAATACATCTTTAGTTTTCTCGATAAAAATCTATTTAGGTCCTAGAAATATTGATTGAATGGGTGATTAATTTAACAACCAATTAAAGAATAAAATAAAAGATTTCAACATGTTCAATACTCATAGCAAACAACTTAAATTTTGTTTCTTTGTAGGTGTTGCATCAAGATCAAATACATATTAAAATATACATTAAAATCTCATAATTAAAATTTGAATTAATTTTAGATAAATGGCTGGAAAATAAAGAAAAAGCCATATTGAAATGTCAAAGATTTTACTCCTGATCTTTATTTGAATTACTTCTTAGAAGACCACACTACTCAAAGATTTTGAATTTCATCATAAAGGGGAAAAAAAGACACAAAGCTTTGTAGGATTCTATTATATCTATATTCACTAAGTGGCTTTAAAAAATTGCTCAAAAATGTTTTAAAAGGTTACCATTTGGAGACTAAAGAACTGATGAAATGAAATTCTAAACAGTACACAATATAAAAAAAATTCTGTTTCCTTGACCTTAAACCTAATTCTCATGAGTACTTAGAAAACCTTGTTAAATCTTTGCTATGGAAGCCTTTGTATGAAAAGTCTCTTCCATAAATTCATCTACTAATGGCCTATTTCAGTAGGCTAACACAATATAAATATTCTCTGGGAACTGAACTTAAATGATATTGTAAATCTTTGGATAAGATGCTGTTCTCTGACCAATGTCTCTGACTTAGGAAAAAATTACAATAAAGCTGGGAAATAGATAATTTATGTTTCTCTGAGTTCTCCCACATTGCATGTCATCTAGTTTAGACAGAAGCATTCTACTCTCTTTCTTACAAAGGTGAAAATTCAACCACTGTTTTGAAATTCAATTGATCACATGTTAAAGAGACCTCAGAGTCTATTAGGTTCTAGGGCTGAGAATACTCAGTTATTTGCTATCTGCTGCTTAAGTTTTACTTCTATAAAAAAAAAAAGATAGTGTACTTACCTCACAGATTTATTTCATTGTTTTAAGTAGCATATTTATTTAGCCAACACTAATATTATCACAAGGTATTTAAAAATTTGTCTATCTAAACATCTCAAAATATGCGTTGTAGGTCAGAAAAAATCTCAAGAATATCACATTTGCAAAACAGTAAGTACAAAAGCTAAAGAATGCCTTGATTTACAGTTTTCAGATGAATTGATTTTTTTTTAAATGTTATTGGAAAGACCTAGTAAAGTCTGGTAAGCTTCCCAGCAGAGTAACCACTGCATGTTTTCATAGGACAGTCAAGTTGATTAACACTTAATCTCATGAAAAAGTGATAGGCATTTCTTCAGCTCAAATGTTTTGGTAAGTTTCTAAGCTGATGTGTTGAAATAGTTTCAAGTCCCAGGCAACTTAAGGGATAGATGGAGATACACTCCATCTGGACAGGGAAGGCATGACACAAGAAATCGCAGGCCAGATCATTATACTCTGTTGGCAGTCTGGGGGCAGAGAATGAAAGAGAAAATGGGGGATAGACAATAAAATTTCACATTGCATTCAAGCTTCCTTCAACAGAGACCTACTTTCCAAAGATTCCATAAGCACTTCAGTGTCTTCATTTGGACACCAAATGTACTACATATGAACCTGTTGGGGGCATTATTCAAACAACAACAATACCATTTATAACTATATTTTTGTGTTTATTCTACATTTTACCAAAAGTACTGAGTAGATAAGATCATAGATCAAAAGTATGTTAATATACACTCTGGAGAAATAGTTTTAGTATTCTGTGACACACAACAATGGAAATGACTCTTTTTTCCCCCTAGAAGTTGCTTAAAATAATTTGGGAGACGAAAGTTTTTGATTGTGTATGAGTTCCTAAAATAATGTTGCTGCTCATCACTCTATAAAGTGTAGTGAGAATATTTTTTAAACCAAATGGTGTGTTATAGAAATGTTATGTGAATATGTTTTTGTTTTAATCTCAGGTGTAGGATATGGAGCTGCCTCAGACTGCCCACATCTGCTGACTATGATTTGCCTTGTGATCTAGCAGGAGCATGATTTTGCAAGCTAAGGATAGTTTACATGTGGAATTTGGGGAGCTCTTCGGGGGGGGGGTATAGAGAGCCAGAGCCTGAAGAGAGGTATAGAGGCAGCTGCTGCTCCTGCTGCTTCTATTGCTGCCACTTCCACTGCTACTCCTGTTGCT
>NW_026592890.1:29399025-29540350 GCF_907164565.1 Psammomys obesus | reverse complement strand
CTCTATTCTTTCTCTCCTATATAGTGTTGGGGTATTGGAAAGAATAGGGATTAGTGTAAGGAGATAGGAAAAAGAACCCAATAAATATCCAAAAGTCTGGCTACATAGAAAGGCTTAGGAACAATTCTAAAACTGCAATAAAAAGTACAGTGACATTATTTTTAAGGCAACCTGCTAAGTCACTGTGTCTGTTTTCTTGGGAGCCCCATCCTAAGTCCCAGAAATGTTACCACTTGAGTTGGAAAAAGCAGAGACAGAGACAGAAAGACCCATGTAACTGATAGGAGAAGTCAGAAGATTATCTCAGGTGTTGATACTTACCTACAATCCAGTTTGAAGCAAGATTGCTTTGTCATTCACAGCTCTATACAGCAAAGTAATTGCTTTGGACATTCTTAGAACTGAACTGAATCATGGGAGTTCTATTTGGCTAGATGTGGATGAATCACAGAAAGAACTAAATGTCATGACATAACATTTTGAAGTTGGTACTCTATGGATGAGAAGAGACATTTTTTTCCCCTGGTGTTGGGGGAAAAGAGCCTGAAACAAGAGGAATGAATGCTTTTAGCTCTCAGTCTTCATGGACTTTTCTTGGAACAGGCGTGAATAAAGTGAATAATTTTCCTTAAGGAGTATCTTCTTAGCAAACGTCAGTAAGATAATGTCATTAAGCAACATTGACAATAAACTACTATTACTATTTTTGTAAGTCAAAATCTATAAACTTTATCCAACAAAAATCCAGGAATTAGTTTGATTAAACCTGTCTCCACACTGGTACCAGTTAGTGAAAATGGAAATGTATGTTTAACAGCAATGAAGATCAAAGATATGGCATAATATGCATTGGAAAACTGATTCTGAAGATGTCATCCACCATGACCAAGTAGGCTTCATCCCAGGCATGCAAGGGTGGTTCAACATACGGAAATTCATCAATGTAATCCACCACATAAACAAACTGAAGGAGAAAAACCACATGATCATCTCCTTAGATGCTGAAAAAGCATTTGACAAAGTCCAACACCCATTCATGTTTAAAGTCTTGGAGAGATCAGGGATACATATCTAAACATAGTAAAGGCAATATATAGCAAGCCTATAGCCAACGACTGCCTACAGATTGGGAAAGATTCTTCACTAACCCTTTATCTGACAGAGGACTAATATCCAGTATATACAAAGAACTAAAGAAGCTGAAAAGCAGCAAACCAAGTAATCCAATTAAAAAAATGGGGAACAGAGCTAAACAGAGAATTCTCAACAGAGGAATATCAAATGGCAGAGAAACACTTAAAGAAATGCTCAACCTCATTAGCCATCAGGGAAATACAAATCAAAACGACCCTGAGATTTCACCTTACACCCATCAGAATGGCCAAGATGAAAAACTCAAGGGACAACACATGCTGGAGAGGTTGTGGAGAAAGGGGAACCCTTCTCCACTGCTGGTGGGAATGTAAACTGGTACAACCACTCTGGAAATCAATCTGGCACTTTCTCAGACAATTAGGAATAGTGCTTCCTCAAGACCCAGCTATACCACTGCTAGGTATATACCCAAACTTTGCTCAAGTACACAAAAGAGATATTTGCTCAACCATGTTTATAGCAGCTTTATTTGTAATAGCCAGAACCTGGAAACAACCCAGATGTCCATCAACGGAGGAATGGGTACAGAAATTGCGGTATTTTTACACAATGGAATACTACTCAGCAATCAAAAAGGAGGAAATCATGAAATTTGCAGGCAAATGCTATGATCTAGAAAAGATCATTCTGAGTGAAATATCCCAGAAAGAGAAAGAAAAACACGGTATATACTCACTTATATAGACCTATAAGATATGACAAACATAATGAAGTCTATACACCTAAAAAAGATAATCAAGATTGCGGACATGGGGTAAGATGATCAATCCTCATTTAGAAAGACAGATGGGATGTGCATTGAATGTATGACAGGAGTCTACTGAGTGCACCTGAAAGACTCTAACTAGCAGTGTTTTCAAAGTAGATACAAAGACTCATGACCAAACCTTTGGCAGAGTACAGGGAATCATATGAAAGAAGGAGAGTTAGTATGATGAGGAAAGGATAGGAGTTCCACAAGGACCAAACATATCTGGGTACAGGGTCTTTTCTGAGACTGACATGCAACCAAGGACCATGTATGGATATAACCTAGAACCTCTGCTCAGATGTAGCCTGTGGTACCTCAGTAACCAATTGGTTTCCCATAGTGAGGGGAACAAGGACTATTTCTAACAGGAACTCAATGACTGGCTCTTTGACCTCCTCACCCCCCAAGGGAGGAGCAGTCCTGTTAGGCCACAGAGGAGGGCTTTGCAGCCAGTCCTGAAGATACTTGGTAAAACAGGATCGGATGAATGGGGAGGAGGTCCCCCCCAATCAGTGGACTTGGAAAGGGGCATGGTGGAGATGAGGGAGGGAGGGAGGTACTGGAAGGGAATGAGGGAACAGGACAAGGCTGGGATACAGAGTTAATAAAATGTAACTAATAAGAAAAAAATAAAATTAAAAAAAGAAAAAAAAAGAAAAGAAAAACTGATTCTGTATCACATAGGAAAGGATGATGATAGAACTGGGAGACAGGACTCTTCAAATCAATCAGTAGCCACTGACTTAGAAGTCAATGCAAAAATGATGTTTGGTAAACCATCTTTTAAAAGGCTCAATATAAAACTCAAACGTCAGCATATCCAGGACATGATAAGTATCATTCTCATGAATTCTGTTATTTTTATGTTACCTTTTTTTATGAAATTATCAGACATACCACCAAGTAAATAGAGATCTTCAACATAGAAAAAAGAACTGCCAACATTTTAGAGAGAGAACAGAAGCAAATTCTCATACAGTAGGAGAGATTACTCACTGCGCACACCTTTGACAGCAGCGTTGAGAACAGAGTGCTGTTGTCAACATTTATTCCGTGCTGCCAAAGAAGCACAAGAGACATGCATAAAGGCACATTTGCAATTCAAACGGCCCCAGCTACCTCATTTTAAAGTATTCTCTTCTGATTCTTGGGCCAGTTCATTCATCTTTTCTTTTACTTGTGCTGGTTGCTCACCTCCACAACGTGCTATTTGCTTTGATTTAAAAACACCTCCATGAGACAAAGCTTAGACTGCCTTAAAGCGCACATACACTGGTATGTTCTGGCACTATTTTTCAATCAAATTTAATGAAAGATTAAGTTTACAATAGTAAATTAGAGAAGTTGAGAATGGAGGCCACGCGGAGAAGTGTAGGCGTGGCTTACAACATGTATTCCTTATCTCTCCCAGAGAAGTCTTCATGGCTTTTATTTTAATTAAACAGCAAACAGCCTTTATTTTTACTGTTGTTTTATTCAGTTTTTCTTTATGGTGCCACTTAGACTGTAAACTTTTTTATACATCTGCAGGGACTTACAACAACAGATTCAGTTTTAATCAAAATATCAGTGCAACTTAAAAAAAAAAAATCCAAAAGCTACTGAGAATATCTGCTACAATATCCATGAATATTTTTTCAGAGTGCTGATAGAAATATTTAAGTTCATGCTGAGAATTTTTATCCCGCTTTTTTATATCAAACTATTTATATGAGGATTTGCTATCTTTGATAGTCTCAACAGTGCGTTATTCTCAACTAATTTGTCCCTAACTCCTATGTCTAAAATAATCGTAAGATATTCAAAATAATACCTACAATTATTAAAGCATGTTTTTTTTTCTTTTGAAAAACATCAATTGTGTTAATTTTCTATTTGGGGTTATAGTCTCATTATGTAGCCCTGGCTTACCTTTAACCCTCAATGAATAAGCTCAGTCTGTCCTGAAACTATTTATATTGCTCTGGGCAGATTTAAATTTATGGTCCTCCTTCTCAGTACCATACCTGGAGGAAAAGAGAAAATTTAAATATTCAACAGACAGTATTATTAAAAAAAATTTAAATAGTAAATTTAAGTAGTAAATTGGTAATGAAAATATTTTGTATAACAAAATTGAGGGGTGGAGTGGGCTGGAAACAATATGAGTTAGTAAAAAATGCAATTGCCTTCTGAATTCTCTTATCCTAATCACTACTGATATGTACAAATCACCTGAGCATGCATAAAAATAAATACATATAAACTGGGCCCAGCAGCACATGCCTGTAATCCGAAAACTTAGGGAGGCAGAGGCAGGTGGATCTTTGTGAGTTCAGGCTATTTTGGTCTACAAAGTGAGTTCAGGATATCCCAGGCTACACAGAGAAACCATTTCTTGAAAAAAAAAAAAAAAACAACAATAACATAAATAAATACATATAAAAGAAAATAAACACATATATACATATGTGTGTGTTTGTAGAACATACCTCTGTCCCCTGCCATCCTATTTATGATTATGCAATCATATAGATGATATAGATGATCAATACTAATTTTCTGAGTATCTTAATCAAATTATTTGAGCATACATATGATTTGAATATTATATTGGATTTTATTGCTATGAATCCAATGTGGGCAAAAACTGAGTTAGATACTGTGGGGACCATCTCACCTATACATGACCTTCAGTGTTTTTACAACTCAGCATCCTTCCGGATTTTTGTGGTTCTCTTGTATCCTCTGCATGGGACGTAGCCTGAGACACTAGCATCACCTACATGATCAACGACAGCTCAGGATACCTCCTGTGGATGACACCAGAAAGTCTGCTTTTTGAAGTGAATTTGAACCTCAAGAGATATTGAATGTCCTCAGTAGAATTTTATATTTAAAAACAAACTTGAAATCAATAGATTTAAATGCATATTAGATGTTCATTAATGAGAAAGATTATCAGAAGTTATAAGTCTCTCTTTTGAAATTCTTAAATATTCAAAGAAAAAAAAATCAGTAAATGAGTTACTATATTTAAAGTTACATAATAACAATACATGCATAAATAAAAATAGTAACAACTGAAATTATACACACTAAGCAATTACAGTATAATGTGAACATTCTAAGTTCTTAAAAATTAAATCATTTATTAAATTTGTTTTCATTATTCAGTGTGTTTGTGTATGTTCATGCGTGTGATGTCAGAGAGAAAATAAGTAATTCAAAAAGCAAGAGGGAAGGTGAGGCATTGCAAATTTTAATTAAGGTCCTGACAGCTAAGGACAACAGAAGGCTGGCATTTTAGGAAAACTCTGAATATGATGAAAACGTAAGCCCATAAAATACCTGAGATATCAAATAAATCATTCATTATATAGCACAAATATGATCATGGTATATGACTCACAGAAAGAGGATCAGCCATGGCATTTTGGCGGACACTAGAAAACAAAAAGTTATAGATAAATGAAGAGGAAAGGGGGAAAGTTTTCAGGAATGAGAGACTAAATAAGGCAAGTTCAGAGGAAGCTGTGGGCTTAAAGGAAGAGGTGATGCTCGATTCCCAGAGTTACTCAGTGATTAAGCCGTTGGCCAGAGCACAATAAGCTGATCAGCAATAGCATAAGCTACAGACCCAGAATGTTCTCAAAGAGCCAAGAAGGAAAAATCAGGCCTCCTTGGTGAGAAGGTAAAGGCAGCTCTTTGAAAAAAAAATACAAAGAGAAAGAACATGTGACATCTATGTGGCTTTTCTCACATGATTATGATCTGAATAGACGATATAAATACAGGTATATAGGAATATGCATCTATATTCCTAAACATATATATATATATGTATGTATGTAATATAGACATTGATATGGATGATATACAAATGTAGTGATAGAAAGAACGTTGTGTATTTTCTAAGAGAACAAATCAGTGAAATTGGTACACATCACGTAAAATCATATTTTAAACACCTTCACAATCCCAGAGGCTTTAAAGTTTACCCCTTTGGTGATATCTTCACCTCGGAGATAATCACTTTTGTTGCAGACTACAATTCACTTTGTGCGTTGTCCAAGTTTATATAAATAGGATCATGGCGAATACACTCTAAGTCTGGTTGCTATATTCAGTTTAATGTATGCTAACCTTACATTTAAAACTGACCTCCTATTATATTATTCCATCCATAAAAATTCTGTTAACATCATCATTTATTACTGAAAGAAATTTAGAATGTGTCTGGATTTGGGTATTAAAAAAAATTCTGTGAAGAACATCCTTATGCAAGTTCTATGATGCTTATCATTATCCTAGGTAGCTCTAACTACTTGGTGAGAGCTAGAAATTACCTGAGTATGAGGCCTCAGTTGAGAAGCTTCTTAGATCAAATTAGCATGTTGCATTTCTGTGAGGTTTTATCTTAATTGCCAACTGACATAGAAATCCCATTTGCGGTAGGTGGTATCATTCTATGGCAGGTGCTCCTGAGAGTAGAAAAAAAGCCAGCTGAGCCTGTGCATGAGCAAGGCAGCAAGTGGCATTCCTTCATGAGATCTGTTTAAAGTCTATGCTTGAGTTCCTGCTCAGATCATCTAAAGATGGAATTAATATGTAAGTTTAAATAAACCCATTTTCCCTCTAAGTTGCTTTTGTTAAGGGTGCTTTATCACAGCAATGGGATAAAATAAGTATAATAACCACCAATTTCTGTTGGATCTACATCAAGGAACACAATTACTAAGTCAGACCCTTTTTTCAGAGGTATAAGTTATAAATACTTTCTTACACTGTTTAGGTTTCTGGGCTTATTGATTATTTCCTTTAATATTTGAGCTCTTTTTTTTTTCTTGATTTTGATTCATTTTTAGCTATTGTTTCTGCTGTTTACACACTTTGTGCCAATGACCTGAAATATTTTCCTTAGGTTTTTTTCAAGTGATATCAGAGGTTTTGACATAAATGTTAAATCTTTACTCTCCTTTTAGTTGAGGGGTTGGGGAGAAGAGGGTGGGAGGGTAGAACAAGGAGGAGACAAGGGAGAGGGTTACAATCAGGATATAAATTGAATAAATTATAATAAATAAACAAACAAATAAATAGGCAGAAAAGGAAATCATAACTGATGACAAATAGGGATCTATCATACTAAGTCTGCACATGAATATTCAATTTTTCAAGAACCTCAGGAGCAAATGAACATTAGGAAATTAGGAAGAGTGCTTCCTGAAGATCCAGCTATACTACTCTTAGGTATTTATCCAAAATATGCTCAACTAACAAGGACATCTGCTCAACCATATTCATCGCAGTTTGATTTGTAATAGCCAGAAGCTAGAATCAATCCAGATGTCCCTCAACAGAGGAATGGATACAGAAATTGTGGTACATTTACACAATGGAATACTACTCAGCAATTAAAAACAAGAAAGTCTGCATTGATAGTCTGCAGGACAGAGCCTTTCAGAGGTCCTCTGTGTCAGGCTCCTGACTTGTTCCCTCTTTTCTCCTTCTTCTGATGTCCATCCTCTTTGCCTTTCTGGATAGGAATTGAGCATTTTAGCAGGAGTCCTTCCTCTTAATTAGTTTCTTTAGGTATACAGATTTTAGTAGGTTTATCCTATATTATATGTCTATATGAGTGAGTATATACCATGTGCATCTTTCTGCTTCTGGGACAGCTCACTCAGAATGATCTTTTCCAGATCCCACCATTTACCTGCAAATTTCATGATTTCCTTGTTTTTTATTGCTGAGTAATATTCCATTGTGTAGATATACCAGAACTTGTGCATCCATTCCTCCATTGAAGGGTATCTTGTCTGTTTCCAGCTTCTGGCTATTACAAATAATGCTGCTACAAACATGGTTGAACAAATGTCCTTACTGTGTACTTGAGACTCTTTTGGGTATATGCCTAGGACTTATGGACAACCTTTGGGCAGAGTGCAGGGAATCGTATGAAAGAAGTGGGAAACAGTAAGATCTGGAGAGGACAGGTACTTCACAAGGAGAGCAACAGAACCAAAGAAATCTGAGCACAGGGGTCTTTCCTGAGGCTGATACTCCAACCAAGGACCATGCATGGAGATAACCTAAGACCCCTGCACAGATGTAGCCCATGGCAGTTCAGTATCCAAGTGGATTTCATTGTAATAGGAACAGGGACTGTCTCTGACATGAACTGATTGGCCTGCTCTTTAATTACTTCCCCTGAGGGGGAAGCAGCCTTACCAGGCCACAGAAGAAGACAATGCAGTCACTCCTGATGAGACCTAATTGACTAGGATCAGAAAGAAGGAAAAGAAGACCTTCCCTATTAGTGGACTTGGGGAGGTGCATGCATGCAGAGGGAGGAGGAAGGGATGGATTGGGAGGGGAGGAGGGAGGGAACCATAGGGGGGATACAAAGTGAATAAAGTGTAATTAATAAAGAATTAAAAAAAACAAGGAAGTCATGAAATTTACTAGCAAATGGTGGGATCTGGAAAAGATGATCTTGAATTAGGTATCGCAGAAGCAGAAAAACACACATTGTATATGCTCACTTATAAGTGGATATTAGACATATAATATAGGATAAGCATACTAAAATCTGTACACCTAAGGAAAACTTTCATTCAGAAAGGTAAACTAGACAGAAACCAGAAGAGGGAGAAATTTGGGCACAGGAAAGGAGCCTACCACAGCGGGCCTCTGAAAGACTCTACCCAGCAAGATATCAAAACAGATGCTGAGACTCATAGCCAAACTTTGGGTAGAGTGCAGGAATCTTAAGAAAGACCTGGAGGGAACAGAAGATCTACAAGAAGACAACAGAATAAAAAAATTTGGGCACAGGGGTCTTTTCTGAGACTGATACTCCAAACAAAGACCATGCAGGGAGATATCCTAGAACCCCTGCACAGAATTAGTCCATGGTAGCTCAGTGTCCAAAGGGTTCCCCAATAATAGGAACAGGGATCATCTCTGACATGAACTCATGGGTTGGTTCTTTGATCACCTCCCCCTGAAGGAGGAGCAGCCTTACCAGTCCACAGAGGGAGACAAAGAAGCAAGTCCTGATAGACTGGGTTCAGGTGGAAGTGGAGGAGCACCTCCCTTTCATTGGACTGGGGGAGGGGCATAGAAGAAGAGGGAGGGTGGGTGTGATTGGGAAGTGATGGGGTGGGGCTCCAATTGGGATAGAAAGTGAATAAAATGTAAGAAAAAACTTTAAAAAGACACCTGCTTTAAAACGGGCATGTATACTACTGTTTCATAGCATGTCTATTTCAGTCTTATCTTAGCCAAATTTTAACTGCCATGATCTTCCATGTTAAATCATCCTCTGGAGTATCGAAGGTAACATCCTCAAGCTATTTGTATATCAGTGTTATTGGTTTACCTCTTTCTCCACTCAAAGATGCTGTCCCTGATTCTTCAGTGTTATACTGCAAATATGAAACTTCTGAGTTTATTATTATCATTATTACTAGGAACTTAGGTTGAGAAAATCATTTAGGAACTATTGAAATCACAGACACATGATATAGTATCATCTACAAAACCTTCTTCATCAATTTTAATTAGCCCCTTCTCTATTGTGTGCTCCTGGAAAGGGAATCTCAGAACAATTTCCCAGTTATGTACTTATTTGGTGCTGAAAGGACTCATTGAAAGCAAGTAGTGGGATGCATTATGTGTTTAGTCCCTAGAACAGAAGGAATTAAACTAAACCCGAAAGGCACACGTTGAAGCGTATAAAAGAAAATTTAAAAGAATTCCTAGGTCAAACCCTTTTTAAAGGCGTAAATTCTAAATACTTTCTTCTACTTTGACGTTTCTTGGATTTATTGATTATTGAAAATGGGGAAGCTAAACTAAATCAGAAAGTATGCACCGATGCATGTAAAAGAAAGTTGAATCTAAGAGGAAGGAAATCAGGTGTCAACCTAAAATGCTGCTGATAAAATCCTGGAGAAGATGTGTATCTTAGAGACTTGCAGATGTGACGATTCAGCATAATCACTTGGTTCTGGTGACTGTCTCAGCTATGTTTGCGTGAAGGATGTTCATCTCATTCACGTGCATCTTGAAAACTATATACCGACCTTGGCACTGCATTACTTCAGCCCACTCTGCTGAGTAATAATTTCCTAAATTAATGCTTTTATATAGCCAGTATAATAGTTATTTTCAGTACTGTATTTAAGGGTTTGGGGAAGTGATGGTGGTGATAAAATATATCAGTTGTCACAGTCATGAAGAATTTTCTTTATGCATATTTTCCTTTAAAAATCATTTATGAATTTTATACAGTGAATTTTGATCATATCCATCTATCATCCAACTCATCCCCACCTAAATTTGTGTCCTATTTTTTCCCCTATCAAGTCCAATCAGTGTTGTCCATTTATGAAGGAATGTGTGTGATCAACCTATCATTGTCAAACAGTCATAAAGAAAACAGGCTTTTCTTTTCCCCAAACCTAGCAATTGTCAGTAGTACCTTAGGCAGGAGTGAAAGTTCATAATATAACTTTTTAACCAAAAAAAATAGTAGGTGTTTTGCTTACATGTATGCTTGTGCATTGTGTAAGTGCTGGGCGCCCATACAGGACAGACAGGGGATAAATTAACTGGAACTGTAGTTCCAGGTGATTGTGACCTGCCTCTTGTGTGCTGTGATTTTATCCCAGGTCCTCTGGAAGAGCAGTGAGTGCTCCTACTGTGCAGCCATCTGTGCAGCCACTAAAAAGATCCAAAATAACCTTAAAAATTTGAGAATCTTTACATGCATAGTGTATATACATTATTTCTACTTATCCCCTTCCTTCCTTCAATCTCCTTTTAAAAATTATTATTACATGCATAGGCATGCTCACACAGAAGCACATAACCTGCTGAGGCTGTTTAGGGTTGCGTATATGCATTTAAGGTTAACCATATGGTCAGGATAGCCCCAAATCAAGAAAACCACTACCAGTGAAGATATGGAAAAGTGGAAATCCTCATTTTTCAGTGTAATTGCAAACTAGTGCAGTCACTCGGGGGGATTTCTCAAAAAGCCAACAGTAGATTTATCATATGACCTATCTATATCACTCACTGATATAATCCCAACAGATCAGACATCCCACTACACTGATTATTGCTCAACCATGTTAATCACTACTCTATTAACAAAATCCAGGAAGCAGAAACAACATAAATATCCCTCAATATGTTAATAAATAACCAAAATACAACACATATGTACAATGGGATTCTATTTAGCTGTTAAGAATTTTATAAAACCAGAGATATTAAGGATGTTGACATGCTTAGTAAGTGCTCTAATAGAATATAAGTTTTACAAATACAGTGGATGTATTAAATGTATGAAATGTAATGATGAAACATGTCATTTTCCATACTAAGTAAAACATAACCTAAAATATCAAAATTTAGTTGTCTCCAATCTCACACTCTGTATGTATCTCAGCATAGTTCTTTTAGATCTTGAGATATGGACCTGGGTTTTCCTGAGTGAGCAGAGGTGAGAATCATGGAGAGCCTGTCTGTCTGTAGTCTAGGCCTTGCTGCTTTACCCCAATCTCAATCCCTACAAAGTTTGAAGCAACCCTTAATATTGAAGTAAATTTAGTGACTCTCAAACTGAAAACTGATTAATTTAATATGATTTTTAAAATAGTAGTCAGAAATATGACTTGTGACTTCCTTCATCTAATACTAATAGTAATACTAATAGTAATACCTAATACTCCATGTAAAAAACCAAAGTGCCTCATTACTCACTACAAAGTACTGGAGTTTCTGAGTTATAAATCCCTTGATGTGGTCATTCTCATTTCTTTTCATCTAAATTAGGTGCTCAAGAGACAGCAACCTCCACAACAAAATCCTAATAAGTTGATGTTCTTTATGAAATCAGAGACAATTAGCCAACATACCATTGCAAACTTAGGAGGAGTGCATAAAGAAAAACACTATTCCTAAGGTTCTTGACTTCAAATATTCCCAAACTTCTCTAAAACTATTAAACAGTCAAACTAGAGTCAAATATCAATTAACTACCCACTATCAACATTTTAAATAAAACATGCATATGAAAACTTGGTTAAAATGAGTTTGTCTTCAGCTTTTGTCATAAAATAGCCCAGTACATAGCCTTTATGAGGTATAACTTCTTGAAATGTGTTCATTGTATAGTTATTTACCATCTTACTCAAATTTTCAGTGGGATATACAAGTATGTGTCATGCATTTATGTGTGTCTGAGCTTGAGCCATAAGATATCATTTATTTAGTTTTGTAAAATTATCTACTCTATACATTTAAACAAATAAAATGTTTTAAAATATGAGGGATATTTTTGAGCAGTTTACATAAGGCCTTCTTTACTTTCTTCAATGTCGGTTCTTCTTTCTCTTCCTCACAAATTTTATCCTTCTTTCTTATTCAAATTTGAAAGTATTGCTACATACCAGAATTTTGAGGCAGCATAAAAGAATAATTTATGATGCTTTATTTTTTCATTTTAAGAGAGTACTCAGAAATTTGAATTTAAAAATGAAAAGTGTTATATAACTGTTGCAGTCTTAGCTACTTCTGCTTTCCCAAACATGAATTAACTAAAATACATAATAATAATTTTCAGGTAATTAGTAAGGTAAGCGGCAGGAAAGCTACAAGTTTGGTATGATAAAGTGGTTTTGAAACGTTGAAAAGAGGTTGGCTTTGTGGCTAATGCTATTGGGAATGTTGCAGAATCTAGAAAATCTTAGCAGACAGAATCCTTTGCATGTCTGGGAAGGTATTTCGAGATCATCTTTTCTGTTGCCAGTTAAACAATTCCTATATTCACCATAAGTGAGGTAGGAAGGTCCACCCTAAATATAGCCAGTAGCATTCCATGGGCTGGTGTAAAAGAGCTGAACATAAGTATGAAATCTTTCCACACATCATTCATATCTCTGCATCCTGACTGGGATTGCAATGTAATCAACTATTTCTTCTTGTTCCTGCTGCAATGCTTTCCCTACCAAGAAGGACTGTATTTTTAAATTCAGTTGCCAAATAAACCCTTCTGCCTTCAGGTGCTGTTGCCAGGGATTTTGTCGCAACAACAAGACAGGTGGGCAATAGACAAATTATATTTTGCTCAGTGGAAACAATTGAAAAGGTAATGACAGAGACCAGAGTTAACGGTTGTTGCAGACTTGCAGACAAGTATTGGAGTTCAGGAAACTACAGCAGAATCATCCCATGATGACACCAGAATAAGATGACAATAAATAAAAATAATAAATAAAATGATATGACAAACTTGTCATGGGAAGACAATTACTACCATTCCAAAGTAAATAGATGCATTTATTTTCGCTACTCTTCTGGATTTTAGAAGATGGAGACAATAGATACATATATTCATCCAGTGACTACTTATGTATTTCTGTTTGTGGTCCAATTAATATATGACAAAATAAGCCAGTTGACATGGTATATACTCACTTATAAATGGATACTAGACATATAAGATAGGATAAACATACTAAAATCTGTACACCTAAAGAAGATAAACAAGAAGGTGAACCTGGAGTAAGATGATCAATCCTCACTTAGAAAGACAATTGGGATGGACAGGAGAAGTAGGAGAAAACAAGAAACAGGACAGAAGCCTATAACAGAGGGCCTCTGAAAGACTCTACCTAGCAGTGTATCAAAGCAGATGCTGAGACTCATTACTAAACTTTGTTCAGAGTGCAGGGAATCATATGAAAGAAGTGGGAGTTAGTAAGACCTGAAGAGGACAGGAGCTTCCCAAAGACCAAATATATCTGGGCACAGAGGTCTTTTCTGAGACTGTTTCTCCAACCAAGAACCATGCATGGATATAACCTAGAACCCCTGCTTGGATGTATTCCATGGCAGCTCTGTATCCAAGTGGGTACCCTAGTAAGGGGAACAGGGACTGTCTCCGACTTGAACTCAGTGTCTGGCTCTTTGACCTCCCTACCCAACGTGGGAGAAACAACCTAGCTCCAAAGAGGAGGACACTGCAGCCAGTCCTGATGAGACCTGATAAGCTAGTGTCAGATGAAAGGGGAGGAGGACCTCCCCTATCAGTGGACTTAGATGGGGGCAGGGAGGAGATAAAGAAGGTAGGGTGGGAATGAGGGAATGAGGGAGGGGCTACAGCTGGGATACAAAGTAAATAAACTGTAATTAATACAAAAATAAAAAATAATAAAAAATGATGCCAATTATCAGTTAATTTGGAGCACACTTTTGAATTGCTATTGGCAAAAAGCCAATTTGTGTATAAATGAGACATTTCTAGGGAATTTGCAAAAGCTAGAATCTATAATTAAATTGACAGCCACCTTTTAAGTCATTTTGAAAACAGCAAGGTACAATATACCAGTACATCCTCATTTAAAATTTTTAATCAGCAAGCATTTGTTTGATAATCATTGAGTAGAACTTCAACAAGTAACTGAGTAACAAGGTTACTCAGCATCCATTTTGCCTAATTTCAAGTGTTACATGTTTGATAGTAATCAAAACACAAAACTAATAATTGGCTTACTACAAGATAGACTGAAGATCTTATAATAAATTGAAATAAGTTTATTATTAGGAAACAGATTTAATATTTACGTGTGGTTAGGTCCATCGGCATTATATTAAATGTATCATAAATCTTCTAGTTCTATAGATTTTTTTCTTGAGCAATGAGGCCTTGCTGTCGGTTTGCGGAGAGCAACCTATGCATAGTTTTGGCAACAGCATAGATTATTTGGGAACTCCTGTAGGACCCCTTTGGCCAATAGCTCAATAGATGTAATCTAGTTCTAGTACTGGAAGCAGCATTTGGTGACAGGAGATGGTAATTTGGGACCCTGGGGTGACCAAACTTTAATTGCTCATGAATGTAATAAGTTCAATATCAGGGCTAATCTGGGGGAGCGAGAGTCTTTAGTATCTAGAGAAATGCACAGGAAAAATATTTAGATACAATTTAAATTAATTTTCTCTAGAATGGTTGATTTTGTTAATGCAATATTACTTATTTATTATTATGGTTCATATTTTTATTATTTTTCAATTTTTACAGGAGTTGTCAAACAGTAATTCACAGCCTTTAATTAATAATTACTTGGATATTATTCTATAATATAACTTTTATGGAAATGGTATACAGTTAAAGTATATATACAGTTATTTATATATTTCTAGAAGCAAGTCACAAACATGATAAAATAATAAGAATCATGGTCTATAAAGAATGATGAAAACAAACTGGGATGGTTGAATTTTGAGGATAATTTGTACATAATGGATAAGAAAACTTAATAGCAAATTTTAAAAATGGAGCAGATGTCAGAGGAAAAGATGCAAGGAACAAGTAAGTAGTAGGGCCAGGTGTGTTAGAGTAGCAATAAAGCATGATCAGGAAAACATTTTTTGTTTGTTTGTTTTTTGTTTTTGTTTTTTTTGTTGTTGTTGTTGTTTTTGATCAAGTGATTTAGACTCTCTGCCTTTGCTGGATAACTTTCCAACTGAACAGAGTCGATCACTTGGCTAAGAGAACATGGAAGGGAGGTAAGGAAGCTGCTAGACTATATAGCATTAAACAATGCTAAAGGGGGGAATAAATAAATAACCCTTCAACGAGATAGTGTACCTTCTTTTCCCAGAATTCCACATCCAGCACAGTACCTACAAGTCAAATCACCATGCGGAACCACAAAAGCATAACTATTCATTGTTTTTACTTCCTATCTGTATTTTGTGTTTTGGATGGTTGGAACCTAAAAATGCATTAGATGGCATATTGGTTTCCTTATATATTTATTAAAGCACATCCAGGAACCTGGGAGTTTGAAGCCATCATTCGGTTGACCTCCATGCTGGCTTAACTGAGAGGTCTTGCCTTTCCCTTTTTTCTATTTACAGTCCTCTTTCCCTGAGTGTCTTATGAGACTTGTCCTCCCTGGGCTTTTTCTTTTAAATTCTAGATCAACTGTCCTTATTTGAGTTCATTCTTTATTCTTTTATTAATTAAACTCAGAAGCTCCAGAGCAGACCCTAATTTCCTTGGTATCAGCTGGTAATTCATATGGACTCTCCAGATTTTCAGTAACAAAAACATATGAGATACTAGGAGATGAGTTTGGAAAGAGAAGGAGGAAGTTCTATAGGAGTAATGAAAGCCTCTGCATATGAAAAGGCTCTATCAGAAAGTCATATGTACATGCGCTTAAAGAAATGTAAACAGGATGATTACAGACGATTTGAACATACAGTTATTTTAAAAGGCCATAGGCTTTTAAATGGATCACAAAAGGTCTTTTATTTTGATCAGAAGTTCTTACTACTTATAATTAATAAACCACTGAATGATTTCATTTCAGTTAAATACCCTATCCTGCATGCATGTCCAAAGTATAGGAGACATAATTAAAACTCAGTAAACAGAAGATATCTTGAAACCTACCATATTTGAGAAAAATAAATGAGTAGATATAAACAATACACTGATATATCCTATGAAGAACAAGTTAAAGACAACCCTTAACATTGGAGTAGGCCCACGAAGTGACACAGATAAATTATTTGGGGACGACACAAGTAGAGTACTTCTGAATTCACGCTAGAGTCTAACCTGGCTCTATTTCAGTATGTACCCTGGTTCTAATCACGTCTGTCCCTGTGGGTTTATCTCCATTACAGCAGGTTCTTCAGTACAGAGTGTCTATATTCGTACAGTCTGTCAATTGGGCTGTTATTCTGACAAAACATCCTGGTACACAGTGTACAAACAGATAATGGGACTTGATGTGGCCTGCAGCGCTAAAATTGCTAAAAGGAATGTCACCCTATTTACATCTCTCAAGGATATATTATTTACTAATTAACCTATTTGTTTTAAATATTTATGATTTTTAAAAATAATTTAGGGAACACAGTAAATATCCAAGTACCCACTGGTTTTTAGGTGATGATAAAACACATTTAAACATTTAGGTCTTTGGTCAACTAAGAATATTTTGTATATGATTAAGAAGGTTAAAATAATTTTTAATATATACTACAAATAAATCTGTGAGGATAATTAGACATACATATTCACATTTCATTATAAACACATACCCTATAATGAGAAAGTAAAAGATCATAGAAAAAGACATAAAGGAAATCAAAGTGGATAGCAGGGGAGAAAAAGTAGAGAGAGAGGGAAAGAAGGAGAGAGACGTTAACAACCATGACACCCTTAAAAACAAGAAAACAGTAGTAACAGAAAAATCATATATTATAGTTATCGGAGAGAATGAAACAGTTTTAAATGTATTATAAGCAGTTTCAATAAGATTTATTAAAAATAATATTCAAGGACAGTGTACCAGGCATTATAAATTGTTCATAAACATTCAGTACAAGTTACTGTATATTTCATTAAGTATAAGGTGAGGGATATGGGTTGCTGACACAATTGAACCTCATTCTTCTTTAATATTTTTGGCTTTTTTCTCTGTGATTTTGCTCAAACTAGTCAGTCTTGGCACAGCTGCATGTCAATGTAATTCAAACAGCTAATCCCCATCCCCTAAAATGCCTCTAAATACACTGTCAGGAAAACTATCAGTAGCTTATTGGTTAGGCTTAGGTCAGAATTAAACTTTAATTCTTGTGCCCCAAAGAGTTTAGACTAAGTTAAAGTGAAATAATAAACCCAATAAAATGACTTCCATATATAGACTTTACTAACTTTGCCTAAAACTGTGAGAGCTATCTGTGAAACATACAAGAACAAAAAATCTTAGCCAAACTTTGGGCAGAGTGCAGGAAACCTTATGGAATAAGAGGGAGATAGAAAGACCTGGACAGGACAGGAGCTCCACAAGGAGACCAATAGAGCCATAAAACCTGGGCACAAGGAGGATTGCAGAGACTGATACTCCAACCAAGGACCATACAAGGAGAGGATCTAGACCCCCTGCTTAGAGGAAGCCCATAGGCTGCTCATTTTCCAGGCGGGTTCCCTAGTAAAGAGGGGTTAGGGCTTGTTTCTGACATGAACTCAGTGGCTGCCTCTTTAATCACCTCTCCCTGTGGGGTGCAGACTTATCAGGCCACAGAGGAACATGATGCAGTCAGCCCTGAAGATACTTGATAGGCTAGAGTCAGATAGAAAGGGAAGAGGTCCTCCCTTATCAGTGAACTAAAGAAGTGGCATAGGGGGAGAAGAGAGAAAGTGAGTAGGACTTTGAGGAGACGAGGGAGGGGGGCTATAGCTGAGATACAAAGTGAATGAATTGTAATGAGCAAACAAACAAAATTTAAAAATGGGATGAAGAATTAAACTGAGAATTCACAACAGAGGAATTCCTAATGGCTGAGAAGTACTTCAAGAAATGCTCAGCATCCTTAGTCATCAGAGAAATGCAAATCCAAGTGACCCTGAGATTTCATCTTACACCTGTCAGAATGGCTATAATTAAAAACTCAAGTGACATCATTTGCTGGCGATGATGTGGAGAAAGGTGAACACTCTTCCATTGCTGGTGGGAATGTAAACATATACAACCATTTTGGAAATCAATCTGGTGATTTCTCAGAAAATTTGAAATAGTTCCACCTCAAGATCCAAAAGGTGCTCCTCCACACCACAGGGACATTTACTCAGCTATGTTCATAGCAGCTTTATTCACAATAGCCAGAAACTGGAGACAACTTAGATGTCCATCAACTGAAGAATGAATAAACTGTGTTGCATTTTGCTGCTCAGCTATTAAACACAAGGAAATCATGCAACTTGCAGGTAAATGAATGGAGGTAGAAAAGATCATTCTGAGTGGAGCAATCCAAACCCAGAAAGACACACAATGGTATATGTGTCACTTTATGTTCACTTATGTAATAGTATGTACTCAGTTACAAGCAGATATTAGCCATATAGTACAAGATAAACATACTGCAATCCACAGACCCAAAGAAACTAAGTAGCAATGAAAGCCCATAGTAGGGTGCTTGACTGTCACTCATAATGGCTAGATACGGGGGTTCCCTTTTCTGAGAAAGGGAGAGAAAAGTGACTGAATAGGAGTAAGAGGATGGAAGGAGAGGGCCAGAAGGAGAGGAGAAAGGGTGCGGTGTTTAGGATGTAAAGTGAATAAATAAATAAACTTAAAAAATAAGAAAAAAATTAACAACACTAATAAGTTTGTAGAATATAGTGTTTGGCTTTTCATGAATGTGTCAGTAAATTTTATTTCCATAAATATAACAGAGAAAGTGATGCAATTTTGTTACAAAACATACCATTTTTTAATTGTACCTTCAGTTCTGCTTCTCCAGTATAAACAACTTTCATTTAAAAATGGGGGTGTGTCCATCATTTTTCTAGACAGCCATCTAATATCTATCATCTTTTTAAAAAAAATTTTAAAAAGATGTACTGATTTATTATTTATACATTATTCTGCCTGCATGTAGGTTTGCAGGCCAGAAGAGGGCACCAGATCTCATTATAGATGGTTGTGAGCTACCATGTGGTTTACTGGGAATAGAACTCAAGACCTTTGAAAAAACAGCCCATGCTCTTAACTTCTGAGCCATCATCTCTCCAGTCCATCTATCATCTCTCTGAATGTATCTCTTTCTTTCTTGCTGCTTACATTCTGTCATGTTCCAGAAGGATTCTTCTTTATCTTGTTTTATATATTTAGAGACAGGTTATATAAAATTTACCAGTATATAAATTTGACTTGGCTCATACTTACCTACCATAATAATTTTTCAATTTACAGAAGCAGTATTTTTATGAGAAAATTAGAGTATCTCAGATTTAGTAGTTAAGAGTAATTTGGTAATAAGTAATAATAATTATTCTTTGACTACAGTTTAAAAAGAAACGTTATTTAAGTAGAAATCTTGGCAGTTCCATGCTGGGCTGTTACAGGGAGACTTCCACACATTTTCATTGCTGTACATGCCCCTTTCATACTGTACTGCTCTCCACTATTCTAAACAGAATACTCATTAACTCTCCTAATTGATATTGCATGTAGGACAAGGGTTTTCAACTCCCCAACAGTTTGTTTACAGTAATTCACTCAGAAAGTCATCCATGTGGCTGCCTTCACAACAATGTAAAATTCTCCCCAGTGTATAACAGGTAATTATTTTTCTAATGTTGAGTTGGACAATAATCTCTGTGTAAACAAGAAATTCTTATGCAGTCTGTTGATGATTGTTAATTAATTTTTGCCCATTGATGTAATGTGCAAATTCATTTAGATGCTGTGAATTGTATGAAATATTAATTACATTCTAGAGGTTTCGAAGCACCACAGAATGATTTGAAGAAGTGGCCATTGATAAGCTTTTAATTGCAATCCATTCAATTGAGCTATTATGTTTTCATAACGCTTTATTTTTCATTAGTTATCTGTCAGTTTATAATATAGTTGTTAATTGAAGTAGAAATAGAAAGTGTGAACTTTGTTTTCCCAGCTGCATACTTTGTATGCCTGAGTTATCCAGGAAGACAAATATAGGCATAACTGTAGCCCCACTACATTTTCAAAGCTAACAAAGCTGACAAGATGGAACAAATCCCATGACGACGGGATAGAGAATATAACACAGTCTCAGGAAGCCGCTTTTCTGTAGTCTTCCATTAATGGTGAAAAGTTGGATGTCTCCACTACCAAGTGTGGAGAAAGGCCAAGTGAATAAAACCATTTTGCAGTCACACAATGTAAAGGCATTGAAATAAAAAATAATTATTGGTTTTTATTAAGAAATAAAATAAATCATGCACAAGAAGAAATACTCTCCCATCTGCTTTCAAAAGTGTAACCTTGAGAGAACCTAACTATTGAAATCACTTAATCATGTGTAAAATGCTCACTCATTCAAGCATTGTAGAAAGAATATTATGTTTTAAGTCTACAACATTCAAAATGAAGTTAGAAGGCTTGTATAGTTTATTGATGGCTGATTCCTATAAAAGCTAAGAGATGACTATTATGTACATTTTTGTTTAACATAAATATGTTTTATTTCTTTTAAATCTAATAAAATCTTCTTCAGGACTTAAAGAGGACTACTATTTTTTTCACTTAGGACCTACCTCTTACATATTTTGGAGAAATACTTTAAAAATTATTTCCAAGTAAAATAAATACAATAATTGTCATATTCTCTAAAATGTTGATGTGAAAACTTTAAGACATGTCACTCTGCCAAAGACCACCATTGAGAAAAATGATATTTAGTAAATGGTTGATTATTTCTAGTGATGAAAAATCCATCTCCATTTGAAAATAGGAACATATTTAGACTTCAGAATTAAAGATTATTATATATTAAAATAATTATTACATCATAAATATTCATAAACTTACATAAAGAAGTGTGTCTTTCACAATTACCTGCAAAACCTTAGCCCTCTGGTACAAAATCAGAAATTCCTTATTAAGGTAAATAAAGCTGTGTTCCTGTTTTACTTCTAAATATTCAAATTAAAGAGTCCAGAGTGCCACAAACACACAATCAGGTTTTTTTTTTTCTCTCCTACCTTTACGCTCCCACATGGATCTTATCCTTTATATCTCTGTGTATATACACAGTAGTTAGTATGTCATTCTGCATTTTTTCATTTTCACTTGATGTCTTGTCATTGTCTCAGATATATTTATTTATATTCTCTCATGTAAACACTCCATTTTACACATGAAGAATGTGAAGTGTTTTATTTAACCACAGCATGATTAGCAAAACATTGGGATATCTTTGAGTTCTTAAATTTGGTCATTGTGGCTATGAAGAATATTCTTATTCACATATCTACGTGTTTTCCCTGTATCTTTTTTCTTTCATTATTATTATTATTTATAATTTATTTGCTTTGTATCCCAGTTCATGTCATAGACTGTCTCTTTTCCCCTTACTAGGGAACTCACATGGACACTGAACTGTCTACGGGCTACAACTGATCTTACATCAGTCTCTGCAGTCCTCCCTGGGCCCTGATTTTTGTTGTGTGTGTTTGTGTGTGTTTTATACTTTGTTGGTCTTCTTGTGTAAGACTCCCTGTGTTCTGTCTAATGTTTGGCTGTGAGTCTCTGCATTGCCTTCAACCCCCTGCTTGGTGGAGTCTTTTAGATGACATCTGTGGTAGGTTTCCAGTCCTGTTCCTTCTCTTCTACCACTTCAAGTATCCATTTCGTTTTTCCTTCTGAATGAGAATTAAGCATCTTCCCTTGCTTTCATGAAGGAAATTAAGAATAATCTTTTTTAAAATTTTATTCCTTTCTGAAAATTGTTTAATAGCCACTGAACAGTTGTGTTCTTTATTTAGTCCCTGTGATTCTAAGCTTTATCTGAATGAAATTTTTAACAATTGAGTCACTAATGTCTCAATACACAAAATTGTCTTGCCAGTCAACAAGAAACATGTTGCCTCTGCCAAAAACCTAAACATTACTTTAAGTCTGTTAAACAGTGAACTTTTCTTTTAAATCATCTAAAACTAGCCATTATAACAGGTAAAACATATTAACACCAGGGTAATAGCTATTCAAATTCCTTTCCCTGTTTTTAAGGTAATTTTGCAAATACAACTTATGTTATTGATAATGTATCTATATCACTTACAAAATTAATTCAATTAAGTTTAATATCTTCACAAAATCTACACAAATAACATTGCATTTTAAATACACAAAATTAGAAAATATCTTAATATTCACTGAATATTTTTTCTGAGTAAGAATTCATCAACAGGCTCCTGTAGGAATGTATCTGGAGAAATATAAAACCTGAAATCCCCAGCGCATCACCCTGACAGGTTCTGTTTACCTGAGGCTGGCTAAACATGGGCCCAGGGAGAGAACCTGTGAGCAATGTGCAGCCAAGGCCTGGGCTAGATGTACATAAAATCTATCAGGAAATAATGCACTTTGAGTCAGGTCAAGGCAGGTGAAGTGAAATCCTCAGGTTTCCTAAGCCTGGGTCTGCTCTATCACACTGGGAAAAGCACTGCCAACATCCGTTCCACCGTTAAGGCATATGGAAAACAGTTACCCACACACTCTGCACTCTTTACTCATGATTCGAGAAAGATTGTGCAGTTAATGGCCATGTATGAACAAGCATTAGTCCTAACAAAGAGGGTGGCTCGAAATTGAGAATTTCCACTGGTGGAGCCTACTCGTCTTTGAGATGCTTTTAGTTCATACAATTAATGCTTCAAGTTCAAATGCTGATTTGATAACAGCAAGAAAGCACAAAGAAGTTCCCCTCACACCCACACCCACACACCCACACACGTGCGTTTACATTTTGTCATTTTTTTTGTCTTAAAATTAATAAAATTCCTTAATAACAAAACCCTTCAAACAAGTTCACATGAAATCCACGAGTATAGCTGTGTGAGAAATGCAGAATTCAGAGGATTGCCTAAGTATGTGTCATTATCTGCCCTTCCTCTTCACTGTTCACTTGGGGAATTAGACATATTGTGTTCCATAGAGCCTCTTATGCAAAACAAACATAGCTAATCCGTAAATTGGTATATGTATACATACATATATATAGATGTGAATATTATATTCCCAAATAGCTCCTATTTCATGTTTGGTGATCACTCTGCCCTGATATTTTTATAAATTGTGGTGCTAAAGAATGAATCTGCATGCTTTACGCATGCCTGGTGAGCCCACTATTGCTGAGTCAGGCACCAGAGCTCAAGATGATTTGTATGACTGTATCTAAATCAATCAGATCACTGGATTTTCTTATCGTCTTTTCTTCAAAAGTATAGCATGGTTAGAGTAAACCAGCTTACCAGAACTACTATGGATACAGATGTAATCTTGACTTTATGTTTTCTATATACCACTTTTCAGATATTTCATTCATAAAACTTTAAAAGGAGAAAGTATAGCCCCAGGAAAATAATACAATAAGTAAGCTTGATGAAAATCTTTTTAGAAGCATGAAACTTGTAAAACATTGCACAAATTGTATTTATTTATCTACTTATACATAGGTTTGTTGGCTAAAATAAAGAACACTCATATCTGTATTCATTCATCGTACATTATTAATATTCTAGAGTGACTATCTTTTAAGTCTATGTAAATATATAAGATCTAGTAATGTGAGAAAATGCTATTTTAGCCTTGTCGTTAGAACCAAAATCAGCAATTATTCTGAAAAACAAGAAGGTGAGTAGATCCATAAGGAATTGTTTGTTCTGGGTCAGGAAACAGTGTCAGTATGCTAATGGTCACTAATGAGGGCAACCTGCATCAACCTAGTAAGTAATCGGATTGAATAAAAACATTGTGGAAAGAGCACTGCCTTAAAAGTTCCAAATGTTTAACGGGCAGACAATATCACTCCTCTGGCACAGAATTCTTTGAAGTGCTGAATAATTTCAAAAAAAGGATAGTACAAGTAGAAATTATAAGAGTGCTACTCATAGATGGAAAATGACAGTGGCTTTATTACTGAGTTTATATCTTTAAATCCTTTAGATGTAAGATTTTACTTTTTTATTTTATAAGCCTAGTTCTCTTAACTACTTAGAAATGAAGCTTTTGTCCTCGAGGAAAGTAAATCACAAAAGAGTATGTGATCATGCAAATGTATTAATTACTAATGAAAAGATAAATTTTTTGCTACTGACTTTTCTTCATATTTGATACTCATGTAATCAGGAGGTGGATTCCATGGCTGTTTAACTGAGTCAGTTTATATCTTTGTTTGATGACCTTTTGCTGTGATGTCCTTATACTGTCATTATGTCCCTAACAATTTTCCTAAAAGCATGATCTCCTCTATTAACCTGTGAAAATATCCTTTTTATCATAATAGCTAATATCAACATTTTATACCCTTATGTATTTAAAAATTATTATAAGCATTCAATCTTAGTTTAGCGCAATTTTAAATTTTTAATAAATAATACATGTGACTTGATTAGCTAATGAAAATCATAAGGAAAAGCCACTTTTCTCATCATACTCCAAGCTTCTCTTTAAGGTGGAATTTCATCTTAATGTCAACTATTTCTCTACCATTACTATTATTCATAAAATGTCATATAGATGATTGATAGATGAGGTATTGATAGATGAGATAGATGAGATTGATAGTGAGGATAACTGTTAATTTCCTTCAATTGTTCAGATGTTTATTGTTTCCTGCTTATAGCATGTGACAACATTGCTGCCCAAAATTATGATTCTACATAAATCCACACATGAATGCTTTCCAAAATGTCTCTCAATGAACTAACTTTACAACATGTTTTGTTATATTTTCTTTTGTTTGATTTTATAAAGTTTTGATCTCACTATGCATCTTGGCTTGTATTCGTTTTGACCATAATTTATCTCATGTAACTCAACTTTGCATTATTATATTGATTCTATTATCATATCTTTATTTTCTTTTTAAGACTTACATGTATTAGTTTACAAAATATAGTACTATGTTTTATTTTGTTCAATAACTGTGGCTGATATATTCAGATACTTACTGAAAGACTGAAATACTTTTAAAATACAATCAATTATGACACAATCTATAAAGTACACATTCCCTAAATCATTTTTTACTTGTGCTTCTAACATTCTGCATCCATCTGAATTCTTTCTCCATTTCATTTCTTTCCAAGGATACTATTACAAGATAAATCCAAAGTTTACTAATTATCACTCTTTTCCATCTTTTAATTTGGCTCCATTTTACTGAAGCAAAATTGACACCTTTGATAGTTGTGTTCGTTTAGTGAAAATATACTGATAGATTCACCCCTTGGGCCAATTCTGTAAAAAAAAAAAAAAAAATCATTCAGAAGAAAATAAGCATAGTCTTTTTTTTAATTTTGGAGTTCTTTATATTAATTATAGTTTATTCACTTTATATCCCAGCTGTAGCCCCCTCCCTCATTCCTTCTCAATCCCACCCTTCCTCCCTCATCTCCTCCCATTCCTCTCTCCAAGTCCACTGATAGGGAAGGCCCTCCTCCCCTAGGTTCTGACTCTAGGTTATCAGGTCTCATCAGGATTGGCTGAATTGTCTTCCTCTGTGCTCTGGCAAGGCTGCTCCCCCCTCAGGAAGGGTGGTGGTCAAAGATCCAGCCACTGAGTTCATGTCAGAGACAGTCTCTCTTCCCCTTACTAGGAAACCCACTTGGACAGTGAGTTTCCATGGGCTATATCTATGCAAGGGTTCTAGGTTATCTCCATGAATGAACCTTGGTTGGATTGTCAGTCACAGAAAAGACCCCTGTGCCCATGATATTTTGATTCTATTGCTCTCTTTGTGGAGCTCCTGTCCTCTCCAGGTTCCACTCTCTCCCCCTTCTTTCATAGGATTCCCTGCACCTTTTCCAAAGTTTGGTTGAGAATCTCAGCATCTGCTTTGATACACTGCTGGGTAGAATCTTTCAGAGACCCTTCGTAGCAGCTTTATTCATAATAGCCAGAACCTGGAAACAACCTAGATGTCCCTCAACAGAGGAATGGATACAGATATTGTGGTACATTTACACAATGGAATGCTACCCAGAAATTAAAAACAAAGAAATCATGCAATTTGTAAGCAAATGGTATGCTCTAGAAAAGATCATCCTGAGTGAGTGTCCCAGAAGCAGAAAGATGCACAAGGTATATACTCACTTATAAGTGGATACTAGACCTATAGTATAGGATAAACATAATAAAATCTGTACACCTAAATAAGTTAAGCAAGAAGGAGGTCCCTGGGTAAGATGCTCAATTCTCACTCAGAAAGACCAACGAGATGTACATTGCAAGAAGGAGAAAACAGGAAACAGGACAGGAGTCTACCACAAAAACATAGTATTTTGAGAAGGAAAGTAATGCACAGCTAATATGCATTGTCAGACATCATAATTGCTGGAATGAGAATAAGAAGCAAATATCTTTTAAAAATTTAACTGAAGATAAGGGACTGCCTCTTGACCAAACTCTGTTCTGAACTGGATTCCCATGCTATGAAAATTCTATGAGTAACTAATGAAGAAATGATAGATTTTTATTAAGCAATCAGAAATTTAAATCGTACTAACTACTATTAAAGCATATATTCTCTTGTTGTAAGTTGTTATGAATATACAACATGCACAAAATGATCTTTTAACTTAGCTACATTGAATTTTATTAACCATTATTAATAGATATATTCTTTTGAATAAGTTATAGTCTTCATGATCACAAATGACCTTTTAATAATTAGAAGAGTCAACCTATACCATAGGTATAACTTACACTTAAGTACTTTCCACAAAACAGCAATGACAGTTAATATAAAAACAATGATAAGATGTCAATGTTTTCAAATAAAAAGTATATGTGACTTTTTATGAACTAATTCAATTTATAACTGGCCCATAGACCACTCCCTGCTTTCCTCCCAGTCCCCCCTCTCTCTGGCATACCTTCCCCCAGATTTCTGAATAGGGGAGCCCCCCTACCTACACATCCATGCCCATTTATTCACATGAGGACTAACTTCGTTTTCCTCCTCTGTGGCCTTGTAGGGAAGTTCCATCAAGGGGAAGTGATCAAAAAGCAGGCAATGTGGTCTGTATCAGAGATATCCCCCACTCCTCTAAGTAGTGGGCCAACATGATGCCTAAGATGCCTAATCGTCTAGGGTCAGATGGTAGGAGTAGAGGACCTCCTCTATCAGTTAACTAGTATGATGGGGATAGGATAGGAGCTCCACGAGGACCAAATATATCTGAGCACAGGGTCTTTTCTGAGACTGACACTCAACCAAGGACCATGAATGGATTTAATCTAGAACCTCGGCTAGGATGTAGCCCATGGTAACTCAGTAACCAATTGGTTTCCCATAATAAGGGGAACAAGGACTATTTCCAACAGGAACTCAAGGGTAGGCTCTTTGACCTCTCCACCCCCAAAGGGAGGAGCAGTCCTGTTAGGCCACAGAAGAGAACATTGCAGCCAGTCTTGAAGATACCTGATAAAACAGAGACAGATAAAAGGGGAAGAGGTCCTCCCCTACAAGTGGATTTGGAAAGGGGCAGGGAGGAGATAAGGGAGGGAGGGTGGGGTTGGGGAGGGAATGAGGGAGAGAGACACAGCTGGGATACAGAGTTAACAAAATGTAACTAATAAGAAAAATTTAAAAAAAAAAAGAAATAAGAGCTCAGCCTTGAATGTTCTTTTCAGGTGCAGTCCAGTTACTTTTTTATCATTTTTGTTTTGTTTTGTGTATCTCTGTGTGAGTTTTGTTTGATTGTTTGTATTGTTTGTGTTGTTTTACTTGAAAAACAGTTTGTCATTGGCCTGGAACATGAAATTTTTGACCCATTACCAAGCAAGTCCTACAGTGCAAGTCCTCTTACCTAGTGCTGGGATTCACAGAGGGCACTACCATGGCCAGCTTTTTGTACGTGGGCTCTGGGAATCAAATTGAAGTCCTCACACAGGTATGGGAAGCACTTTAAAGGCTTATCTTTGTCTCTAGCTGACACTCAGGATACAAGCACTGTGAGTATGTGTGAACTGCAACATTTCCTACCTTCTGAACTTGTTCTTGAATGCACTGGTGAAGACACTGGTGTCTGAATATCTATCATCCATCTGTAAATTAATCTACTTGTTTTTAAAAGGAGTCGAATTGAGAGTGTCCACTGCACCTGTGCCATCTCTGTGCTGATTTACATCTCGGCACGCTCTGTTTCTTACAGACCTGTAGCTATGGAAACGTTCATCCCTTTTTCTTGCTTTTTTATACAATAGTTGGACATAATGGTCCCTTTTATCCAGTGACATTTAGTGATATTAGATGGTTAAATGAACTCAAATTCCGGATGAAGTCTCAGACAAGTGTTGCCATTTCTGAAAGTACCTGGAACTGCTAATCATCATGATAAATGTCCCATTGCAGCCTGGGGAAGGACAATAGGCTGTCACTAGCTGCCTTCTGAATCAAAATTGTTTTTTGTCATATGTACAGGTTACGTGACCTAATGTGAAAATAGAAAAAATAAGAATGAGAAGGCTGTTATTCTGAGATCTTACTTTAATTTTGATTTGATGTAGAATTAAGAAATGTGCCAAAATAAATATATTTTGATTTTATTCAAAATTTGAATCATCTCCTTTTTTATTTTTTGAAAATAAGTTTTTGGTTGGTCTCTGTGATCCCTGGGTGGTTTGTTCTCTGGGTCTTCTCATGGTGTTCCTGACCTTTCCAGCTCCCTCAATACTTCCTTTCAATCCTTCCCCAAACTCCCTGAGCTCAGTCTATTGTTTGACCATGAATCTCTGCATCTCTTTCCATAAACTGCTGGATGAAACCTCTCAGAAGACAGCTAATCTTGGTTCCTGTCTGCAGGCAAGCAGAGTATCCTTTATAGTGACAGTGGTTGGCCTGTCCCATGGGGTGCGTCTCAAGTTGGGTCAATCACTGGTTTGCCATTTGCTCAATCTTTGTTCCATCTTTCTCCCAAAGAGTATATGCATGGGTTAGACTTAGATCACTTACACATATGTGCAGCTTAGTTAGCATGTGGGTCCCCTAACAATGGGAGTAGGACCTGTCTCTGACTCTGTTGCCTGCCTTTGGATCCCTTTCTGCTAGCTGGCCTGCTTTGTCAGGCTTCCTTGGGACAGGGTGCCTTTAGTGCTGCTTCGACTTGACATGCCAGGGTAGATTGGTACCCTTTAGATGCCTCCCTTTCTCTGCAAAGGACAGGGGTAATGGAGGGAGGAGGATGTAGAGTGGGATTGGGATGAAAAGAGGAAGAGGGAGGGGGGCTGGGATCAGACCATAGAGTGAGTGAGTAAATAAATAAATAAATAAATAAATAAATAGATAGATAGATAAATAACTATATAGGGTTTTTTTTTCCATGCGATATATTCTAATTATGGTATTCCATTCGCAAAGCACCCCCAGACCCTTCCAAACTTCCCAGTGACCATCTCCAAGCTTTGGATTAGTATACCATGAATATCAAAAGCTCCTGAAAAATATATGAATAAGACACAGATTCTTACAATTTACATACATCTAGTTTCCTATGGATAAAAAACTCACATAGACTACAGTAGGTCCTCAAAGTAAATTTAGTCCAGGCTGTTATTTTCAGTTGGAAATACTATTTCCAGTCCACCAACAAGGAAAACAGATTTTAGAGTCATTTAACTAATGTATATCAAAGAGGAACAGCATATATCTTATAATTGTTGTAAGTTTGCAATGCACATTATTTTTTTTTTTCTAATCAAGCTCTCTGTTGGAAGGTTCTATTTAGGTCTTCTCTGTTTTCAGAAAGAAAAACTGAATATTGTGAATGCTGTTCAGAGCCTGTAACTTCCAGAAAACATAAGCACATCCTCCTATTATTTCCCACTGTCATCAATTCCATGCTTTTGGACTTGTGTACTTAAAGTTGTTCTAGTCTGTTTTTAGGGTGTGTGTATGTGTTTGTTTTTGTGTGTGTACCCGTACATGAGTACCTGGCTCATGCTCATGAGTGAGCCTGCTAAGGTCATAAAAGGACAGCAGATGCTATTATAGCTGGAATTACATATGGTTGTGAGCTGCTACACCGGAGTTCTCTTAGCCACTGAGCCATCTCTAGCTCTTCTGCCAAATATATTTTGTACAAATAGAAGCAAAAGAAAACAAATTAAAGGTTAATACCATTAAATGCACCAAGTCACATAGATATGATTTAGATGAGGCTCTTTCAAGACCACACTTTAAATTACTTTTAGGTTTTTTTTTTTTTTGTTTTGTTTTGTTTTTTAAATTAACTGAACAACAGAATTGCTTACTTTTATGTCACACAAATCCTTTCTGTGCTGTGGGGATGAAAATAAAGCCTTCTAGGCAAAAGCTCAGGCACCCGATTAACAACCTGGAAAACTGTGATATTCTTAGTTTGTTCAAGGGATTAATAACATTGCTCAATCTTCTATGTTTGGATACATGGAAACCTGGACGTGTGCTAGTCACACAAAGAGTGGTAAGTAAAGGTTAGCTACTGATGTTCTCCATACTTAAAAATTATCATTGCCAGGAGAGAAAGATTACTATTCCACACTCATGGCTTGACTTTGACTTTTATATTACAGTCATAACAACAATGTTTCATTGCGAAGCAGAACACTCAATAGGAATAAAATAAGGGATAGTTTATTCTGACCCCAGTATGAAAGGCCATGACTCCTGAACAAAGATTTGAGTAGAGTTTGAATAAGCCAATGTTCATTGATGAAACAGATGTTTACTGAGAATAATATCAACATTTTCATTTGAACTATAATTAAAACCAAAATTAAAATTGCTTCAGTCATTTAGAAAAGTATAACAAGACAAACCATGATTACCTTAGATAGTAAGTTCAACATATAAAAGAACTTAATGCATATAAAAATCTACATATAAAAAACTTAATATATATAATGGGACAGAATGAGAGTAAAAAGAAAATTTGTCAGACTGTTTTGGGTCATTTTATGGCATGTTCAGTGATGGATGTAGCTAAAGGATCATATACTTCAAATTTTCTGAAGCTCACATGTGTTTGTCTTGAAAAAATTGCATAATTTGAGGCAATAAATACAAATCAAAAAGCTCATGTTCTGACAGACTTTTTTATTTTTAATTTTTTTTAGGACACATGTAGTTGGTAGCACTTGATAGAATCTTTTGCATTAAGAATGGAAAGAATCTTTGATAATACTCGATATTAGTCCTCTGTCAGATAAAGGGTTAGTGAAGATTCTTTCCCAATCTGTAGGCAGGCGTTTTGTTTTGATGACTGTCCTTTGCTTTACAGAAGCTTTTCAGTTTCATGAGGTCCCATTTATTGATTGTTGCTCTTAGAGCCTGTGCTGTTGGTGTTCTGTTCAGGAAGTTGTCTCCTGTGCCAATGAGTTCTAGGCTGTTCCCCACTTTTTCTTCTAACAGATTTAGAGTATCCGGTTTTATGTTAAGGTCTTTGATCCACTTAGACTTTAGTTTTGTGCATGGTGATAAATCTAGATCTATTTTCATTTTTCTGCATGTGGACATCCAGTTGGACCAGCACCATTTGTTGAAGATGCTGTCTTTTTTCCATTGAATGGTTTTGGCTTCTTTGTCAAATATCGAGTATTCATAGGTGTGTGGGTTTATTTCTGGGTCTTCTATGTGGTTCCATTGATCCTCCTTTCTGTTTTTATGCCAATACCATGCAGTTTTTATTACTATTGCTCTGTAGTACAACTTGAGATCGGGGATGGAGATACCTCCAGGTGATCTGTTGTTGTACAGGATTGTTTTGGAGATTCTGGGTTTTTTGTTTCTCCATATGGAGCTGAGAATCTTTTTTTCCAGGTCTGTAAAGAATTGAGTTGGTATTTTGATGGGAATTGCATTGAATCTGTAGATTGCTTTTGGCAGGATAGCCATTTTCACAATGTTAATCCTACCAATCCATGAGCAGCTGAAAAGCAGCAAACCAAGTAATCCAATTAAAAAATGGGGAACAGAGCTAAACAGAGAATTCTCGACAGAGGAATATCGAATGGCAGAGAAACACTTAAAGAAATGCTCATCCTCGTTAGCCATCAGGGAAATGCAAATCAAAATGACCCTGAGATATCACCTTACACCCATCAGAATGGCCAAAATGAAAAACTCAAGGGACAACACATGCTGGAGAGGTTGTGGAGAAAGGGGAACCCTCCTCCACTGCTGGTGGGAATGTAAACTGATACAACCACTCTGGAAATCTATCTGGCGCTTTCTAAGACAATTAGGAATAGTGCTTCCTCAAGACCCAGCTATACCACTGCTAGGTATATACCCAAACTTTGCTCAAGTACACAAAAGAGATATTTGCTCAACCATGTTTATAGCAGCTTTATTTGTAATAGCCAGAACCTGGAAACAACCCAGATGTCCATCAACGGAGGAATGGGTACAGAAATTGTGGTATTTTTACACAATGGAATACTACTCAGCAATCAAAAAGGAGGAAATCATGAAATTTGCAGGCAAATGGTGGGACCTAGAAAAGATCATCCTGAGTGAAACATCCCAGAAGGAGAAAGACAAACACGGTATATACTCACTTATATAGACCTATAAGATATGATAAACATAATGAAATCTATACACCTAAAAAAGATAATCAAGAGAGCGGACATGGGGTAAGATTATCAATCCTCGTTTTGAAAGACAGATAGGATGCACATTAAACATTGACAGGAGTCTACTGAGCACATTTGAAAAACTCTAACTAGCAGTGTTTTCAAAGCAAAGACTCATGACCATACCTTTGGCAGAGTACAGGGAATCATAAGAAAGAAGGGGAGTTAGTCTGATGAGGAAAGGATAGGAGCTCCACAAGGACCAAATATATCTGGGCACAGGGTCTTTTCAGAGACTGACATGCAACCAAGGACCATGTATGAATGTAACCTAGAACCTCTGCTCAGATGTAGCCTGTGGTAGTTCAGTAACCAATTGGTTTCCCATAGTGAGGGGAACAAGGACTATTTCTAACAGGAACTCAATGACTGGCTCTTTGGCCTCCCCACCCCCCAAGGGAGGAGCAGTCCTGTTAGGCCACAGAGGAGAGCTTTGCAGCCAGTCCTGAAGATACCTGATAAAACAGGAGCGGATGAATGGGGAGGAGGTTCCCCCTATCAGTGGACTTGGCAAGGGGCATGGTGGAGATGAGGGAGAGAGGGACTGGGAGGGAATGAGGGATTGGGACACGGCTGGGATACAGAGTTAATAAAATGTAACTGATAAGAAAAAAATAAAATTTAAAAAAAAAGAAAACAGGACCATAAAATTTCAAAAGAGCTAAAACTGCAAGAAGCTTTGAAGGTAGAAATGTGAAAAAAAATGATGTAATGTTAATTCTTATATATAAACAAACAAAATAAAAAAAAAAAAAGAATGGAAAGAATCTATAATGTGTTGACGATATTACCTGGCTTGAACTCTGGTTTAATTAGTTCTTCCTGCCCAGAATTCATTGTGGAATGGTTTTGTTTTGCTTTGTTTTTTAATTAAAATTAAATATTAATTTATTATTTGACTTAGTGTATAAAGTTGACTTGTCAAATAGGTGGGTTATGCAGTTCTATTTTATAAGTTACCTAGCAATTGTTTTGCAAGATCATTGATCTTTTAAAGAAAAGAAGATCTTAGATTATGACACAGGCTGAGAAAGAAATTAGGGCATGAGTTTCAGCATCTGCTTTGATACCTGATGGGTAGAGTCTTTCAGAGGCACTCTGTAGTAGGTTTCTGTTCTGTTCCCTGCCTTTCCCTGGTTCTAATGTCTATCCCATTTGCCTGTCTGAATGAGGATTGAGCAACTTCCCTAGGGTCCTCCTTCTTGCTTAGGTACAGATGTTAGTATGTTTATTCTATGTTATATGTCTAATATCCACCTATAGGTGTATACCTTGTGTGTCTTTCAGCTTCTGAGATACCACAAACAGCATGATCTTCTCTAGTTCTATCCATTTGCTACCTACCAAAGTATCAAAGCAGATGCTGAGACGACTCATATCCAAAGTTTGGGCAGAGTGCAGGCAATCTTTTGAAAGAAGGGGGAGATAGAAAGACCAATAGAAAGACCTGGATGGGAGAGAAGCTTCACAAGGAGAACAGCACAGCCAAAAATTCTGGGCCCAGGTGTGTTTGAAGAGATTGATACTCCAAACAAAGGCCATGCGTGGAGAAAACCTATACCCCTTGCTCAGATGTAACCCATGGCAGCTCAGTTTCCAAGTGAGTTTCCTAGTAAAGAGAGCAGGGGCTGTCTCCCACATGAACATATTGGCATGCTTTCTGCAGCCTGGAGGGTGCAGCCTTACTAGGCCACAGATGAAAACAATGCAGCCAGTCTTGGTAAGATTTGATAGACTAGGGTCAGATGTAAGGGGAAAGGGCATGGGAGGAGAAGAGGAAGGGAGAATGAGATTGGGAGAGAATGAGGGAGGAGGCTGCAGCTGGGATACAAAGTGATTAAACTATAATAAATAAAAATTAATTAATAAATTTAAAAAAGAAATTAGGGAAACAACAACCTTCACAATAACCACAAATAATATATTGTTCCTTGCTGTAACTCTAACCAAGCAAATGAAAGACCTGTATGGAAAAAAAACAAACAAACAAACAAAACAAACAAACAAACAAACAAAAAAAAACATCTTCAAGTCTTAAAAAAAGAAACTGATGGATAGGGGAAAGATGGCGGCGCCGGGAGGACTCTCATTCTGAGCAGCAGCAGCAGCAGGATCAGCACAGTGACCAGCAATCAGAACTCGCGGCCATAAAACACAGCCATTGTGTTTCCCAGGTGAGAGGATACCCCACGGTGGGGGATTCAATCAGCTTTTGACTCACCCGGCTAAACCACATAAGAGATTCCGGTTCCGCCAGACACTTGGCTGCTGGCCGCCAGCCCCAGTCCCAGCCCAGAGCCACAAGCCTGTGTCTCTGGTCACGGTCCCAGACTGAACTATGTGCACCACACTATCAGAGACTGAAATTTTAGGTCGAGAGATAACCCCACGGTACAGGAAAGGATTGGGACCGACCTTAGGTCACTCAGACATCCCCTGGAAAAGACTCGGGTTTCCACGGGCGCCCCAGGAGCCAGCCCGGAGCCAAAGCCGGGGACCCAGGCTCCAGCACAGAGCCCTGCCTGTGCGCCTGATTTGCTGCCTGAGATAGAACTGTTGGCACCAGGGCACCAGCGAATGAGTTTCACTGTCCTGTGCAAACACACAGGGAGGGAAACGGCTGGTCTGAACTCAGAGTACTCAGCCGACACCACCACCCCGAAAAGGTCTCAGGAAAATTACCCAGTTTAGGCAGACACCCAGGCTCCCAAAGGCTGGAAAGGCAGACACAGGCAGTTTCTGCACACTAGACAGCTGGCAAAGACTGAGCCGCCATCACTCAGCTGTGCTCCAGACACAGGCAGTTTCTGTGGACAGCCAGCTGGCAGAGACTGAGCAGTGCACACCAGGGCAAAAAAAGAGACTGAGAGTCCCTGTCTCCAGAGAATCCACAGGAAAGGAAGGAAACTGTACTGACTTAAATCACCCAATCCTTCCCTGGAAAAAGTCTAGCAGACAGGCAGGGCCGAGCCACCATCACTCAGCTGGGCTCCAGACACAGGCACAAACAGTTGCTGCGTGCCAGATGTCCAACTGGGTCACAGCAGCTGATCATTAAATAACAGCAAGAAACCCAGAAACAGGGCAGCTGTCCTCAAGACTTCCCTGGGTGAGAGGAGAACCCTCTCGACTAACAAAGACCACAGTTACCACTCAGGTCACTTTCCCTGAGGTGAGCAGCAGCAACTCCTGAAAAAACGCCAGCCATCCAGTGACTATACCCAAAAATCTGAGAAGACATCCTTCAGGAAAAACCAGCTTTCTGCAAAGGGGATTCTTTCCACCACATGATCCCCAGGAACCACCAGAAAATAACTCCAAACACCTAAGATAGCACAATGGGTAGAGGCCAGCGTAAAAGCTCAAGCAACAAAAGACAGAGCAATATGGCATCTCCAGAACCCAGTTACCCAGAGGCAAGTAGCCCTGGACACCCCAGCATAACTGAAATCCAAGAAGATGACCTAACAACTATACTCATGAAGATGATAACAGAGGAAACAAATGAGATACGTAAAGACATAGAGGAAGATAAACTCAAACAGAATATTGCCATCCGCAAAGAAATAGAGGAAGCTGCAGCCAAACAGTTTATGGCCTTTAGAAAGGAAATGCTTAAAGCACTGAATGAAATAAAAGAAACAGAGTTGAAGGAACTAAAAGAACAACACGAAAGTACACTCAGACAGGTGAAGGAAGTAAACAAAACAACTCAAGACCTGAAGATAGAATGGGAAAAAAATTAAAGAAAACACAAATGGAAGAAATCATGGAGAGGAAGAATCTAGGGAAGAAAACAGGAACTACAGAGGTAAGCATAACCAACAGACTACAAGAGATGGAAGAAAGAATCTCAGGTGTAGAAGATACAATGGAAGAAATTGATGTATCTGTCAAAGAAAATGTTAAATCCAAAAAATTCCCGAAACAGACCACCCAAGAAATCCAAGACAATATGAAAAGACAAAACCTAAGAATAGTAGGTATAGAGGAAAAAGAAGACTCCCTTCTCCAAGGCCCAGAAAATATTTTCAACAAAATCATTGAAGAAAATTTCCCCAAGTTAAAGGAGAGGCCAATAAGAATACATGATGCCTACAGAACACCCAACAAATTTGACCAGAAAAGAAATCCTCCCGCCACATAAAAATCAAAACAGTAAGTATACAGAACAAAGAAAAAATACTAAAAGCTGCAAGGGAAAAAAGCCAAGTAACATATAATGGCAAACCCATTAGAATCACACCTGACTTTTCAACAGAGACTATGAAAGCCAGAAGGGCCTGGACGAATATCATGCAGACCCTAAGAGAACACAGATGTCAGCCCAGGCTACTATACCCCGCAAAACTCTCAATCCTCATAGACGGAGAAAACAAGATATTCAATGACAAAAACAAATTTCAACAATACTAACAAACAAATCCAGCATTACAGAAGACACTGGAAGGGAAAATACAACCCCCAAAAATTAGCTTCTTTCAAGAAAACACAGGAAATAATTAACCTTACTACAGTAAAACAAAGAGCAACCAAGCACACAACCTGATGACCACAGCCAACATCAAAATTAAGGGATCTAACAGCCACTGGTTATTAATCTCTCTCAACATTAATGGACTCACTCTCCAATAAAAAGACACAGATTAACAGAATGGATACGTAAAAAAAACCCAGCAATCTGTTACATACAAGAAACACACCTAAGACACAAAGATAAACATTACCTGAGGGTAAAGGGTTGGAAGACGACTTTCCAAGCAAACGGACCCAAGAAGCAAGCAGGAGTAGCCATTCTAATATCTGATAAAATAGACTTTCAACCAAAATTAATAAAAAGAGATGAGGAAGGACACTTCATACTCATCGAAGAAAAATTTCACCAGGAAGACATCACAATCCTGAACATCTATGTCTCAAATAAAAGAGCACCCACGTTTGTTAAAGAAACATTGATAAAATTTAAACCACATATAGATCCCCACACATTAATAGTGGGAGACTTCAACACCCCACTCTCAACAAAGGACAGGTCAACAAAACAGAAATTAAACAAAGAAACAATATCTCTGACAGACGTCATGAATCAAATGGACCTAACAGACATTTACAGAACATTACACCCAAACACAAAAGAATTTACCTTCTTCTCAGAACCTCATGGAACATTCTCCAGAATAGACCATATAGTTGGTCACAGAGCAAGCCTCAACATATACAAGAAGATTGAAATAATTCCTTGTATCTTGTCTGATCACCATGGAATAAAGCTGGACTTCAACAATAACAGAAATAGCAAAAAGCCTACACACACATGGAAACTGAACAACTTGTTACTAAATGACAGCTGGGTCAGGGAAGAAATAAAGAAAGAAATTAAAGTCTTTCTAGAAATCAATGAAAATGAAGACACAACATACCCAAACTTGTGGGACACAATGAAAGCAGTGCTAAGAGGAAAGTTCATAGCACTAAGTGCTTTCAAGAAGAAATTCGAGACAGCTCATTCAAGCAACTTAATGGCTCACTTAAAAACCCTAGAAAAGGAAGCAGACACACCAAGAAGGAGCAGACAGTTGGAAATAATCAAACTCAGGGCTGAAATCAATCAATTAGAAACAAATAAAACAATTCAAAGAATCAATGAAACCAAGAGCTGGTTATTTGAGGAAATCAACAAGATAGACAAACCCTTAGCCAAGCTAACTAAAAGGCAGAGAGACACCACCCAAATCAACAAAATCAGAAATGAAAAGGGGGACATAACTACAGACACTGAGGAAATCCAAAAAATCATTAGGACTTACTTCAAAAGTCTATATGCCACAAAATTTGAAAATCTAAATTAAATGAACAATTTTCTTGATCGATTTGACTTACCAAAGCTGAATCAGGACCAGGTAAATCAACTAAATAGTCCTATATCCCCCAAAGAAATAGAAGCGGTCATCAAAACTCCCATCCAAAAAAAGCCCAGGACCAGATGGCTTCAGCGCAAAATTCTACCAGACCTTCAAAGGAGAGCTAACTCCAATTCTCTTCAAACTATTCCACAAAATAGAAACAGAAGGAACATTACCAAACTCATTCTATGAAACCACAGTCACCTTGGTACCTAAACCTCACAAAGACTCAACAAAGAAAGAGAATTTCAGGCCAATCTCCCTTATGAACATTGATGCAAAAATACTTAGCAAAATACTTGCAAACCGAATCCAAGAACACATCAAAGATATTATCCACTATGACCAAGTAGGCTTCATCCCAGGTATGCAGGGGTGGTTCAATATACGGAAGTCCATCAATGTGATCCACCATATTAACAAACTGAAAGAAAAAAAGAAACACATGATAATCTCCCTAGATGCTGAAAAAGCATTTGACAAAATCCAACATCCATTCATGTTTAAAGTACTGGAGAGATCAGGGATACAAGGCACATATCTAAACATAGTAAAGGCGATAAACAGCAAGCCTATAGTCAACATTAAACTAAACAGAGAGAAACTTAAAGCAATCCCACTAAAATCAGGGACAAGACAAGGCTGCCCACTCTCTCCATATCTCTTCAACCTAGTGCTGGAATTCCTTGCTAGAGCTATAATACAGTTGAAGGAGATCAAGGGGATACAGATTGGAAAAGAAGAAGTCAAATTATCACTATTTGCAGATGATATGATAGTATACATGAGTGACCCCAAAAACTCTACCAGGGAACTCCTACAGCTGATAAACACCTTCAACAAAGTGGCCGGATACAAAATTAACTCAAAAAAATCAGTAGCACTCCTGTATACAAAAGACAAAAGGGATGAGAAAGAAATTAGAGAAACAACACCCTTCACAATAGCCACAAATGGCATAAAGTACCTTGGTGTAACCCTAACCAAGCAAGTCAATGACTTGTATGAAAAAAATTTCAAGTCTCTGAAGAAAGAATTAGAAGATATGAGAAGATGGAAAGATCTCCCATGCTCATGGCTAGGCAGGATTAACAAAGTAAAAATGGCCATCTTACCAAAAGCAATCTACAGATTTAATGCAATTCCCATCAAATTGCCAACACAATTCTTTACAGAACTGGAAAGAAAAATTCTCAACATCATATGGAATAACAAGAAACCCAGAATTGCTAAAACAATCCTCTACAATAAAAGATCTTCTGGCGGTATCTCCATCCTTGATCTCAAGCTGTACTATACAGCAGCAGTTCTAAAAACTGCATGGTACTGGCATAGAAACAGAATGGTGGATCAATGGAATCGAACAGAAGACTCAGAAATAAACCCACAAACTTATGGACACCTGATTTTTGACAAAGGTGCCAAAACCATACAATGGAAAAAAGATAGCATCTTCAAAAAATGGTGCTAGTCTAACTGGATGTCTACATGTAGAAAAATGAAAATAGATCCATACTTATCACCCTGCACAAAACTGAAGTCCAAGTGGATCAAAGACCTCAACATAAAACCAGACACATTAAATCGGCTAGAAAAAAAAAAGTGGGGAATACCCTAGAACTCATTGGCCCAGGAGAAAACTTCCTGAACAGAACACCAACAGCACAGGCTCTGAGAGCAACAATCAGTAAATGGGACCTCCTGAAACTGAAAAGCTTCTGTAAGCAAAGAATACTGTCATCAAAACAAAGCGATTGCCTACAGATTGGGAAAGAATCTTCACCAACCCTTTATCTGTCAGAGGACTCATATCCAGTATCTATAAAGAACTAAAGGAGCTGAAAAGCTGCAAACCAAGTAATCCACTTAAAAAATGGGGAACAGAGCTAAACAGAGAATTCTCTGTAGAGGAATATTGAATGGCAGAGAAGCACTTAAAGAAATGCTCAACCTCATTAGCCAGTAGGGAAATGCAAATCAAAACAACACTGAGATTTCACCTTACACCCATCAGAATGGCCAAGATGAAAAACCCAAGTGACAACGCATGCTGGAGAAGTTGTGGAGAAAGGGGAAGCCTCCTCCACTGCTGGTGGGAATGTAAATTTGTACAACCACTCTGGAAATCAATCTGGCACTTTCTCAGACAACTAGGAATAGCGCTTCCTCAAGATCCAGCCATACCACTCCTAGGCATATATGCAAAGAGGCTCAAATACACAAAGAGGACATTTGCTCAACCATGTTAGTAGCAGCTTTATTTGTAATAGCCAGAAGCTGGAAACAGCCCACATGCCCCTCAACTGAAGAATGGATGCAGAAACTGTGGTACATCTATACAATGGAGTATTACTCAGCAATGAAAAAAAAATCATGAAATTTGCAGGTAAATGGTGGGACCTGGAAAGGATCATCCTGAGTGAGTTGTCCCAGAAGCAAAAAGACACACACAGTATATACTCACTCATATAAACATACAACATAAGATAAACCCACTAAAATTGGTATATCTAAACAAACTATGCAAAAGAGAGGACCCTAACTAAAATGCTCAATCCCCATCCTGAAAGGCAAAGAGGATGGACATCAGAAGAAGAAAACAGGAAACAATCTAGGAACCTGCTACAGAGGGCCTCTGAAAGCCAGAAGAAGAAAACAGGAAACAACCTAGGAACCTGCCACAGAGGGCATCTGAAAGCCTCTGCCCTGCAGACTATCAAAACAGATGCTGAGCCTGATGACCAACTGGCGGGCAGAGTGAATGGAATTTTATGTCAGAAGTGGGAAATAGCAAGAGCTGTTGAGGACAGGAACTCCACTAGGAGAGCAACAGAACAAGAAAATTTGAACACAGGGAACTTCCCAAAGACTCATACTCCAACCAAGAACTATTCATGGAGATAACCTAGAACCCTGCACAGATGTAGGCCATGGCAGTTTAGTGTCCAAGTGGCTTACATAGTGATGGGAAGAGGGACTGCCTCTGACATAAACTGATTGTCCTGCACTTTGATCAGCTCCCCCTGAGGGGGGAGCAGCCTTACCAGGCCCCAGAAGAAGACAATGCAGCGATTCCTGATGTGATCTGATAGACTAAGATTAGAAGGAAGGAGAGGAGGACCTCCCCTATCAGTGGATGTGGGGAGGAGCATACATGAAGAAAGGGGAGGTAGGTTGGGATCGGAAAGGGAGCAGGGAGGAGCTTATGGGGGATACAAAATGAATAAAGTGTAATTAATAATAATAATAAAAAAGAAAAAAAAAGAAACTGACAAAGAAATCAGAAGTTAGAAAGATCATGCCCTTGGAGCAGTAGAATCAACATAGTGAAAAAGGCCTTCCTCATCAAAAGCAATCTACAGTTCAATGCAATTCCCATCAAAATATCAACACAATTCTTTACAGACCTTGAAACAACTACCAAACAACAACAACAAAAATAGAATAGCAAAATAACTCTGTAAAATAAAAGGCCTTATGGAGATATTTTCATCACTTTTCTCAAGCTCTACCATAGAACAGCAGTAATAAAAACAGCATGGTACTGTCATATAAACACACTGGTGGATAAGGGGAATTGAATAGAAGACCCAGAAATTAACCCCCACACCTAGCGATACTTGATTTTTTCAAAGAAGCTAAAACCATGCAATGGGAAAAAAGATACCATCTTCAACAAATGGTGCTGGTCTAACAGGATGTCTACATGTATAAAAATGCGAATAGATTCATATTTATTACCCTGCACAAAAGCAAAGTCCAGGTGAATCAAAACCTCAAAATAAAACCATACACACTAAATCTGTTAGAAGAAAAAGTGGGGAAGAGCCTTGAACTCTTTGGCACAGTAGACAACTTCCTACACCAACATCATAGGCTCTAAGATCAACAATCAATAAACAGGACGTCATGATACTGAAAAGCTTCTGTAAAGCAAAGGTCGCTCTCAGCAATACAAAAGGACAGCCTACAGACTAGGAAAAGTTCTTCACCAACCCTACATCTGACAGAGGGCTAATATCTAGTCTATACACAGAACTCAAGAATTTAAATGCAATAATCCAAGTAATCCAATTAAAAATTGTGGTAGAGAATTCTCCTTAAATAAATTCTCATAAATAGATTAAACAGAGGAATATCAAATGGCAGAGAAATGCTCAACGTCCTTATTCATATGAGAAATGCAAATTAAAATGACACTAAGATTACAATTTACATAAGAAAGGCGAAGATAAAAAACTAAAGGACAACACATGCTGGAGAGGTTGTGGAGAATGGGAACACTCCTCCATTGCTGGTGGGAATGTAAACATGCACAACCACTTTGGAGATCAATCTGGTGCTTTCTTAGAAAATGGAATAGTTCTACCTCAAGACACAGCCATGTCATTGATGGGCAGCTTTACTCACAATAGCCAGAAACTGGAAACAACCTTGATGCCCATCAACTGAAGAACGAATAGAGAAACTGAAGTACATTTACACAACAGAATACTACTCAGCTACTGAAAATAATGACAACATTAAATTTGAAGGCAAATGGATGGAACTAAAAAAGACCATCTTGAGTGAGGTAACCCAAAAGCAGAAAGACACACATAAGCAGACATTAGCCATACAATATAGGATAAACATATTAAAATCTGTTGTCCTAAAGAAGCTAAACAAAAAGGAGGAACCAAGGGAAGATGCTTAATCTTCATTTAGAAGGGCAAACAGGATAGACATCCTAAGTAGGAGAAGACAGGGATCAGGACAAGAGCCTTCCACAAAGGCCTCTGAAAGACATTATCCATCAGGGTATCCAAGATTATGCTGAGACTCATAGCCAAACTTTGGGCTGAATGCAGGGTATCTTATGGAAAAAGGGAAAAAAAAAGTTTTGGAGAGAATAAGAATTCTACAAGGAGACCTATAGAGCCAAAAAGTCTGGGTCCAGGGGCATCTTGCTGAGAGTGCTGAAACAACTAAGGACCATGCATGGTGAGGAACTAGACCTCCTGCTTAGATGTAGCCCATAGGCTCAGTCTCTAAGCGGGTTTCCTAGTAAGGTAGCAGGAACTGTCTCTGACATGAACTCGATGGCTAACTCTTTGATCACCTCCCCCTGGGGGATACAGCCTTGCCAGGCCACAGAGGAAGACAATGAATACCATCCTGATGAGACCTGATAGGCCAGAGTCAGATGAAAGGGGAGGAGAACCTCCCCTATCAGTTGACTAGGTGGGGGAGTGTAGGGGATGAAGAGGGATGGAGTGTGAAACCAGGAGGAGATGAGGGTAGAGGATACAGCTGAAATACAAAATAAATAAACTGTAATAAATAATAAACAATTAAAAATTAAAAAAGTAATTATGCAGGTAATGACTTTTTAAATTTATTTTGTAAGAATTCCTGCCAAACAACCCTCAGGCTCACATGCAGCAATATTTTTCTTATTTTAATATATGTGAAAACTGAAGAATTACTCTTCTTTTTCACATGCTACAACTCATAATCCTTGTTCATCTGGGAGACATGGACCATAACAGAGCTTATGTTCAGAATTTCACAGGAGAGAGAAAACTGTAAACACAGCAATCAATGTGTAAAAGAAAGCTTAAAGAACCATTTTCTGTATTTTACTCTCATTGAGAGACTAGCTATTTAGGGAGTTTTAGAAACTCATCCCATTTTATATCTTTCTAAAAAGTAATTTGCTTGGGGTAATTATTTTCTGTTTTCAGAACCTGGCTGAAACAAAAGGTACAGAGTTTCCATCTCCAATAGTTTAAAAATTGTTTGAGATTTCTGTTTATCAGCACTGGGTTTTCATTGTTTCCACCCTATTTCCCACCTCTAACCTTTCCTATGGTCCCTCTACATTCTTCCAAGTTTTTTCCTTTTTGCTTCTAAAATTATAATTGTTAGACAAAATAAACACACAAAACACACTTGCACGCACGCACACACACACACACATATATACATGCAAAACTGAGTACATTTACTGGTGTTTTTATGTAAATGCAAGTGTTCAGGGCTGACTTCTTGGAACTGGGTCTCCCGTCAGGAGGCTATTTTGTGGAGAAAACGATTTCATCCTTTTCCGATAACCATTGAAAAGGGACTCTTATCCCTCCATCTCGTGGTGGAGCCTAGTGAAATTATCTCTCTCTGACTGGATGTTGACTACGGTCATTAATATACAGGTCTTGTTTAGGTAATGCTTGTGGCATGTTTGTATGTATGTGTGTGTGTGTGTGTCTGTGTGTGTTTGGTGTTTAGAACATTCCTTTATTTAGTGGCAAATATTATTGTCCTCTGGTACTAACCATCATCCCTTCCCTCTTCAGTGATGTTCCTTGAGGTTTAAGTGTAGCGTTTGCATTATAAATATAACAATGGCTGGGCACCCTATCACCAATCATTCTTTGACTTTTGGCCAGGTATTGATTTCAATAGTTCCTTTCATCTACTACAAAAATTGAGCCTCTTCAATGAGCGATAAGGTGCCACTTCTCTGGGGTATATGAATAAGTATTTAGAATACAGATAAAAATACATTGGTTTAGGAAAATTACAGTAGTAGGTTTTTTTTTCCCCCCAGAGTCTATGGCCTCTACAGCCATGGGTACTTGAGTAAGTTTACAGTAGAAAGTATGAACTCCCTCTTATTAATCAGTCCTAAACCCAATTAAAAAGCCACTGGTTATTCCCAAGATAGAAGTGCCACTAGCGACCATTGAAACAGCTTGCCTGGCTGGTTATCATTATGTTTCTCAGGCTTTTTTGTCAGGCAATGCTACTGATTTCTGTTCTCTCTTGGCATTTTGTATGGCTACTTCCAATACTAAAAGAGATAGTCCTTAGGGATGAACTACAAGGCCAATTCCACCTTGATTCTTACAAGTCATGGACATTCTTATATGTCCAAAGTATGGATACATATATTCAACAAAAAGATCTTGCCATCAAGTTCTGAAAGGCACTCATTGGTAATGGCAGTTATCTAGATTTTATAGGGAGTCCCTTGGAATCCTTTGACCAATAATTTAAAGGGAGTTTTCTTATGCCTGACACTGGAATTTTTGGTAGATAGTTTATGGCATATGGGGGAGCATTAGTGGATATCAAATGGTTATCTACTACTAAATAGGCAGTCCTAAAAACATACAAATAACATTATACAGACTGAGCATGAATGGTATATGCAAGGTGTGGAGGGAGGAAAAGGAAGAAAAAATAATTTAATTATATTATAATATCAGAAAATAAAGAAATAACTCTTTAAAAGAAGAGACTACTCTTTTCTTGTAAGGAAAAGTTTTCCATTCTCAATAAACATATTATTTTATAATATTACATCAAATGCATAATATGTTATGCCTTTTAAAATACCCTGTTTTTATCTTTCTTTCCTCTTTCTCCCTCTGTATTATTCTTCCCAAACTTTTCCATTTAAAGTCTGCCTTCCTGCATTTTTCTTATTGCCATTCAATACATAATTAATTCATATATAAAAATAAAATAATTTAACATACGTAAATTAACTTTAACCTATGTTAAATTATTCTGCTTATCTATATAGGGTATTTACATAAATATATTGTACATATGTATCTATACATTTTTGTGCATGTATGTGGTCATATGTAAGAAATCAGTGTGCTGCAGGTGATATTGAAGGTTAATATGCCATGCTGGAGTGTGTCCTGTTCTATGTTCTCTAGATAAGAAACAACGAATATCTTAACAGGACAAACATGGCACAGATAAATAGAAGAGAAAAAAAAAAAAAACAGATTTTTTTACAGAAACCCCAAACACATAATATATTGATTTATTCATCTTGGAAGCAAGGTGGAAGGACAATTAATTTGATCTGGTCCCACATATATGCATTTCAATTTATTATGGAAAAATATTGTAGTAAGTCCAAGCTCAGGTAGAAGGGAGATGTTATATTAAGTTATCTTAAAAGTCAGTCTGTCACGTTAAACCTGTTAGAAGAAAAAGTGGGGAAGAACCTTGAATCATTGGCACAGGAGACAACTTCCTGAACAGAATACCAACAGCACAGGCTCTAAGATAAATAACCAATAAATGGAACCTCATGAAACTGAAAAGCTTCTGTGCAGCAAAGGACACTGTTGTCAGAAAAAAATGACTACCTACAGATTGGGAAAGGATCTTCACTAACCCTGTATCTGATAGAGGACTAATATCCAAAAATATAAAGAACTAAAGAAGTTAAACAGCAACAAATCAAGTAATCCAATTAAAAACATGGGGATAAAGAGTGAATTAACTGTAATTAATATAAAATATAAAAATTTAATTTAAAAATGGGGTACAAAGCTAAACAGAGAATTCTCAATAAAGGAATATTGAAAGGCAGATGAATGCTCAACATCTTTAGTCATCAGGGAAATGCAAATCAAAATGACCCTGAGATTTCACCTTACACTCATTAGAATGACTAAGATCAAAAATTCAAGTGACAAAACATGCTGGATCGGTTGTAGAGAAAGGGGAACCCTCCTCCATTGCTCCTGGGAACTTAAACTGGTACAACACTTTGGAAATCAGTCTGGTGCTTTCTCAGACAATTAGGAATAGTGCTACCTCAAGATTCAGTTATACCACTCCAAGGCATATATCTAAGATATGCTCAAGTATACAAAAGGACATTTGCTCAACCATGTTTATAGAAGCTTTATTTGTAATAGCCAGAACCTGGGAAACAACCCAGATATACCTCAGTTGAGGAATGGATACAGAAATTGTGGTACATTTACACAATGGAATTAAAACAAGGAAATCTTGAAATTTAAATGCAGATGGTGGGAAGTGGAAAAGATCATCCTGAGTGAGCTATCCCAGAAACAGAAAGACACACATGTTATGTAGTCACTTAAAAGTAGATATTAAACATGTAATATAGATAAACATAGTAAATCTATGTACCAAAGAAACTAAGCAAAAGGAGGATCCTGGGTAATATGATCAATCCTCATTCAGAAAGGCAAGTGGGATGGACATTGGAAAAGGGAGAAAACAAGGAATAGGACAGGAGCCTACCACAGAGGGACTCTGAATGACTACCTTGCAGAGTATCAAAGCAGAGGCTGAGACTCAGAGCCAAACTTTGGGCAGAGTGCAGGAAATATGAAAGAAGGGGAAGATAGAAAGACCTGGAGGGGACAGGAGTTTCACAAGGAGAGAATAAATAAATCTGGGCACGGGATCTTTTCTGAGACTGATAATCTAACCAAGGACCATTCATGGAGATAACCTAGAACCCTTACACAGATGTAGCCGATGGCAGCTCAGTGCCCAAGTGTGTTCCCTAGTAGTGGGAAAAGGGACTGTCTATGACATGAACTCAGAGGCCTGCTCTTTGCTCATCTTCCCCTGAGGGAGTATTCAGCCTTACCAGGCCACAGAGGAAGACAATGCAGCTAGTCCCGATGACTAGGATCAGATGAAAGGGGATGAGGACCTCCCCTATCAGGGGACTCTGGGAGCGACATGGTTGGATAAGAGGGAGGGAGAATGGGATTGGGATGGGACAAGGAAGGGGGCTACAGCTGGGATACAAAGTGAATAAATGGTAATTAATAAAAAAAATAAATAACATTTTAAAAAGGAGAAAAAAAAATAATCTGTGATGGTGTGTCCTAATCATGGAAATTGCAGACTATAGTCTAGAATTAGTCTATAGAGGCCTGAAAATTCACTGTCAGGACATGATCATTCTGAAGTTGTCATTTGAGTACATCTTGATGAGTGGGTTGTTTCTCTTCTCTGAGATTAGTGTTCCTGGGTCTACACAATCCTTGTTTAACTGGGGCATTAAACATATTGCTGTTTCATGGTGGCCATGGACAATTAGTTCCAGGGTGCTCAAGTGCTTTATATAAAATGGAATAGCATTTGCATACAACCTACAAACATTCACTATAAATTTTATGGTATCTCTAACTTACTCATTATAAATAGAAAAATTAAATGCTGAGGAATAGCACTCATATTTCTTAGGAAATTATGACAAGTGTATGCACAATATATTTTTTATTTTTTAATCTAAACAGTTTACTATAGGCTCAGAAATCATAAAAAGATTTAGGATTTTTTTCCTAAAATATCTTGATGTATGAGAAAACCTATGGATACTGATTTGTTTTAATATGAGATGTCAGTAGGAAGCCTTATAGTCAGTGGGCAGCTCAGAGATTCTGAGAATCAATCAGTAAATTTTAACCATTAGAACAATATGAAACAATTGTCAAAACCCCTGAATTTCTTTTTCTGAGAAGTCTACTGAATCAACTCTGAACATGACTATACAATCTTTACTGTGGACATTCTCTTACTGTGATTCTCATGCACAGAAAACTTAGATCAAAGAGACAAATGAACATTTTGAGACTTACCAACACAGAACAGAGTAAGACTTCTGGAATCGTCCGGTGCAAGAATTGATAGCTTAGCTTATATAACAGTCTCACACAGAACCTATTTGCACTTTCATGTAACTTAATTTTTTTCCTTATCTGAAATTTCAACTTCAAAAAATTATATGCAGCGTCTCATTAGCGTCAAGTGTGTGTCTTGAATATATGACTCACTATTGCAAAGATGTGGGAAGGGCAACAGCTGCTACCCAGAGCTTTTGTTCACAGGTACACGACGCTCAAATACAGGTGTGTTGCAGACATCAGTTTGGATCTATTCTGGCCCAGTGTCAACTTCATTAGGAGTTTGTACTTGTGAAAACCGAGGTTAGATATTCACAGCCATAATTAATCACATGCAAGAATCTAATTAGAGATAAAGAAGGAAATAAGGACAATAACTGAAAAGGTGTTGTTTGGAGAATTCAAAAGTGATACATGTCTGATACTGATGTGACTATAGTCAGACCTGGAGTAAAGAAAATGACAACCCCATGGAAGCAGAGGCATTTTTATCTACATTGATTCCTCAGTCTTTAACCATGTTCAATTTGAATCAGTTTAAGTTCTGTAATTTTATAAATATGTGTTTAAAACTATTTAAATAAAACTTTTAAATATGTTTTCTTAAATCTGTTGATAACGGTTAACTCACAATTAACAGATATTCTGAAAATGAATATGATCTTACATTGCTACTTTTTGTTGATTGTTGTTAGAAAGTTTCTGTCTATCTTGTTCCTTGTATTCTCCTAATTCCAGTGTCTATCCTGTTTGCCCTTCTGAATGAGGATTAAGCACCTTTCCTACAAAATGACAGTCTACACACAGGGAAAGGATCTTCACCAACCCTATATCTAACAGAGGGCTAATATCCAGAATATATAAAGAAATGAAGAAGTTAAACACCAACAAACCAAGTAATTCAATTAAAAACCGGGGTATAGAGCTGAACAGAGAATTCTTAAAGACAAATATCAAAGGCAGAGAAACATTTAATAAATGTTCAATGTCCATTATAGGCATGTTAAATACTAGATAAATGCCTATTAGGGAACCTATATTGGCCTAATTCATATGTTCCGGCATGGCAGTTCAGTGTCTAAGTGGTTTACATAGTAATGGGAAGAAGGACTGCCTCTGACATAATCTGATTGGCCTGCTCGTTGATCACTTCCCCCTGAGGGGGGAGCAGCCTTACCAGGCCACAGTAGAGGACAATGCAGCCACTTTTGATGAGAACTGATAGACTAAGATCAGAAAGAAGAGGAGAACCTCCCCTATCAGTGGACTTGGGGAGTGGCATGCATGCAGAAAGGGGAGGGAAGGTGGGATCGGGAGGGGAGGAGGGAGGGGCTTATGGGGGGATACAAAATGAATAAAGTGTAATTAATAAAAAAAAAGAGCAGGAACATATGACTTAATGTGGACCTATGTGCTTTAATCTCAACTTTCATATATTTTTTTTGATTTTTCAAACTTTTTAAGTAAAACAAATGCACATTTGTAACACCGATTAGTAATTGTCTCAGTTTCCATTATTATTGACTTCTTTTTTATTTTTTAAATTTTATTTATTTATTTATTCATTACAATTTATTTACTTTGTATCCCTACTGCAACCCCCTCCCTCATCTCCTCCCAGTCCCATCCAACTCCCTCTTCTCCTCCTATGCTCTATTGCTGAAGCTAAAGTCCAAGGGGATCAAAGACCTCAACATAAAACCAGACACACTAACTCTGTTAAAAGAAAAAGTGGAGAAGAGCCTTGACTTCATTGGTACTGAAGAAAACTTCCTGAACAGAACACGAACATCATAGGCTCTAAGAACAACAATAAATAAATGTGACTTCATGAAACTGAAAAGCTTCTGTAAAGCAAAGGACACTGTCATCAGAACAAAACAACACCTTTACAGACTGGGAAAAGATCTTCACCAGCCCTATATCTGAGAGAGGGCTAATATCCAGAATCTATAAAGAAGTCAAGAAGTTAAACACCAACAAACCAAATAATCCAATTAAAAACTGGGGCACAGAGCTAAACAGAGAATTCTCATTAATTCTCATAAATAGATTAAACCGAGAAATACCGAATTGCAGAGAAACACTTAAAGAAATGCTCAACGTCCTTAGTCATTCGGGAAATTCAACTTTCATAATTTGATTGTCTTTTATTCTTTAAATTTTTCCATTTTTTTCCTGTGTGTCTGCTAATAGGATGAACTTGGGACTGAGATGGGCATAGTATGATCTGGATTCTAACTCCAGCAGTATGAATTCTTAAGGACCTCAATGTCTTAAACAAATTATTTTGACATCTTTAGATTTGATGACTGTGTGTGTGTTCTAACTGATTTGACTGAAAAAGAGATTAGTCAAATGATAGCAAGTCCCTTTATGTTCTGATCAATGCTTCCAGTACCCCAAATCTCTCTCTTCATGGTTATATAACTATTTACTCTTTATTGCTATTTAATCCTAATTATTTTTATTTTTTAAACTTTCATTTTTATTTTTTATATTAATTACAGTTTATTTACTTTGTGTCCCAGCTGTAGCCCCATCCCACATTCCCTCCCAATCCTACTCTCCCTCCTTTCCCTCCTCCTTGCCCCTCTCTAAGTCCACTGATAGGGGAGATCCTCGTTCACTTCCATCTGACGCTAGCTTATCAGGTCTCATCAGGACTGGCTACAATGTCCTCCTCTGTGGCCTGGCAAGGCTACTCCTCCTTCGGAGGTTGAAAAGAAGAAAAGAAGGGGAAATTATGCATTTATATTTTAGTCAAATGAAAACATCTTTTATAATAGAGGGAAAATCAAACGTTGGTCTTAAATAAAATGGGGTCATATTTTCCTGGGCATCAGGAGAGCGGCATGTATGGAAAAATGCGTTCATTTCTCTTTTCAAAATATCACTGTCAACTTGTATAAATATATCAGGTAAGGATGAAAACTCAAAAGTTATAACTAGTTAATTCTAGCTACTGTTGATAAAGTGAATTGTTTCATGCTGTAAATGCCTGCACTTATATACAACCAGCCTCTGGATATTTCATACTACTTTCTGGGTTTCAACTAATTACTTTGTGTATTGTGGGAGGATACATTTATTTGATCTTTTATGATTTGGAGCAATTTTACATGAATTTAAAATAAATTCTATGCGTACCAGTGATAAATAAATGGCGTATGTATGTGTGTCTCTGTGTTGCAACTTTGTATTTCAACAGAATTATGAATGTTTTCCTAAGCAATTTCACATCTTAAGGGAACATCAAATCCACCTGATATATTAATGAACAATGGTAGAGTAGTAAAGGAAGCAAAGAGGGCAAAGGAAATAAAACATCTGTTATTTACTGTTATTTCTCTGATTTTTATCCATTTAGATAAAGAAAAAAAAAAACAACTAGCATTCTGATTTTCTTCATAGCCCTCTGTGCCCCATATCACAGTGACCTCATTAAGCTCCCAGGCACATCCTTAATGACTAATGTGGCTAATGAGCTGCTCTGTTGCCTTTTCTGAGGTGCTGCGTGGATGCAATGTCAATGTCACCCATGTATTTGCAGCTTCCGATGCTCATCCTGTTGCTGTGAGCACAGAGAGTAGATGCTAAAAGAAGGGACTATAAGTGGGGTCCCTACTAAGGGGAGCAGGGGATGTATCCGACATGAACTCAGTGGAAGGCTCTCCACCCCTGAGGGGAACAGCTTTACCAAGCCACAGAGGAAGACAATGTAGCCAGTCCTGATGAGACCTGGTAGGCTAGGGTCAGATGGAAGGGGAGGAGGACCTCCCCTATCAGTGGGCTGGAGAAGGGGCATAGGGGGAGAAGAGGTAGGAAGGGCAGGATTGGAAGGGAACAAGGGAAGGGCCGAAGCCAGGATACAAGTGAATAAATTGAAATAAATAATAAAGAAAAAATTAAAAAAGAAGGGACACAGAACAGAAAGACTTCAGTGCTATGAGGGCACAGGCTGCTGGCCATCTGACTCATCCAGAGACCCGGGACACTGGTGGAAGCACCCAGGAGCAGAGTGTTTTCGCAGTGCCTCACACTGCTTCATTTCTGTGTGCATAAAGATGGGATTTTCTGATTTCAAGCTTTAAAAATACATGAAACTTAGTATAGGAGAGGATGGAAAATCGGACTTACAAAAACTCTTGTTTACTAGTCTTTTAAAAAGTAGGGTTACTCAAGTGACAACATATGCTGGAGAGGTTGTGGAGAAAGGAGAACACTCTTTATTGCTGGTGGGAATGTAAACTTGTACAACCACTTTGAAAATCAATCTGGTGCTTTCTCAGACAATTAAGAATAATGCTACCTCAAGATCCAGCTATACCACTCCTAGACATATATCCAAAATATGCTCAAGTACGCAACATGAACATTTGCTCAAACATGTTCATAGCAGCTTTATCCATAATAGCCAGAATCTGGAAACAACCCAGATGTCCCTCAATGGAGGAATGGATACAGAAATTGTGGTACTTTTACACAGTAGAATACTACTCAGCAATTAAAAACAAGGAAATCATGAAATTTGCAGCAAATGGAAGGATCTAGAAACGATCATCCTGAGTGAGGCATCCCAGAAGCCAAAAGACACACAAGGTATGTACTCACTTATAAGTGGATACTAGACCTATAAGATAAGATACACCTACTAAAATCTGTATACCTAAAGAAACTGAACAAGAAGGAGGACCCAGGGTAAGATGATCAATCCTCACTTAGAAAGATAAGTGGGATGGACATTGGAAGAAGAAGAAAACAAGAAACAGGACAGGAGCTTACCACAAAGGGCGTCGGAAAGACTCTACCTAGTAGTGTATCAAAGCAGATGCTGATACTCATAACCAAACCTTGGGCAGAGTACCGGAAATCTTATGAAAGAAGGGAGAGGACAGGAGTTCCAGAAGGACCAAATACATCTGGGCACAGGGGTCTTCTCTGAAACTGATTCTCCAATCAAGAATCATGCATGGATATAACCTAGATCCCCTGCTTGGATGTAACCTATGTCAGCTCGATATCCAAATGGGTACACTAGTAAGGGGAACAGGGACTGTCTCTGACATGAACTCAGTGGCTGATTCTTTGACTTTCTCCCCCACAACCCTTCCATGTCCCTTCATGTCCCTATCAAATTCATGACACTTTAATTATTGTTTGTAGGCTTTTCAGCCAAGTAGGACTATTGATAACATTTTTTCATTGATAGAGTCCACAAAACCTTCTGAACTATAAGGGTTAGTCCTCAGGGGAGGAGGTTTCCAAGCTAGTTCCAGCTTATCCTTCCAAGTCTAATGTCTGACCTGCATGCTGTCTTTGGGAATATAATAAGTGCTTTGAACATTTAAAATATATTATTTTTATTTTTTGATTATTATAATTTATTCACTTTGTATGCCAGATGTATCCCCCTCCCTCGTCCCCTCCCATTCCATCCTCCCTCTCTCTTCTCCCAAGCCCTTCCTTCAGTCTACTGATAGGGGTGTCCTCCTCCCCTTCCATCTGACCCTAGCCTATCAGGTCTCATCAGGATTGGCTGCCTTGTCTTCCTCTGTGGCTTGGTACAGCTGCACTTCCCGCAGGGGGAGGTGATCAAAGAGCCAGACACTGATTTCATGTCTGAGACAGCCCCTGCTCCCCTTACCAGGGAACACACTTGGAGACTAAGCTCCCATGGGCTTGTAATTTGCAGACAAATGGTAGGAGCTAGAAAAGATCATCCTGAGTGAGGCGACCCAGAAGCAGAAAGATACACATGGTTTATATTCACTTATAAGTGGATATTAGTCATATAATATGGGATAAACATACTAAAATCTATACTCCTAAAGAAGCTAAAGAACAAGGAGGACCCTAAAGAAGTTGCTTAATCCCCACTAAAATGTCTCCTTTTAACTGAAATGTTTTGCAACTATATGGAACACAGACACTGTCATAGATCTTATATAAAAATGAAAATTAAGTACTCTATTTATAATCATCACATACATTTTATGGACGTGTAGCAATATTTTTATATTGGGTTAAATAAAATACATTACAAATTATATCTGTCCTTATACTTTCGATTATGACTAATAAATGTGTTAAATTTTCATTGTGGTTCTCATTGGTGGGTCATACTGGGAAATGCTATTCTAAATGAAGGGAATATTCCAAGTGAAGATGAAAAACCTGATGTCTGCTGATACTGAACTGAGACTATCAATGTCAAGGATTGAGCCAAGTACTGGATAAACAGTGGTGGGTAAAGCAAACCAGCTGTCTGCACTGATATGTAAACATTATCCAGTGAGAGACAGAATCTTAAACAAAGTGATGTAATTTAATTATAATAAAATATTATTTGTAGGAGTAGGCTGTGAGTAGAGAATAAAAGCAAAAGTTACTGGCCTAGGTTATGAATCTGGGGAAGCCTATGGCAGAGAAGTGGCATTTACTGACATTTGAATTATGACTTGGCTTTAGTTGGTGCTATGGACTGAATATTTGTGTTCTTTCAGTATTGACATTCTGACCCCAAAATAATGGATGATTATAGATGGAGTCTTTGGAAACTGATCGTATCTGTGCAAGTAAAATTAATTCTCAAATAAAAGTGATGACAGAAAGATGCTTTTTTTTTTCTTCATTCATTTGGGGGAAAATGGTGCCTGAAAAGAAGCCATGTATAATTACAAGTTTGGGGCCTTCCTTGACTCCCATACTGCACAACTGGAAAACATACATTTAAGTTTTTATAAGCCATTCTATCTGTAGTTCTTTTGTTATGGCAGCCAAAAGAGACTAAATTAGTGAAGCGAAATATTGTAGAATATCAATAGAGGAGGCAAAGGGAAGGAACACTGTGTGTTAAGATCCTCTAGCGGCACAAAGGTGACAGGCTAACATGAGAAGTAAAGAGACTCATAAGGCAGGTCACTGTGGAAAAGGGTTTAGAGATGAGAGAAAAATTATTTGGTTTATATTTTCCTAATGTTTCTTTTGTATGAAGGTCATCTAAGCTGACTGCAGTGATACAGTATTTCTGGAGAGACCATGGTGCTATTATTCTCTGCCTGAAAACCCACTACTTGCTCTTGTTAACTTAGGTTATTCTCTCTCTTTCTCAGATTTACTGTAGTTATTTTCTACATTTTTTTTTTAGATTCAGGAATTACTACCTTTATTCACTCTTTGTGCTTTCATTTTTATTAACGAAAGCTTTTCTTTAGTATTTTCGTATACATACAAAACATATTCTAATTTCTCTCACCTCCTACCTCTCTCAGATCCCTTTATTCTTTTTACAAATATATTTTCTACATTCATGCAATTTGCTCTATTTTGTGACCCACTGAGTTTGATCAAGGGCATCTGTGTAACCATGGGTTTAGAACTATTCATTTCAGTTTGGTTGGTTCACTGCTTAGTACACAATGGGAGATAATTTCTCCATTTTTATCCTAGTTTCCTCTAGCTAACTTTTAAAAATCTCTCAACAAATAATATTTCCCTAATAGCCTTTAGCTCTGACTTTTTTTTCTTAGTACTTTTCTGTTCACCCTTATACAATATGAATTTAATTTCCACACAGAGGAATCTTTTCCAAATGAGAGCCACGTTTCATTTCTTCTGCACATCTTCTAAATGTTTTACATTTCACTAAAATAAAAAGTCTAGGTCTTTACAGTAGCCTTTGAAAACATATGTGCTTACCCATTTGGATCTATATTCTAAATTTTTCTGATGCCTTGAGTGGTTCATTTCCCCATTCTACATCATTCATCTGAAATACGGAGAACTATTATCCATGTCCACACATGCTCTTTTCTATGTATATGTTTACTCTTCAAGTGTGTATGTTGCTATTTCTAAATTTGACTGTACTGTTCTCTATTCTCTTTTCATTTTATAGCTGATATACAAAGTTATGGGTTTTAACATTATGTTCATATATATTTTGTTTTGGTTGGTTCTCTAATACTACTCTCAACCCCCATTCTTCTGCTCACCCAACTTGTAGCACCCTATATCCCAGTAATCCTTTTTCCATTTTCAGATCACAAATATTATGCATCCTTCCTCACCATCCCTTGAAAGCCATTTTCCTCTTCTAATGGTCCCCTTTCTCATTTCATAAAACTAATACTGACAATTCTCATATACACATATATAAAAATAAAAATCTTGGATCACCATAATAAGCATCGGAGCATTGGTTAGATCAGTATAACAATTTAAAATATCTCCATTTTCCTGAAAAATGTCATTTTAATTTTTATTAATGGCTGAATAAAATTAAAACCTGAAAGTGATGATTGAGCTTTCATCATGATATACAAATGAAGAGTGCCATAGCAAGGTGAAAAATTAAACCAGTAATAAAGAAAATACAAAATAACTGAAACTAAGCCATAACATCAACTAGAACTATTAGGCCCCTTGAAGGATTTGTTCCTCACTGCCATGATTCTCTTTCTCGTTGAATTGACATTTGAATCATTTTGATAAAAGAAAGGACACTAGTCTCAGTAATTCAGTTAGGTAGGCAGCGTGCCCTTAAAGATAAACTTTTCTGTAGTCAATATCTACTTCCTTCCAGAATTCCACAGATAGTTGTAATCCTGTCTCTGGTAAAGAAGTGATACTACTTACACAGTCAGAGCTTTCTTCTGCTTAGACTCTGAACAAGTATGGCAGACCCACAACCTGTTCCCCCTTAGGACACTGTTCTGGGACTTAGCCTGAGATAGATCATCTCGGGCAATAGCAGAAGTGGTAGAATCTTTTTCTGTGCCTTGCAGGTTTCAGTTTTATGTTATCCTACCACAGTTCTATTCACTGAACACTTCCTATGCTAATTTCCACTGTCAATGGACATTTTTGATGGCTTTAAACAACCCAGGATGTCTCTCATCTGTCTCTTCTCTTATAGTATTGCTTGTATAAGTATATTAGTAAAAATTTCCCAACAAAAATAGTACTTACGATTGTTAGAAACCATTGAAATACTGAGTGAGTTAATCTATAATGAAATGTCATCCTTATCACCTATACTGTTGTTTGGAGAGATCACTCATTTTGATGGCTTTAGCTGTTGTTCCTACAGAGAAAAAAAAAATTCTAAACAGCACAACTATCCTTGAGCTCTTAGTGTCATTTCTCTCTTCTAGACTGCACTATATAGATACTAAACATGAATTATATAAATTCTAAGTCATAATATTTGCCTCTTCCTTCAGAATGTCTTACTTACTCCAATGTCATTGCCTTATTTATGTTTCCTTAAAACAGAAATTCCATACTAAGCTTTTTTTTAGTCCAACAGATTAAAATAATTACGTACGTTTTATGTCTAAGAAAGAAATGGAGACTTCCTTATCCTTATATCTTTATCACAACAATATATTTAAAATAATCTGAGGAAAGTACTTTGTTAAAAAAAAAAAACACCATTCTTGGTCTGTGCAAGGACTACGTTTGATTTCTATAATATAAACTTATGAGACTAATAACAAATATACAGTAGACAGTACCCATAAAACAAAAGGGCAATAGCTGCCTTTCCAAATATTGATGAGCCAAGAAATAGGAACTGCTTTCAGTTATGAGCAAAGGACAAAGGCTCTCCTATCACTGGCAATGACATCTATGCCATATGCTCACTTTTTTGAACATGAAAGTCTCTAGCCTTAAAAACTGAAAATGTCAGTATAAGAAATTGAGGCAGTGAAAATTTATATACAAATGAAGATAGTGAAAACTAGTCTTTTTGTAGAAAACACACCTTTTTAAAATATACTATCAGGTTTTGAGAGTCTATGTTTAAAGATATAAATTTTGACAGAATTTTTTTCCTGTCTTTTAATTAGCTTCTTTACAATTGAATGAGATTTATTTGAGTTTTAGAGGATATGGAGCTTGAACTGATCATCTTCTGAAACCAGGCAATGCTTTCAGTGGTGTGTTTGGGACACCAACTATGCAACGGATATCTTGTTTTTACAGTTAGTTCTGCCTGAAAGATGTACAGGAGTAATGATGGCTGAGAACTTGTAGCCAACCAATGACTGCTCCAACTTGAGGCTCATGTCCATCCCTGCCTTGATAACCAGGAAACAGATTCCAGATTGTCCAGAGGCCTAGTATAGAACTAAACATGACTAACAAAAACAAACAAAACAAAACAACCCCCCCAAAACCAACAAACAATAAAACAATGAACTGATTCATAGTGATATTGCCTAGCCCAATCATCATCATAGAGGCTTCATCTTGCAATTGATGGGAGCAGATGCAGAGACCCACAAGCAAACATTAGGGAAAGCTTGGGGAACTCTGCAGGAAAGCGGGAGCCAGAATTGTAGGAGCCAGAGGATCAAGATACCAGAATAACTCCACCCACAAAATTAACTAAGTCTGGCTCAGAGCGGCCAGAACAGTCAGGGTCTGTGCTAGGTCCTCTGTATATGTGTTATGATTGTGTAGTTTGCTGTTCTTGTGAGACTCCTAACAGTAGGAATGGATGAGTGTCTCTAAATCGTTTCTTGCTCTTGGGGCCTTTTCTCTCTTACTGAGTTACCTCGTGCAGCTTTCATATGAGGTTTTTTTTTTGTCTAATCTTTTAACTTGTTAGGTCATGTTCATTGGATATCTATGGGAGGGTCTTTTTTCTAAAGCGAAATAAAGGAAGAGTGACTCTTGGGGACAGGAGAGATGGAGAGAATGGTGGGACAAAAGGAGGAAGGGGATGTAATCTATGAAAGAATAATAAAAAAGATTAAGTTTAAAAGAAAACAAGAAATAAATTTACAAAAGAAGTGAAAGTTTAAACTAAGCTAGTGTACATTTCTCAGTGTCTGCATCTTTTCAAGGTTAGAAAAACACACATACAAACAGCTCTACTGAGAATACAGATACCAGGGCCAACCTAAGTTTCCCAATTTATCATGTCTCTCAGAGTCCTGGGCACTCAGGATCTCAAGCAGAGTCAACAAATATGTCCATTTAAATTATTGCCTTTCTATTTAGACTGCCATGTTATATACCTTGGAAAAAAAGTAAAGCTCTATTTATATAGTATTTCAAAGCACAGAATTAAGTAAAATTTAGGGATAAACAATTCAGACTATCTCTCCTTAAGGGCATATCTATAAAACAGATGGTGCCTAAAAATAGTCATGCCAAACTATTTATTATTTTTAAGGTTGGAATTAAGATAGGGAGATAAGTGCAGTGGGGATGGGTTTCTTCAGCTAGAGAGGATCAATGAATGAATGAAGAGGAAAAGAGAGTAAGAAAGAGAAAGAAAGGAGGAGAGGAGGGGCAGGTTTGGGTGAAAAGAAGGAGAGGTGCCTGTATTTGCCATTAATAATAGAGTTAAAGAGCAACTCCTCTGCCTCATTTCTTTGTCTACATCATCACAAATTCATACACATGATCAAGGGAGAAAACATGTGGTCCAGAAATGTTGCTGTACACTGCTCAGGAAAATAGCAATCCCCTTCTCCTTTGTACCTGTAAGGTTCTGTTCGTATGTGTGATAGCATGTATACAACCACAAGTGTAATAGTTATGTTCTCAAATTTAGAAGATCAGGAGATGTCTAGAAAATTCATGATACACCTTACGGATTTGTCTGCGATGGCATTTCAAGTTCTGGGGCTCTGCACTATTCAGTGGTTTAAAACATGAGGGATTTATGATAAGATGGGATAACTGGAAGGCTGTTATAGGGTAGAAGATGGGGTAGGTCTAAAAAAGCACTGGAGTTCACATCTTACCTGGCTACCTCCTGTAAATCACCTCTCTGGCTTTCTGCATGCCATGATGTAAGCTTCTTACCCGAGCTCTTCCTGACACGATGGGATGGATCTACCACTATGATGAACTCAAAACAAACCTTTCTTCCTTTAAAGTCTTATGCCAGACATTTATACGTAGAATCAAGGCTAAGAGAATTAATGAGAAATAATGACTTCATGCTAAGGTCTATTTAAGGGAAAAAGGACATAACTCAGGCAGTTTCTTGTCTTCAAAGCTACAAAGGATTAAATATGTTGGTTTTCTTTAGTACAAAATATGTCACATTTGAAAAAAAAATTTGCTGTGAAACTTGGTTGAATGTGCTGCAGATCAGCATAGGTTGTTTCCCGAGAATAGTGTTTTTCACTGAATATTGCTGAAGCAAAATGCTAACAAGAGACTAGGTAGAGCTGTACTTCAGACTTCATTTTGCATTATGTGTAACAGTCAGCATCTTCCCTCTATAGCAGTATGCAGCCATTACACCCTCCTTACTGGTGAGATAGAATATAATTATGTCAAATATAATTCTGGTAACCTTTATAAAAATTACTCTATTTTAGATATTGTGAAATTCAAAGTCAAAAAAGTTAAATTAAATATTATTAGTCTGTGATGCTGCCATGATAATAACTTGATTGATTTAAAGGTCTCAGGAGAATGATGAAAATATGTGATGTTATCCAAATGAGACACAATCTGTGTTGGTATGCACTGGGGGAGATATGGACATCAAAAGATACACAGTGAATCTAAAAATCAAAAGAAGAACAAGGCATGGGTTCTGTAAAATATACAGCAGATGAGGATGAATTCTGCATATTGCTGAATTGAGTTTAATTTCTAAGTCTATGCACAATTAAAATCCTTGGGTCAAACCAAACTATCACAAAGGAGTTTTCTCTAGCAGCCATTGCCCCAAGTGAGAAAGTAGAATTCTGGGCTTGGAAGATAACTTTGAGGATCTAGCAGATTTGGAAGAGCACCAAAAATGTAAATAACTCAGGCTCACTCAACTTCTTTGGGATGGCAAGCTTTTTTTACTGGTGGAGCCACGCAATTCTAGTTAGGTTTAGAGGATTGGCGATCATTGACCATTTTTTTGGCTTAAGTCCTTTCTAACAACAGAGTGTACTGCAGAGCTAGCATACCTATTAAAACAGGATATGATGATTTTCATATTTTCAGTGTAAGACTGAAAAGAACCAGCCATTATAGCTTGGTAGCATGTGCAGGACAGAGATTATATCAGCAGGCCAGCAAGGCAGTGGTAGCCTACACAGGATACCCAGATGGAGCCCACAGAAACTAGGATCTTGAAGCAGAGGCACATTCAAGCATAATCGTATGCCATGATCTTTGTACTTTAAGGTATTCTTCACTGAAGTTTCCTCTTTGGCAATGTCTGAGAGGTAAAGATCATTTCATCATTCAACTCATTTATAAAGCAGTATAAACCCATGACAACAGAGAAGCTACCTTCCTGTTCATCTTTAAGAGACTCCTCCCTCTTTTTAAAATGACCTGGAGGGTACGGGAACTCCACAAGGAGAGCAACAGAACAAGATAATTTGAACACAGGGAACTTCCCAGAAAATCATACTCCAACCAAGGACTATTCGTGGAGATGACCTGGAACCCCTGCACAGGTGTAGCCCATGGCAGTTCAGTGTCCAAGTGGGTTACATAGTAATGGGAAGAGGGACTGCCTCTGACATAATCTGATTGGCCTGCTCCTGCTCGTTGATCACTTCCCCCTGAGGGGGGAGCAGCCTTACCAGGCCACAGTAGAGGACAATGCAGCCACTTTTGATGAGAACTGATAGACTAAGATCAGAAAGAAGAGGAGAACCTCCCCTATCAGTGGACTTGGGGAGTGACATGCATGCAGAAAGGGGAGGGAGGGTGGGATCGGGAGGGGAGGAGGGAGGGGCTTATGGGGGGATACAAAATGAATAAAGTGTAATTAATAAAAAATTTAAAAAAAAAAGAAAAAAAATGACCTGTAGACAGGTTTCTCCTTGGCTCTGGGCCTTTGACTTCCTTTTTCTGAGAAAATTTTCTTTAGAAATTATTTCCTCTGCATATTTAAGATATAAAGATTGGTATAAATATTTTTTCTTTTTTTAATTAAATTTTATTTATTTTTTATTATTAGTTCCATTTTATTAACTCTGTATCCCAGCTGTATCCCTCTCCCTTATTCCCTCCCAACCCCACCCTCCTTCCCTCATCTCCTCCCTGCCCCTTTCCAAGTCCACTGATTGGGGAGGACTGCCTCCCCTTTCATCTGACCCTGTTTTACAGGTATCTTCAGGACTGGCTGCAAAGTCCTTCTCTGTGGCCTAGCAGGACTGCTCCTCCCTGGTATAAATCTTTTTAAATGTCTCTAATTAGATTAACAATGTAAGGATGTCATTATTAGGAAAGTAAGATGCATCCCTTTTCCTTATATCACTAAAAAAGGTTGTGCTCTGTCTCCTAGGAAGGCAGAAGTCTAACCTCTGTGTGGACATGAACAGCTGGTCATAGAGCATGACTCATACTCACATGTACACAGCATGCCTACAGTGTCCCACTGGCCAATTTCTCCCCAAATCCTTTCAGACTTTTCTCCTGGCTCATTCCTGGAATTCAATAATGTCCCCACACTTTGCTTTGACAAAGATGACTTCTGTGTTAGTTCTTATCTCTCTTCCTTACTACAGTAGATTCTGTGAAAACCTCCCTTTTGTGTTTGAATAGTGAATGGTTTACCAAGAAGTGCCATGTCCTTGGATACAGCCTCTGTCTGCTGTGTCGAAATGTTTGACAAGAAGCAACTTAATGAAGTAAAAATTTAAACTCAGTAATGTTTTTGGTGATATAGTCCCTCACACCAGGCAAGGCATAGCTCCACGCAGCTCATGGCATGGGTAAGGTACATGAGGGACTGCTTATGTGTTCCCATCTCTGTGAAGCATGTAATAAAGGAAGTCATGAAGTGGGACTGGGCTATAAACCTCATAGCCTTTACTCATAATATATTTCCTCAATTCAAGTTCTACCTCTAAAATGTTCTATAACCTCTCTAAAGAGGACTGCCCAGCAGGGGACCAAGTTTCTGAGTATATGAGCCTGGGGGAGACATTTTACATTTAAATATAACAGAGAAACCAAATGTCTCTTTTCCTTCTTTCTCTTTGTTTTCATCTTTTCAATGTGTGTGTGTGTGTGTGTGTGTGTGTGTGTGTGTGTGTGTGTGTGCTCACAAAGGCATGTATATGTGCATCTAGCATGTGTGTAGAAGATAGAGGATGATGTGGGTGGAGGTCCTCCTTCATTACCCTCTGCCTTGGTCCTTTGAGACAGAGTCTCTCCCTGAGCTTGGATCTGGCAGGCAGTTAAGAATCCCCAACTATCCCTGAGCACTATGGTTGAGAACACAGGAGCCATGCCTAATTTTTCATGTAAGCCCTGGCATTCAAACTCATAGGATGTGTGTGTAACATTGATTCCTCCACCAACCCTATGTGCTCCATCTTTGATTTATTATCTATTTTATTTTTCCTTTTTCCCCAGATTCTGAAGTTCCATAGCAGTCATTTTAATTTTATGCTATAAAACTTCATCAACATACATAACAAGTTACAATTTCTTAAGAGAAAAGGTGAGTCATTCTTAAGATTATGTCTACCATACATGGTCCTTGGTTGAATGTCAGTCTCAGAAAAGACCCTGTGCCCAGATATATTTGGTCCTTGTGGAGCTCCTATTGGATATAACCTAGAACCTCTGCTCAGATGTACCTATGGTAGCTCAGTAACCAATTGGTTTCCCATAGTGAGGGGAACAAGGACTATTTCTAACAGGAACTCAATAACTGGCTCTTTGGCCTCCCCACCCCCCAAGGGAGGAGCAGTCCTGTTAGGCCACAGAGGAGGACTTTGCAGCCAGTCCTGAAGATACCTGATAAAACAGGATCAGATGAATGGGGTGGAGGTCCCCTGTATCAGTGGACTTGGAAAGGGGCAGGGAGGAGACCAAGGAGGGAGGGAGGGACTGGGAGGGAATGAGGGATCGGGACACGGCTGGGATACAGAGTTAATAGAATGTAACTGATAAGAAAAAAATAAAATAAAAAAAAAAAAGATTATGTCTACCAAACACTTAAATATATCTGTCCGGATGTTTTTATTTTGCCAAACTAAATAACACATTTTTTTTCAGAATATTGAAGTACTCTTAAAGTTATTTTTAGTATTATAAGGTAATGAGACATATTTTTACTAAAGTCAGATAAAATATTAAGATTTTCATAGAGTCCTTTAAATAAGAGGGAACAGCTCTGGACAGACTAGCTTTCTTTATTTTTTTTATTTCTCTCCAAGGACACTAGTCCCAGAATTAAACAATCCTCTGTTTAGTTTTATGGAGTTGGGAGGAGAATGTATGCATATCTGTTCCAGACAGGATTCAGGAGTCTACCCACTGGGAAATCCTGATGCCAGAGATAAATGTAGCTCCTACTACTTAAAGGCATTGTTTTATTCTATGCAAAACACTTAATCATAAACAATTTCCCTTAAAGTAGGAGGTGAAACATCTTTTCACATGGCTCTGTGGGTAAAGCAGAGATGGTGAGCCTTGTCTTTTTGAAGATTTTATTTCAGAATGCTGCCAAGATGAAAGATCAAGCATGAGGTTTAATGTCTAGACACCAAAAGTCCAGGAGCTATAACAGTTGTTTTTAAGAACTAAGGCGCCAGTACTCAAAGCCCAGTAGTTGGGGTACTACGTGTTGATTTCTGGATTACTGACATTCAAATTAGGTAGAAATGTGTTTTAACCAGTGGACCTAAAGCCCCAAGTCTTTAGTTTTTTTTTGGAGACATAAACTTCCATTTCTTAGAAACAGGAACTGATTGAGATTCTGTCATTAACGATGCAATGTTTTATCCCTCCTCTCATGTCCATCCTCTTTGCCTTTCTAAATAGGAATTGAGCATCTTAGCCAGAGTCCTTCTTCCTGATTAGCTTCCTTAGGTATACAGATTTTAGTAATTATATGTCTAATATCCACTTATGAGTGAGTATATACCCTGTGCATCTTTCTGCGTCTAGGATAGCTCACTCAGGATGGTCTTTCCCAGTTCCCACATTTAACTGCAAATTTCATGATTTCCTCGTTTTTTATTGCTGAGTAATATTCCACCACAGAGGGCCTCTGAAAGGCTCTACCCTGCAAGGCATCGAGTTGATGCTGAGACTCATAGCCAAACTTTGGGCAGAGTGCAGGGAATCTTATGAAAGAAGTGGGATACAGTAAGACCTGGAGAAGACAGGAGGTGCACAAGGAGAGCAACAGATCCAAAAAGTCTGGGCTCAGGGGTCTTTCCTGAGACTGATACTCCAGCCAAGGACTACTCATGGAGATGGCCTGGAACCCCTGCATATAGGTAGCCCATGGCAGTTCAGTGTCCAAGTGGGTTCATAGTAATGGGGACAGGGACTGTCTCTGACAGGAACTAATTGGCTTGCTCTTTGATCACCTTTCCCTGAGGGGGGAGAAGCCTTATCAAGACACAGAGGAAGACAATGCAGCCATTCCTGATGAGATCTGATAGACTAGGATCATAGGGAAGGGAGGAGGACCTCCCTTATCAGTGGATTGGAGGAAGACCAAAGGTGAGGAAAGGGAGAGAGGGTGGGATTGGGAGGCTAGGAGGAATGGAGCTACAGGCGAGGGTGGGGGCACAAAGTGAGTAAACTGTAATTAATAAAATAAAAATAATTGTTAAAAAAAAGATGCAAAGCTTGTCAAAATCGCAAGACCTGGAGGGAATATGAGCTCCACAAGGAGAGCAATAGAACCAAAAAATCTGAGCACAGGGGTCTTTGGTGAGACTGATATTCCAAACAAGGACCATGCATGGAGATAACTCAGAACCCCTACACAGAGGTAGCCCATGGCAGCTCAGTGTCCAAGAGGGTTCTCTAATAATAGGAACCATCTCTGACATGAACACATTGGCTGGCTCTTTGATCACCTCCACCTGAGGAGGGAGCAGCCTTACCAGCCTACAGAGAAAGACAAAGAAGCCAGTCCTGATGAGACCTGATAGACTAGGGTCAGGTGGAAGGGGAGGAGGACCTCCCCTATCATTGGACTGGGGGAGAGGCATAGAAGAAGAAAAGGGAGTGAGGGCAGGAGTGAGAGGGGATGGGAGAGGGTATACAGCTGGGATACAATGTAAATAAACTGTAATTAAAAAATAAAATGGAAACAAAAAAACCTCAAGCAAGTGACAGCACAAGCTAGTGAGGATGTGGATCAAGAGTAACACCCTTCCATTGCTGGTGGGTGTGAAAACTTGTACAACCACTTTGGAAATCAGTCTGGTGCTTTCTCAGAAAATTTGAAATAACTATCTCAAGACTCAGCTGTTCCACTCTTGGGCATATACTCAAAAGACCCTCTATTGTACCACAAGGATACCTGCTCAGTTATGTTCATAGCAGTGTTATTTGTAATAACCAGAATCTGGAAAGTACCTAAATGTCCTTCAACTGAAGAAAGGATAAAGAAAATGTGACACATTTAAACAGTGGAATACTGCTCAACTATTAAAAACAAGGAAATCTTGACGATTGCAGCTAAATAGCTCCGACTAGAATATATTATCCTGAGTGACATAATCCAGGCCTAGAAGGACAGACATGGTATGTAGTCACTTATATGTGGATGTTGGCTAGATAGTACAGGATATCCATTCTATAAACCACAGACCCAAAGAAGCTAAGTCACAAGGAAGGCCCAAGTAAGTATGCTTGAATCTTCTTCAGAAGGGGACATAAAATAGATATAGGAAATGGATGAAGAAAGAGAACTGTGTGGAAGGGGATTGGAAGAGGAACTAGGGTGGGCATCAGGCAAGCAGAGAGTGGATGAGAGGGCTGGGAAAGAGAAGGAAAACCAATGGGGTCCAATCTCTAGACAAATTGGAGACCTGCAATGGGAAAGACCCCCGGGGACAATATGAGGCTGACTCTAGCTGAGACTCCTGGCAGCTGGAGATATGGAGACTGAAGTTGCCAACTTTAATACCCAGGGAGGATTTCCAATGGAGGGAGTGTGACACCAGCCTGCCCACATAAACTTCGACCCTAAATTTACCATGCCGACAAAGTGTTCAAGGATAAAGATGGAGCAGACATTGAGGGACAAACAATGCCTGGCCCAATACATGATTCACCCCATGAGAGAGCCAACCCTGGACATTATTAACAATACTATATTTTGCTTGCAGGCAGGAGACTAGCATAACTGTCATTTGAGAGGCTTCTAGCAGCAGAGATGCAGAGACATGCAGTCAAACATTAAATGGAGTTCAGGGAGTCTTCTGGAAGAGTTGGGGAAAGAATAGAGGGACTGGGAGGAGACAAGAACACCACAGAAGACCTAATCAACTAATCTAGGTGTAAAGGTTGTATTTTAACACTATAAGCCTCTGGTATCTCTGGCTCAGAGCTTTATGACTGAGGGTTTGTGAGACCAGTCCTTAAAACATTCAACTCAAGAGCTCAGGGCTGCTTATCTTAACTGAATGGCTACTCAAATGTTGTAATGGCATTTGACTAGAACAAGATCCCTGAGGCGTTTGTAACAAAACTATCTTCCTACACCATTACTTGTTTTCAATAAACCTTACTTTACTTTATAGTAGCATCAAGTTTAAGAGTGGTGAGTCAGAATATGTAATATGGACTAGCACATGAGCAGAAACTATTAACTCTAGCAATTTTTCTGTAAGAGGCAATGATGCAGAGAATATTAAGAAAAACTAAAGAATGTTTAGGGCCCAGTTTCATTGGTCTTAGGATATACCGATATTTTGGAACTTATCTGTCATAGAGAAAAGATTACTTCATATTGTTGTCTAGAATCAGAAGGAGTATATAGAGAAACTTTTTCAGAAAGATGCAATTGCTGAGTCCATTGTAATGCATAATGTACTGCTAGGGTATGCACCAGAATAACTGAGTTCTATTATTTGAAACACAAAACGTCTGGGTAAACAGGTGTAGTATGTCAAAATGATTAACATTTGAATCATAGAATTTATTTTAAAATAAATTAGATAATAATTTGTTAAGGAAAATATGTATAGAATATATAACATTGATAATAATAATAAAGTATTAATGGAATGTAGTTTCAGACTCCAATATTTTTAGTTTCCTGGGGTTTATGGTTGTAGAAACATTCAAAAATATGTTTGTATGACAAGAAAGTATGTCAAAAAGGTTTTGCTTAAGTCACTATCTTTATAAATTTTATAAGAAATATTATCAAAGTCTTTTTAAGTAGTATTTGTTCAAACTTGAGCATTTGTCAATGTGAGATTTGCTCTTACAAAATACTACTCTGAAAAATACAAAAAAAAAAAAAAAAACTTAAAGGAAAAGTAACCACTCTGGAGTAGAGATTCTAAACTCACAATGACTGGGATATCAACTCCAATATCCTATGGAAACTAGGAAGTGCACATGATTAGGTCCCAGCCTAGAAGAGAGAGGCCAGAAATCTATTCTCTGGTGGCCTCTTGAGAGCCACTGCCTAGAATGAAGGCAAGCACGAGACCAAGCGAAAACAAAGGGCTCCATGCAGGAGCTGCTTATGAAAGCTCCAGAGTCCCTCTGATGAGCAGCAGTCTTTAGACTCTGCCAACAGCTGACAACCCTGCCTGAGAAAATGATTTAGATCTGTGTCTTAGAATGATCTCCTAAGAGGAATTTTTCTTTTTTATCTCTCATAATAAAGTTGTTCTGTCCCAATTTGTATCACATATGTCAGAGCTGGTTATACTGTCTCTTGAGTTAAAAAACCAAACATAATATTTGGAATAAAATTATACGGTGAAAAACTAGACAGAGATAAATATTAACTAAGTTTGTAAGATTCCAAATTTCATTTTCCATTAAAAAAATAGTTTCTGTTTTCTCCTTCTTCCAACAGTACAGGAGCCTACCACAGAAGGCCTCTGAAAGATTCTACCCAGCAGTGTATCAAAGCAGATGCTAAGACTCTTAAACAAACTTTGTGCACAGTGCTGAGAATCTTATGAAAGAAGGAGGAGATAGAAAGACCTGGAGAGGACAGGAGCTCCACAAGGAGAACAACAGAACCAAAATACCAAAGTATCTGGGCTCAAGGGTCTTTTCTGAGACTGATATTCCAACCAAGGACCATTCATGGGTATAATCTAGAATTCCACTCAGATGTAGCCCATGGGAGCTCAGTGACCAAGTGGGTTCCCTACTAAGGGGAACAGGGACTGTCTCTGACATGAACTTAGTGGTTGGCTCTTTGACCACCCCACGTGGGGGGGGGGGAGCAGCCTTGACAGGCCACAGCGGAGGAGGACAATGCAGCCAGTCCTGATGAGACCTGATAAGCTAGGGTCAGATGGAAGGGGAGGAGGTCCTCCGCTATCAGTGGACTTGGAGAGGGGCATGGGAGGAGAATTGGGAGGGAGAGTGGGATTGGGAGGGAATAAGGGAGGGGGCTACAGCTGGGATACAAAGTGAACAAACTGTAGTTAATATAAAAAATAAAAAATTAAAAATCTTTCTGATAGAATGAGCAGCTCTGGATCTCTAACAGTCAGCTCCATGGGATTGGAAGACTTGAGAGTACAAGGTTGAAGTTTTAGGGCAGAGAATGTGTCCAAAGAAGTCTTTTCTTTTCAGATGTAAGTAGTAAATAAAGATTATTTTTTAATGGATAGTATCTAAGTTATCAGGCAGTCATATTAATAAGAAATTCCTTGATTCATCCACAAGTTTATTATTATTTCATTGGGGATCGGAATACAAAACCCCTAAATCTCATTTAAAATAAAACAATCAACAGCTCTGGTTACAAAGTGTCCAAGGTTCTTTTAAGTTAGGATATTTCCAGAAGTAGTAACTCCTGAGAGGTTTTAAAATGATCATGCTGTGTTCTGTGTTTATCACAATGTCTTAAGCCTGGTAGGGAAGGGGAAGGACTTGATAAAGTTTAAAATGAGATGGTCAAAGCGTTTTCAATTCTGTAGTATTGTATTTGTAGTTTGAAGGGTGTATTCAGATCCACTTTATTTTTACACATCTTCAAACGTGTTCATAAAGCTTGAAGTGTTAAGTAAGAATGCCTAACGTATTTTAAAGAAATACATCACTTTGCAGTAATACATTAGCAAGCATTTGGAATTAATAATTCAGACTCTTTGTTGTCTCATTTTTATCCTGTGGGAAAACAAGTACTTCAACAACCAGTAGATGGACATTTACACAGTCAAGAAACAGATTTCCATCAGAACACTGCAGTCTTAATTTACATACTTGTGAAGGGTGAAACATAACTTTACATTTGTCTGCTGGCTCTTAGCATATGCTCTGCTCTTAGCCAGCTCTTCAGGTTTTAGATTAGTTTATAGTTTTATGGTTTAGTTTTGAGATTTAAGAACCCTATGTATGGCAGTCCATTTGGAGTTAATGGCAAACTGGAGTGTGCATCTAGGCAGTGGAATTTGGCCTCTTGGCCCTGGCTATAATCTAAAGTTTGTTGTCTCAGAGACTGAACCTGGCAATTCTATAGCAGAGGGCTCTGACACTGCAACCATGGTAACCAAGCAGCAGGTTCTATGTAACCTTGAGTGAGCTCTCATATGTTTTAGCTAAGTAAAAATTTGCCTCCGTGAGAAACTGCTTGTACTTACCTCCTATTTAAGTGTTAACCTGACTTTCAGTAAATGATACCTTGATCAGAATGTAGACTTGGTGTCTTTCTTTGTGTCATCTGCTCTCTCTTCCTCCAGCCTTCACTCAGGTTTAATCCAGGTGTCACTGCAGGCTGGTGACACCTTTGTGTATTCCAGGTACTTCTTTTTTATTGTAGATGTGTTCTACTGATATTTTCCTCCACTGTTTGCCTTTTCTTCTTCTCCTCTTTATAAAGCTTTTCTTAGTATAATAATGTTCTTTTATTAAAATATATATATATATATATTAATTACACTTTATTGACTTTGTATCCCTCTGTGGTTCCCTCCCTCCTCCCATCCCAATCCCTCCCTTCCTCCACCCTCTGCATGCAGACCCCTCCCCATGTCCACTGATAGAGGAGGTCTTTTTTTCCTTCCTTCTGATCCTAGTCAATTAGGTCTCATCAAGAGTGGCTGCATTGTCTTCTGTGGCCTGGTAATGCTGCTTCCCCCTCATGGGGAGGTTATTAGAGAGCAGACTGACAACTAGGAATAGTGCTTCCTCAAGATCCAGCTATACCACTCCTAGGCATGTACCCAAAAGAGGCTCAAGTATACAAGAAGGACGTTTGCTCAACCATGTTTGTAGCAGCCTTATTTGCAATAGCCAGAAGCTGGAAACAACCCAGATGTTCCTCAGTGGAGGAATGGATACAGAAACTGTGGTACATCTACACAATGGAATATTACTCACAATATAAAACAAGGAAATCATGAAATTTGCAGGTAAATGGTGGGATCTGGAAAAAATCATCCTGAGTGAGCTATGCCAGAAGCAGAATGACATATATGGTATATACTCACTAATATAGACATATAATACAGGATAAACCTACTAAAATCTATACACCTAAAGAAACTAACCAGGAGGGAGGACTCTTGCTAAAATGCTGAATCCCTATACAGAAAGGCAAAGGGGATGGACATCAGAAGAAGGAGAAAAGAGGGAACAAGTCAGGAGCCTGACACAGAGGACCTGTGAAAGACTCTGCCCTGCAGACTATCAATGCAGATGCTGACACTTATGGGCAACCTTTGGGCAGAGTGCAGGAAATCTTATGAAAGAAGTGGGAAACAGTAAGATCTGGAGAGGACAGGAACTCTACAAAGAGAGCAACAGAACCAAAAATCTGAGCACAGGGATCTTTCCTGAGACTGATACTCCAACCAAGGACCATGCATGGAGATAACCTAAGACCCCTGCATAGATGTAGCTCATGGCAGTTCATTATCCATGTGGGTTCCATTGTAATAGGAACAGGGACTGTCTCTGACATGTTCTTTTTTTAAACCAAGTTCTATTTATATTTTGGGTTTTATATACATGACACCTTTCTGTATAATCTGACAATTTTAACCTATCTATTAATTATAAAGAGTTTGATTTGTTTTAAAGATATTTTAAGAAATTTTATGCTTTAATTTATGTATTTGATTAACTTTGAGTTCATTTCTGTATATACTGTCTCATTTAACTCACCATTTACTTTATGGAGAGAAACAGCTTGTGTGTGTGTGTGTGTGTGTGTGTTTGTGTGTGTCTCTATTCATACAATACAATCTTAATTACCATGGTTCTGTACAATAATGCAGTTTTAATTATTATAGCTATATACAATTACATTGGTCTGTTATGAGGACACAAAGACATAGTGAAAATGTGAAAAAAAGTGAAATCATTGAAGCAGGTCTTGGAAACTACAGAGATTTTTCTACCTGTGAATCACAATCCCCAAAAGACTATAGGAAAACATAGGTATTTACATTACAATTCAGGATAGCTGCAAATTTACAGTTATGAAGTAGTAATAAAAATAATTTTGTGGTTTGGGGAATCAACAAAATATGAGGAACTGTATTAAGGGACACAGACTGAAGAAGGTTGAAAAGCACTGCATGACACAATCAAAAAAGATTAGCTAATGAGTCTATAATCACAATGATCTCCTGTGAAAGGGGCAAGTAAAAGATATTTTAAAGAATTTTAGGTTTGCCTTCCCTTAGGGAAGAACTTTACTAGTTTTTACTTTAGAATTAAATCATTTGTAGGAGGACAAGTCATCAGTAAGAAGGAAAGGGACAATTTTTCTATTAGTATTTATATAATTTTATGAAAATTCATTGCTGTATATTTACAGTATAAAAATACAAAATAATTTTATATATGCATACAATCTTGAAAGAATAAATGATATAATTGTCATAATGCTCACTTATCTCTCAATTTTTGTAGTGGAACCTTTGAAATATACTCTCTTATTTATTTTAAAACATTTAAAAAGTTGTTATTGGATATAGTTGCCCTTTTTTCCAAAGATTTCAGGACGAGGCCATATATTCTGTTGAAACTGTCAGTCTTTAATAAAAACTTTTTGTTCCCTCTTTTCTCACATCCAGCCTCTGGTAATAATTATTCTGGCTTCTACTTCTATGAGTTCAACATGATAAATTTTATAAAAATGAAATCATGTAGTTTCAGGCTTCCTGTGTCTGGAATTGATTTAAGTGTCTTTCAACATATAATCTGAAATAAAATGGCTGCTGAACAGTAGCTCTCTCTCTCTAGGTCACTCTCCTTTTACTCTATCCTTTATTTGCTTTCTTCCCTTTTTCTTCCCTCTCCCCCTTTTGAATTTTAACCACTGAGTGTTGTTTAGCTGTTTCCTTGAACTTTAAACGTTTTCCCCAAAGAGCAGAAAAAAATAGCCAATTCTACAAGATTCAGAAAGCAAACAGAACTCACAAGGTTCCGAACTCTACTAAAATTTAAAAACAAACAAACAAGCAAACAAAAACTCACAGGGACACTGCTCAAGGCTATGCAGGCAGTAAGGGCTGGATGAAGGAGACTTCTCATTTAATTGAGCTGCCTTCTAGGTGGAAAGCAACCACCAGGGATGCAGATGCTTGTAGTCATCATTCACTCTGGAGTGGGAATTTTGATGATTCAGCTGCCTTTGGATACTCCTGTAAGTAATAAGCTACTTAGACTTCTGTTAAATAAACACAATACAGTCACTGGTTCAGCAAAGTTTGTGTAGAATTATTTTTGGTTTGTCATTGGTATCTTATCTGGAAAGGACTTTTTTTTTTTTCTTCACATCTCCACTTGAAAAGTCATACAACACAAACTGCACCTAAACAAACTGAGAGAATTGAAGACGAGTTGTGGAAGAGTGATTACATAGCCTCTGCAATTTGTGCTGGCATATGGCACTGGTATTTGGATCCATATGAGGGTGCAACACATATTGGGGCAATCAGGATATGAAAATCTTTCTTTGTGTAGTGTGGGAGACCATGCCTCCTTGCTGCAATGGTGGTTATATGCTCTACGCACTGGTTGAAGAGACGTGCAACCAAGGCTGATCTATCTGAAATGAGAATTTCCTTGGTAGGAATCCCAGGATGACTACATTTTTTATTCTTGGCATATGATTTGTGTTTTATGTTTGCATCACCTCTATTACCTCAGTGTTGGGATGCCACCCAAATGATGGACTCCAAAACATGTCATAATTTTTGAAAGTGTCATATGTGTGACAGGATCATAAGTAGCCTGTATTGTCAGTTGTATAACCATTGTTACAGAAAATACAGCACAAAACAAAGCAAAAAACAAAACAAAGAAAAGAGTGAGGCTCAATGGTCTTCCCCGAGATAATTTAATCACAAAACTGAGGAATGACAATACTAAAAAGAAACATGCAGACGTTAGCCATTGTATAGTCTCAGAGATAGCAGAAAAGTGGAAGAAGATGAGATGGCGATGGCAGTTTATCATTTTTTACAGCTCTCAAGATGAAAGGGAAAGGATGTGAAAATTAGATCTGTGCTAAAGAATTAATTAAATAAATAAATCAAACAAAACAAAACTCTCCCTACAATTCCAAAACTAGACGAACATGTGATGCAGAATTAGGCACTGAAGATAAAGATCACATGAGAGAAGTGATAAAAGATACTCCCTTGGTTCCGACTTTTAGCACAGAGCAAGAAAGAAATCCATGATTCAGAATGCAAATGAGGCCTTATTAATAAAACACTATCAAAATGGATTATGAAAAGAAGAAAGAAAAAAGGAAAGAAGGAAGGCAAGAAGGATAGAATGAAAGAACAAAAGAAAGAACTGCTTTATTCAGTAACTACATTCTGAAGAGCTTGAATTGAGGACATATTTTAAACATGCTGTGGAAGACCTTTTAACAGCCTGGCTTGTGAGCATGCAGGATAAAGAGAAGGATGGAATCAGTCTGAGAGTTACGCAAGCAGAGAAACTGATGGCCATTGTGTCCAGTATCATCAATAATGAAAATGGAGAATTCTGTATGGGTTGTTTTGACCAAGAGCAGTCCAAACTTGAATTCCTTTCTTTCCCTTTTTTATCTATATTTTGGGGTAACTGACCTGTATGTTGTCTTGCCTGTGTCAATTCTGCATCTATCTGTGCTTTCTCTAAATGGGGGGAAAGGGGGAATGTCCTGTTCTATATTTATGGAACATCAGTGAAAACATAGTATGGGGGAGAAACAAAGAATTCCAGGGAAGAGAAGCTTACTTGACTGAACCCAACTGACCCAGAATAGGAAGCAAAACATAAAGAAGTATTATCAACCTATAGCACATATCACTATCAACATTTATATAATATATGCTTTGCTTAAGGTTGCTTTCAACATGTTGGATACTTTCATCACATGATTATCTCAACACGTACACACACGCACACATACACACATATTATTCTGGGTCTGGGACAAGTAAGAGTAACTAATTTAAGAAGGAAGTTACACATTTAATATAGGCTGAAAACCCTGATTACATAAGAAATGCAGGTCATAGTAAGGTTGCTTACACTGTTCTCTTAAAGGCATGTTAAACTTACACAGACTGAGTTCGCAGTAGGACAGCATTGATTACCCTGTAGTAAATGATCTCAAAGCATATTATTAACTTAGTTGTAAGGCCTTGTAAGTTTAGCCTCTGAAGGCAAGAGGTTTTATTCAGAAAACTATAGCAGCATAACACATCTGTGTTTGAATCAAGACCTGCATAATTAGAGGTGATCTGAGGAAAATCAGTTCCTGGTAAACTAGCTTCTTTGATCCATTATGAGGAATACCCAATTGTCATCATCTGGAACTGTGTAACTATCTGTGAGTGGAAGTCAAAAGAACAGTGCTTCTCAACCTAATGCAGTGACCCTTTAATACAGTTCCTCATGTTGGGGTAACCCCCAACCATAAAATAATTTTCTTTGCTATTTCATAACTATAATTTTGCCACTGCTGTGAATCATAATGTAAATATATTATCTGTAGGATATCTGACTCCTGTGCAAGGGTCATTTGACAACCAAAAGGCTGTTACCCACTTCATCATTTGACCCCAAAGGGTCTTGACCCCCTTCATTAAAAGCATCACATCTATTACAGAGACAATAAAGCATAAGAGAGGTAGTACTGGCTGTCCATTTCACTGGGATACATAGTACTATGTTCACTGTAGAGTTCAGAAACAGTTTGTGACCTTGAGATAAAATGGTGTTTCATGTGGCACATTGAGGTACTGTTGTGGCTGCACCATCTCTCCTGGAAGGACTTGATCTTAGCAAAGTCAGATAAGCTTTGGCAGAGCTGAACCTATGTAGACTATACTAGCAATTAGGTTGCAGAATTGCAAAATCACTTAGGAGAAAATGGGGAAAAGAGAAAGCACACCATTGTATCCTGTCTGTGTTACTCAAAAGCATAGGTGGCAATATTTGTATTAAGTTAGAGTTCTTCTGGGGAACCAAAGATGAAAATCCAAATGCTGTGTTTGTGAGATTGACTAGACAGTAGAGATAAATCCCAGATTATTCTTTGTAGGTATCTTGGGGTGTCAACCAGAGTGATTGATTCCCTTGACAAGGTGGTCAAAGTTATCTGAAACTACAGGCTACATGTTGTAACTGGAGGTTCCACTTCAAATTAACTTACTAATTTGAAAACTATCTGGCCTATACAGGATATCGTAGCCAAGTGCTCCTTAATGTGCCTTAATTTATAGTAAATCCCATAGCATCAGGGTATAAATGGGATAGAACTATACAGATAAAGAAGATTAAGGTAGCCCTAAGGGTGAACCATTATTCTCCCATCACTGAATAAACATGTATTTTCTGCTACAAGACCTGGAGAGGACAGGAGCTCCATAAGGACCAAACATATCAGGGCACAGGGGTCTTTCACGAGACCGTTTCCCCAACCAAGGACTATGTATGGATATAACCTAGAACCCTTGCTCGGATATAGCCAATGGTATCTCAGTATCCAAGTGGGTTCTCTAGTAAGGGGACTATTTCTGACATGAACTCAATGACTAGCTCTTAGAACCTGCCCCCCTGAGGGAGGAGCAGTCTTGCTAGGCCACAGAAGAGGACATTGCAGCCAGTCCTGAAGAGACCTGATGTGTCTGATGGAAGGGGAGGAGGTTCTCCCCTGTCAGGGGACTTGGAAAGGGGCAGGGAGGAGATGAGGGAGGGAGGATGGGGTTTGGAGGGAATGAAGGAGGGAGCTATGGCTGGGTTACAAAATAATTAACCTGTGATTAATATAAAAAATAAAAATATTTCTGTGTATAAGTCTCTTGCTGGTGATCCTGTGAACTCCTGTTGGCGACATTTCCCTAAAAACATGCTGGGTAAGAGTTACTCATGCATGGTGGGTGAATTGTGAACTTATAAAATTTCCTACACCAAAAAAGCATTGTGAGTAACAAACAATGTAGATAGATTGTCTATCTTATTATCTCTGAGAAAACTTGCCTATATTTGAAAGTAGAGCTTATAAGCTCATGTGAACTAGCAAGACAGTTGTTTCCTCATTATTGTTAATGAATACTTTATATATTTAGATGTTATGATATATTATGCCATATAATGAACCCCATAATTTTAATTTAAATCTTACTAAAATTACCCACATTATGGATATATTATTTCTAACTAAGTGTGGCTTGAATATATTATTTTGTTTGCTCAAATTCTCATACATAGATATATAATAATAACTTTTTGTTTTTAAGTTTATAAATTTATTTGGTTTATCTTTAAAACAAATAATACAATACAATATTCATTTAGACTATTTACTGACCTCTATCTATTTGATTTCTATAATGCAATCCTTATCTGATAACCATTTTTCTTTGTAACAGAATACAGCTGTGTTAATTTTATTTTGTCAAGTGATACTATCTTTTTAATAGGTTTGATCCAATTCTTCTTTTGGTCCTATTTTATTAAGATCTTAGATTACTAAATTCTAACAACGTACTTTTAAATACCCTCTCCTCTAGGAAAACTCTATTGTGCTTTCTTCTGCATGCAAGCAGAACACATTTAAAGAGGCATTGGCCTTCTGTATTTCTATGTTATTGTCATTGGTAAGGTGGCCTGAAGCTGGGCATATAGCTCAGTGAGTAAAGAGCCTACCTAGCAAGCATGTGGACTTGCATTTGAATCTATATAAAAGCAATAGGCAGGGTGCCTGGAACATACCTGAATTGGAGGACTGTGGAGGAAGAGACAGGAGAATATCTGGACAGCCTAGTTGAGGATCTCCATTTCATGAGGTGAGTTGGGGAGACCTGTCTCTAAGGAAGTAGTTGGTGTTTCTGAGAGTGACACCCAAGGTTGTCCACAAGTGCATTCACACCCACGCACACATGCACAGGCACACACACAAGCATATACACACACACACAGGCATTTTTTTAAAGGAAGCCTTTATTTCACATAGCCCATAAAAGCAGCAAATCAAGTGCCAGTCCAGGAAGACATCCCAGTAATGACTTATGATGCCTGAGTGCATAAATCCCTAAATTGGGGTCAAAAGCATCAATGAAATTTTACCACAGTAACAAAAATTTCATTTTCTAATGCCCTTCTTTAGCTCTGAAAGTCATTGTAAATACACATTAGTTGTCAATTGGTGGAGAGAAGACATTTTGTATTTTAGGATAAGATTTCACTCTTAGTTATTTCATTGAACATTAAAGAAAATAAATAGCATAAGACAACCTAACATTTTAACCCAATACTGTTTATTTTTATTATGTATGCAAAATAATCATGAGCTTATTTCTGTTTATAATCATTACAAAATTAACTTTTGACAACATTTCATTTATATTAATGTATTATGTAAATTCACCAAATATCCGCAAGGCTATCTCTTTTACAACACAAAGATAAATGTATACTTTCTGAAAAATTTCCTTTCACATCACCTGGGCATTTTATGAATTAACTCCCTCTAAAATGTGCAGATACAAAGAAAAAAATAACATTAATAGTGGTAAAATTCATAAAACCAGCTGAAGCTCTGACATAACCAGATACCCTAAAGGATAGTTCCAGAAATTTCTAATATATACCATATAGTTTCATAAAAATTATCAGAGAAATATGAGTGCAACTTTAATTCCTTGTAATAGGAATTTAAATTTACATTTCCCACTCTCCACTCTGATGTTTAACCTTACTTCAAAAGTCATTTCATTTTTTGTTCTTTTGAGAAAGGGTTTCTCTGTTTTAGCCCTAGCTATCCTGGAACTCACTTTGTAGGCCAGACTGGCCTCACATTCACAGAGATCTGTCCACCTCTGCTCAGAGAGTGCTATTATTAAAGATGTGTGCCAACACGCCCAGGCTAAAAGTCATTTTAAACAAAGAAGGACATCTAAAAAGCAATGATTCCAATCACTTACCTGAATATTCAAATATGGTCATTTGAATTTGTTTGAGTAATTTGTGGGAACACAGAACATTGCTCTAGTGATCCTTTACCAGGAATAATTGACATCCACTGTCCTTCAGTATGATGCTCACCTAAAATGTGTCTTACTTTTAGTGTTATTATGTAAGATGCTGTCTGGTACAGGAACAAATTTGATTATATCCAGATCTTCAAATGCAAAATCATTATTCAGCTAATCTAGATATATAATGATAATGTTAGAGATTATGTAATAGCTAAACAAAGTTTCAAGACAGTCATACAATAGCACACGTACTAAATTAATTAATCATGTACTAAAGCCTAAGTACTAAAGCATAAATAATACAATAGCCTAAGCACTGAATTAACCAAGTACTAAAATTATCATGTTAACTGAAACCAATAGCAGTTATGAAGTTTGGATGATAGCATGATAAGTGTATGTCCAGAAACCTAGGTAGATAGAAAAGTAGATTCATATATTGTATAGATAGTTTCCAATTATTTTGTTTGATCAAATAATTAATTTCAGCAATAATGTGGCTTGCATAAAATTTATGAAATATTAATTCTCTAAACAAAGTTAAAATATTCTTGGTATTAACTTTATTTCAATCATTTAAAAAGACTCCACATGAGTCCAGCAATTGTGATTTATAGAGAAGGGTAAAGATGACACATGAGACACTGTCTCTGTCTCATGCTGTCGTGAAGCAAGGGAGACAGGGAGTAATATGGAGCAACACCGTTTTGTGTGGCAAGTTACATGAAGGATGAAAGTCTGAGAAATTAAAGTGCTTAATTGAAGAAGAAGAAAAAAAAACAATTTTGTCAACTATGGGAGATTAAATAAGATTTTTAACTCTCAGAAGAAGTATGTATGAATTATATCATACTAGGAATAAAAAAAAAGACATGGGCTTTAGCTCAAGAGAACATATTGAAACCACTAAGGAAGAAGAAATAGTAAAAATTTCTTAAACTCTAGAAGCTTATAATTTTAAATGATTTAATATTAGAACCATTGCTGATAAAATTAGTTGCTTCATGGATATAACCTAGAATCCCTGCTCAAATGTAGCCCATGGCAGCTCAGTGTCCAAGTGGGTTCCCTAGTAAGGAGAACAGAGACTGTCTCTGACATGAACTCAGTGGATGGCCCTCTGATCATCTCCCCATGACACGGGGGGGCAGCCTTGCCAGGCCATAGAGGAGGTCAATGGAGCCAGTTCTGATGAAACCTGATAATATAGGGTCAAATGGAAGGGGAGGACCAGCTACCTCAACAGTGGACTTGGAGAGGGGCATGGGAGGAAATGACGGCCAGAGGGTAGGATTGGGGGGGAAAGAATGAGGGGGCTACAGTTGGGATACAAAGTGAGTAAACTGTAATTAATATATAAAAAAAAGATGTTAAAAAAAGAAAGCAGTCTTCAGGCTGTAAATACCCAGATGAGGGGAGAATGTTGTCTTAGAATACTTATGTACACACTGCCAATATTTACACTTGGACCCTTAAAGAAGGTTTGTCATCCTTTTGAGCCTCACATAGGGAAGACTTTGTCATTTCTGTGGGTCTGAGTCATGGAGTCCATGTACATGTCAACAGCAAACATTCTATCAGGATTTCATACATCAAAGACTTCATGCTGTCCCCACAAAGAACCCATAAATTGACAGCTTAACAATTGCATAGACTTGCAATTTGCTTAAACTCAGAAACACAGGAATAAATATGAGTTTAATATCAAGCCAAATTTTCACATCTTGGCCTCTTTTGAACAAAGTAGCTTGTCTCTGTTTTCATTATGCCTTTTCTTTTATCTTTACATAGGACATAGAACTTGTCTGCAGTTATGTTAAAAAAGAACTCTGTTGCTGTGAACAACTCTTCAAAGTCCTTGTTTATGAATACAATGAAGGTCCAAGAGGTCTTTCACACTCTGTTAACTAATTGTTTTAATCAACCTTATTTATTTTCTTGTATTGACATGATAGCTTGATTTTAAGTAAACAGCTTGTGAACAGTCGTACTGAAATTGGTGTTGAGAGATAGATAATGGATTTATATAACAAAATATTTTAAACATGCCATGATAAAAGTGCTTGAAAAGAAAGAACAACCACTACTTAAAAAATTAAAAATTAATAAATTTCAGCAAAATTAAATATAATGGATTTTCTTGGCAAATGAATTGAATATTTACAGAAGTGAGTGAAAAGTTAAAGTTAAAATATAAAATGAACAAAAAATTAAGTTTTCAGTAAATTGAAGGATAATAGAAAGATAGAAGATGGAAGGCACAAGAGAAAGAATGAATGAATTTGAAAAGTCAACAATAGATATCATCTATAGTGAATAGAGAAGAGAGATTTCTGAAACAAAGGAAAAGAAAACAAGAGCAAAAAGAAAACAAAAGGCTTCTGAGGCCTGTGTGGCTCCTTTAGAACTACAGGAGATTTATCAGTCATGGCAACACACTTTACTCATATAAATATACACCAGGGATGTCACTGGACTCTGTCGCTCTTTGCTTGAGCTTGCATAAAATACTAGTTCAGTCCTCTAAAAACTAAACTCAAAAAGCAGCACTGTCCATACAGCACAAAATAAAAACAAAGTTTCTCATGAGAAGCTGAGGAGACCTAATGGAGGTAAAGAGACATTTGAACTGCTTGCAAAAAATAACTGTCAAACATAATAGATACTCAGAGAAACATTCTTCACAATTGCATGCACTTTATGTCTCTTTCTGATACAGTGATCCACCTTAAAGGATTCTAACTCTTAGTCTTGGACTATAATCTGTTCACTTAAAACTCATTCAGTTTCAGTTATTTTGTTAATTAACATGAACAAGAATAGTACCACCATGAAAGGAACAACTTATCTACCTATCAATATCTATCTATCTATCTATCTATCTATCTATCTATCTATCTATCTACCTACCCTTATCAACAAATAATATAAAACATGCAAAAAAGATAAAACTAAAAAGAAAATATATCAAATTAGTCTATTACAGCTTTATTACAACCCACAGACAGGCATAAAAAAGTGAAAACTAAAAGAAAGGGGTCAGAGCTAGGAAGCAACAGCTATGAGTGCATATGACAAAGCGGCCACAAGCAGCTGTAATTCCAGTTCTAGAGGACCTGAAACCCTCCTCGAACTTTCATGGACACTAAATGCAAGTAATAAACACAATATACTGGAACATACACATATGCACATAAAAAATAAATCAACAAAATAAAAACCCAAAATGAGAGAGTCAAATACTAAAATACCTTTAGTTACATTAAATGTTACATTTGGACTCATAAAATGGACAAAATATGTAAAAAATTCTAAGCAGTATACAACTTCTTTTACAATATAATGAAAGGGGTAAGCTGAAATAAGAGTAGATGCATATACTATACATAAGCATGTAATATATAAATAATAATCGTTAATCTAGGAAATGTAACTATATTAACATCATACATTAGACATATTACATTAGCTACAGGAAGAGAAGTATTGTGTATGAAAGAGATAAATCTATCAGAAAGAAACTGTATCTATAATGGTGGCTACTCTGTAGCAGTTTTCTCCAAGATTGAAACAATCCATCTGGCAAGGGTGCTTGTTAAGACAGAAAGTAAACGACTCAACATATCTTCAGGAAATCCCTGAAACTGACCAGATTCATTTGTCTCCTTCCTTAGAGTGAATACTGAAGACTGCTGAGGGTTACTCCCAAACAAGACCATCTGCAGAGAAGAATTTTAGAGACCAGCCATCTTGAAAATGTAGAAACAAGCCAAGCAGTCTGGAAGATGCTTCGACCAGCTAAGCAACCTAGAAAGGAGATTTCCAAGTTTACAGCTTTTGTGAGCTCTCACCCAACATGAAGTTTGGTGGTGTTCCTCTCTTTGAATCATTTCCACTCCTGTTAAGTAACCTTTCACTCTTTTCCTGTTAGTAATTTCAATAAAGCTCACCAGGTCAATAAACTGGACTTTGGTGTTATCCAGACTTTGGACTGTCATAGGCTCCATCATGCAGTGAGTAGACATGAGTATGTTTCATCCCCACCCACTCACACCCCACCCCCGAAAAATCGACTACACAACACTTTTACCTCCCTTTAATTCCAGCACTTGGAAGGCAGAGGCAGGTGGATGTCTGTGAGGTATAAGGCAATCGAGTCTACATAGCAAGGTCCAGAACAGCCAAGACTACATAAAGAGAGTCTGTCACCAAAAATGAAAATAAAGGAAGAGAGGAAAAAAGGAAACCTTAAAAATGTGTTCACAACAAACAAGAAAGTAAAAAAAAAAAATTAAAAAAATAAAGTGACATCTTTCAGTTAAAATTTAAAATCATTAAATTAAGTTTATTTTACTTTATTATATAAAAAAGTTGCAAACAAACAAAATATCTACACACTGAAATCAACCAAAATGATAGAGGTAATTTGGAAAAATCTATAGTTATAACTGCAGACATAAAAAGAAAAACTTTTCAATAATTTATAGAATGACTGGGCACGTATTGGAAAGAACACCGAATTCAACACCATCAATAAAAAAGCTAATCAATATTAATACAATAGTCTACTCAAAACGTCCAAAAAGCACGTTTTCTTTCCCAAATGCTCCTGGAAGAGTTGTCAGTATATATTTTAGAGCCTAGAGCAAACATCAACAAATTTAACACAATTATCATAGAGTGTTCTCTACCTAAGTGTAATCACATTAGATATCAGCTTGATTGGCAGAGAACTGCAAAGACTTGAAGACAAAACAACAAGGGCAACAACAACAAAATCCTACTTCTAAATCTGTGAATCATGGAGGAAATCCTGCTGGAACAGAAAAATTAACAGTTAAATAAATAAATAAATAAATAAATAAATAAATAAATAAATACTCAAAATAATCATCAATAGAAACTGGAACAGACTATGTGGATATTTAATACTAGGGATTAAACCAAGATGAAATAAAGAAAATAAACAAGTGAAAAGGTAAAAAGTAGAATGAATCCTTGAAGACAGACATAGGGATCCTGACTCTGAATGCAAGATGAAAGGCTGACAGAAAAGGAAGAGAAAAGAATTTTGGGGAGCTAGAGATGCAACAGTGTGAATAGCATACAGACTACGTGTGCATATAAAATTCTCTGAAAGTTCCTACTGTTAGCATTGTATTTGAGAAAACCGTACTTCAAAAAAGATAAAACAGACAAAAATAACAATGTGCTCTAACTCTAACTTCCTCATTTTTCCCCTTCATTTCTAGAATGCAGAGGATAGGACTAATCTTATGAATGGTAAGCAATAACATATCACTGATTTCTGTGCCAACCATCTACCATGCTTGTCCACCCCATCTCCAAATGCTGTGGATCTAGCCTTGAAGACCCTCTCAACATATATGAAATCCACATAGACTTGACATGTCTTCATCTGACCTCAGACTGTCTTCATATAAATTCCTCTGTCTGGAATTTCTAAGCAATAAAGAGAAGAAATAAAAGTCAGTTCAGCTCACAGACAAGATTCCAGCTCCATATCATGTGTGGAGTACCTTGCCTTATTATCTTACCAAATCCTTGAGCATAGCATAGCCAAGGTGTATTTCCTTGATTCGTTTTTGTGTTAGCGTGTTAGTACATATAGATCCTTTTACAAATCCCATGCATTGTTCATATTAATTCTGGCCGTAGAATATCATTCACTAAAAAGTGTGGCTCTAGATTGTTCTAGAGAATGTATTACAAAGTCAACATCTGTCCTTCCTCCCCAGCTATTTGGAGACTAAAAAGAGGCATTAATTTCCATTTGTTTGCATGGCATACTGCAGTTTATCACTATACTAAAATATGCATTCGTGATGTGGCATTGCATGGGTGTTGAATTATAACAATTTTATTTGGAGCCTAGGTATTATAAATACTGAAAATATCCTAACCTTTCCCATATTGATTAATATCTTTTTTAAAAAAATTAATTAGAAAAATCTGCATTAATTGGGAAAACTAGTTCTTTAAGAAAAATTAAATATTCCCTACATATTTTATTAAATATGCCTCATAGTTTAGAACTTATCATTCCTTCCTAAAAATGCTTCAAGAAGATGTGGTGATCAAAGGTGCCTTAAGCAGAGCGATTGACTCAATATCTTCAAAACATTAAATTTACAAACAACTCAAAAGTCTGGAATTCTTTTCACATTTCCAACTTTTAAAATTATACCTACATTTTCACAACTAAGTGTTGTTGGTAAGTTAAGACTATTACTTCAACCTCATTGCTGGTTTAGCCAATCCAAATATTTTAATAAATTCTCTGCCAATTAAGGTCATTGAAGAGGAATTGTCATAAGGTCCAAAAGACTTGGATTCCCATTCTAAGTCTTAAAACACAAGAAAATAATGAATAATGACTGAAGACTAAAGATGAACTTGCAACTCTGGATAGGGCTGAACTTGAGTGAGCATTTGGTAGTTCATTCTTGGATAAAAAAATGTTTCTCTTGAATCTAACAAATATGCCTGCTCATACAAGTCTGACAGTAAACCTCACTGTGGTTTACACTTTGAATCTTTGGATTTCAAAACTTGATAAATACCAGGAAGTTGGTCTGAAATGTCAGAAAGTGTATTATGAGTCTCTTGACATTAAATAAGTTAAGAACTGATTGGGAAAAAAAAAAGAAGTTGGGAGTGATGGTGCATACTTGTAATCCCAGGATGCTGGGAGACAGAGGCAGGCATATCTCAGTGAGTTCAAGGACAGCCTGGTCTACAAAGTGAGTCCAGGACAGCCAAGGCTACACAGAAAACCACTATCTCAAAAAAAAAATAAGAAAGAAAGAAAGAAAGAAAGAAAGAAAGAAAGAAAGAAAGAAAGAAAGAAAGAAAGAAAGAGATCCAAAGAAAAGAAAAGAGCCAAAGAGAGATTATCTAAACTATGGGACTACCAGGGCTATTGTTCTGATTTGAGCCAATAAAAGTCAAGTCTTAATTTTTGATATATGATTGTAGTAGAGTTTATGTTCTTTGCCTCATCACTCTTGAATAAAATGCCATGGTGCCAGATAAAGTGTTGTATTCCTAGATATTCTCCTGCTACTGCCATTGTTGACTCAGGTAAGATAAACAACTAAAAATGTGTTTCCCATGGTATATAAAATGGTAGCAATACCATCAACATGTCAGAGCTTGTCAGGTATCTCAGAGTAAAGCCAAGGTCTTGAACATGCTAAGCTAACATTCGTGCACTAAGCAACATCCTTATCTCTTACTAAGGCTGTTTTGAATATTTAATGAAATTATAGTTATTTAATAGTGCTCTTCAGTTCTTGAGAATAAAAACTATAGAGCCCAAAGTTATGAACAGAACTATCACATTGTAACACACACCATGTTTTACATTTTAGCACAAAGCCTACTTAAGCCATCCCATGTAGATCTTTCCAGCTCTTCTCTCTCCCAGAATGTGTTTATATTTCAGACTTTGTCCCAACAATGGTGACTAGATGTGAACATCACAGTTACTATGTGTAACCTTCAATTAAAGGACTCATTGTTGGTTATAGTTGTGTTACAAAGTTCTGCAAGGCTATGGGTGGAACCAGCCACCCAGTTTTTATAGTTTAGCTAATGTCAAAACTGAAACAAGTTTCCCAAATAGAAATTTTGGAAAGAAAAATATTTTACCTTCCCTTAACATTTCCTCTTTAATATATGCTTTCTTCTAGAATACAGAGATTTGTTTTGTTTTGTTTTGTTGTTGTTTTTTTTTTTTTTTACAAAATGAGTATGTGTATTATATATGTGTTTGTTTGTGCATTTACTCTGTGAGTATATAGCAACATACCAAAGAGTGTATGTGGTAGTCAAAATAAAATTTCCAATGTCAGCTTTTATGCTTCATCTTGTTTGAGGCAGATCTCCATGCTTTACGCCACTTCAAATACCAGGAAATCTAGCCCATGTGTTTCTCAGAATTGACAGGTGACTTTCCCGACTCCACCCCACATCTCCCTGTAGGAACACTGAGATTGCATGTCACCACACATGCCATTACATGTGTTCTGGGGATGTAAACACAGAACTTAATGTGGCCACAACATTTGCTTTACCCACTGAAATATCTCTTCAGCTCAGCATATGTTGATCATGAGAGAAAGATTATCTTGCTTTTAATATTGTTCTGATAAAAGACCCTGCCAAAGGTAAAAGGTAACTTAAGTAGGAAAGGTTTTATTTCAGCTTACAGCTTAAGGATATGCTATATTATGGTGGGAAGTAAAGGTGATAGGAGCTGAGGGCTGCTGATCGTACTGAATGCACAATTAGAGAATGATGAATGACAGTGCTTAGATTATATTATCTGATCAGATCGCTTTATACAGTCAAAGTCCACAGCTAATATCCAGAACATATAAAGAACTCAAGAACTAGAAAACAACAAATTAAGTAATAGAATTAAAAATGGGGTACAGAGGTAAATAGAGAATTCTCAATAGAGGAATATCAAATGACAGAGAAACACTGAAAGAAATGCTCAACATCCTTAGTCATTAGGGAAATGCAAATGAAAATGACCCTGAGATTTCACCTTACAACCATCAGAATGGCTAAGATCAAAGCTCAAGTGACAACATATGCTGGAGAGGATGTGGAGAAAGGAAAACCCTCCTCCATTGCTGGTGGGAATATAACCTTGTATAACCACTTTGGAAAGCAATCTGGCACTTTCTCAGACAATTAGGACTAGTGCTACTCAAGATCCAGCTATAGTACTCCTAGGAATATATTCAAAATATGCTCAAGTACACAACAGGGATATTTGTTCAACCATGTTCACAGCAGCTTTATTTGTAATAGCCAAAAGATGGAAACAACCCAGATTTCCCTCAACTAAAGAATGGATGCAGAAATTGTGGTACATTTACACAATGGAATATTACTCAGCAGTTAAAAAACAAGGAAATCATGAAACTTGCAGGCAAATGGTGGGAACTAAAAAAAGATCATCTTGAGTGAGGTATCCCTGAGGCAAAAAGACACACACAGTATATGCTCACTTCTAAGTAGACATATAACATAGGATAAACATACTAAAATCTGTAAACCTAAAGAAGCCAAGCAAGAAGGAGGCCTCTGGGTAAGTTGTTCAATCCTCACTCAGAAAGGCAAACAGAGTGGACATCAGAAGAGTGAGAAAACAGGAAAGAGGACAGAGGGCTTTGAGAGACTCTATCCAGCAAGGTATCAAAGCAGAGTTTGAGACACATAGCCAGACTTTGGCAGGGTGCAGGGAATCGTATGAAAGAAGGGGGGGGGCTAGAAAGACCTGGAGGGGACAGGAGAGCAACAGAACCAAAAATTCTGGGCCCAGGGGTATTTTCTGAGACTGATACTCCAAGACCATACATGGAGTTAACCTAGAACCCCTGCACCATGTAGCTCGTGTCAGCTCAGTGTCCAAGAGGGTACCCTAGTAAGGGGAACAGGGACTGTTTCTGATATGAACTCAGTGGCTGGTTCTTTGATCACCTCCTCATGAGTAGGAAGCAGCCTTACCAGGCCACAGAGAAAGACAATGCAGCCAGTCCTTGTGGGACCTGATAGACTAGGGTAACAGGAAATGGGAGAAGGTCCACCCTTATCAGTGGGGAGGGGCATGGGAGGAGATGAGGGAAGGACAATGACATTGGGAGGGGAGGGGGGAAGGAACATAGCTGGGAAACAAAGTGAATATACTATAATTAATAAAAAATTAATAAATGCCTAGGAGTGGTATAGCTAGATCTTGAGGAATCACTATTCCTATTTGTCTGAGAAAGCACCAGATTGATATCCAAGGTGTTTGTACAAGGTTTCATTCTCACCAGTAATGGAGGAGGGTTCCCCTTTCTCCACATCCTCTCCAGCATGTGTTGTCACTTCAGTTTTTTTTTAATTTACTTTTTTTAATTCTTCATTAATTACACTTTATTCACTTTTTATCCCCCATGTGGTTCCCTCTCTCCTCCTGTCACAATCCCTTCCTTCTTCCACCCTCTGCATGCATGCCCCTCCCCAAGTCCACTGATAGGGGAGGTCTTCTTTTCTTTCCTTCTGATCCTAGTCAATTAGGTCTCATCAGGAGTGGCTGCATTGTCTTCCTCTGTGGCCTGGTAATGCTGCTTCCCCCTCAGGGGGAGGTAATTAAAGAACAGGACAATCAGTTCATGTCAGAGTCCCTGTTCCTATTACAATGGAACCCACTTGGATACTGAACTGCTATGGGCTACATCTGTGCAGGGGTCTTAGGTTATCTCCATGCATGGTCCTTGGTTGGAGTATCAGTCTCAGGAAAGACAACTGTGCTCAGATTTTTTGTTCTATTGATCCCTTTGTGGAGTGCCTGTCCTCTCCAGATCTTACTGTTTCCCACTTCTTTCATAAGATTTCCTGCACGGTGCCCAAAGGTTGCCCATAAGTCTCAGCATCTGCATTGATAATCTGCAGGGCAGAGCCTTTCAGAGGTCCTCTGTGTCAGGCTCCTGACTTGTTCCCTCTTTTCTCCTTCTTCTGATGTACATCCCCTTGGCCTTTCTGGATAGGGATTGAGCATTTTAGCAAGAGCCCTCCCTCTTGATTAGTTTCTTTAGGTGTACAGATATTAGTAAGTTTATCCTATATTATATGTCTATATGAGTGAGTATATACCATGTGCATCTTTCTGCTTCTGGGATAGCTCACTCAGGATGATCTTTTCCAGATCCCACCCTTTACCTGCAAATTTCATGATTTCCTTGTTTTTCATTGCTGAGTAATATTCCATTGTGTAGATGTAACACAATTTCTGCATCCATTCTTCAGTTGAGGGGTATCTAGGCTGTTTCCTGCTTCTGGCTATTACAAATAAAGCTGCTAGAAACATGGTTTAGCAAATGTCCAAATGTCCTTATTGTGTACTTGAACCTCTTTTGGATATATGCCTGGGAGTGATATGGCTGGGTCTTGAGGAAGCACTATTCCTAGTTGTCTGAGAAAGCGCCAGATTGATTTCCAGAGTGGTTGTACAAGTTTACATTCCCACCAGCAGAGGAGGAGGGTTCCCCTTTCTCCACAACCGCTCCAGCATGTGTTGTCACTTGAGTTTTTGATCTTACCATTCTGATGGGTGTAAGGTGAAATCTTAGGGTTGTTTTGATTTGGATTTCCCTTATGGATGAGGACGTTGAACATTTCATTAAGTGTTTCTCTGCCATTTGATATTCCTCTGTAGAGAATTCTCTGTTTAGCTCTGTTCCCCATTTTTTAATTGGATTACTTGGTTTTTTGCTGTTTAACTTCTTGAGTTCCTAATATATACTGGATATTAGTCCTCTGTCAGATATAGTTTTGGTGAAGATCCTTTCCCAACTTGTAGGCAGTCGTTTTGTTCTGACAACAGTGACCTTTACTTTACAGAAGCTTTTCAGTTTCATGAGGTCCCATTTATTTATTTATTTATTTATTTATTTATTTATTTATTTATTTATTTTCTTATCAGTTACATTTTATTAACTCTGTAACCCAGCTGCATCCTGCTCCCTCATTCCCTCCCAATCCCACCCTACCTCCCTCATCTCCACCGTGCCCCTTGCCAAGTCCACTGATGGGGGGGGGTCTTCCTCCCCATTCATCCCATCCTGTTTTATCAGGTATCTTCAGGACTAGCTGCAAAGCCCTCCTCTGTAGCCTAACAGGATTACTTCTCCCTTGGGGGGTGGTCAGGTCAAAGAGCCAGTCATTGAGTTCCTGTTAGAAATAGCCCTTGTTCCCCTCACTGTGGGAAACCAATTGGTTACTGAGCTACCACAGGCTACATCTGAGCAGAGGTTCTAGGTTATTTTCATACATGGTCCTTGGTTGAATGTCAGTCTCAGAAAAGACCCTGTGCCCAGATTTATTTGGTTCTTGTGGAGCTCCTATCCTTTCCCCATCATACTAACTCCCCTTCTTTCATATGATTCTCTGTACTCTGCCGAAGGTTTGGTCATGAGTCTTTGTATCTGCTTTGAAAACACTGCTAGTTGGAGTCTTTCAGATGTGTTCAGTAGACTTCTGTCATAAGTTCAATGCAAATCTTAGAGCCTGTGCTGTTGGTGTTCTGTTCAGGAAGTTTTCTCCTGTGCCAATGAGTTCAAGGCTCTACCCCACTTTTTCTTCTAAATGGTGTAGTGTGCCTGGTTTTATATTGAGGTCTTTGATCCACTTGGACTTTAGTTATGTGCAGGGTGATAAGTATGGATCTATTTGCATTTTTCTTCATGTAGACATCCAGTTAGACCAGCACCATTTGTTGAAGATGCTGTCATTTTTTCATTGAATGATTTTGTCATTTTTGTCAAAAATCAGGTATCCATAAGTATGTGGATTTATGTCAGGGTCTTCTATTCAATTCCATTGATCCACCAGTCTGTTTCTATGCCAGTTCCATCCAGTTTTTCATATTGTTTCTCTATAGTACTGCTTGAGATCAGGGATGGAGATTCCTCCTGAAGATCTTTTACTGTAGAGAATTGTTTTAGCAATTCTGGGTTTCTTGTTATTCCACATGAAGGTGAGAATTTTTCTTTCAAGGTCTGTAAAGAATTGTGTTGGTAATTTGATGGGAATTACATTTCAAACTATTCCACAAAATAGAAACAGAAGGAACACTACCAAACTCATTCTATGAAGCCACAGTCACCTTAAACCTCACAAAGACCCAACAAAGAAAGAGAATTTCAGGCCAATCTCCCTCATGAACACTGATGCAAAAATACTAAACAAAATACTTGCAAACCGAATACAAGAACACATCAAAGATATCATCCACTATGTCTAAGTAGGCTTCATCCCAGGTATGCAGTCGTGGCTCAGTATACAGAAATCCATGAATGTGATCCACCATATTAACAAACTGAAGGAAAAAAAAAAAAAAACATGATCATCTCCTTAGATGCTGAAAAGGCATTTGACAAAATCCAACATCTATTCATTTTTAAAGTCTTGTAGAGATCAGGGATACAAGGCACGTACATGAACATAGTAAAGGCAATATACATAAGCCTATAGCCAATATCAAACTCAATGGAGAGAAACGTAAATCAATCCCACTAAAATCAGGAACAAGGCAAGACTGCCCACTCTCTCCATATCTCTTCAACATAGTTCTAGAAGTCCTTGCTAGAGCAATAAGACAGTTGAAGAAGATCAAAGGGATACAAATTGGAAAGGAAGAAGTCAATTTATCACTATTTGCAGATGATATGATAGTATACCTGAGTGACCACCAAAATTCTACCAGGGAAGTCCTATAGCTGATTAACACCTTCATCAAAGTGGCTGGATAGAAAATTAACTCAAAAAAAAAAAAAATCAGTAGCCCTCCTGTATACCAAAGACAAAAGGGCTGAGAAAGAAATTAGGGAAACAACACCCTTCACAATAGCCACAAAAGATACAAAGTACCTTGGTGTGAACCTAACCAAGCAAGTCAAAGACTTGTATAAAAAAAAATGTCCAGTCTCTGAAGAAAGAATTAGAAGAAGATATCAGAAGATGGAAAGATCGCCGATGCTCATGGCTTGGCAAGATTAACATCGTAACAATGGCCATCTTGTCACTTGAGTTTTTGATCTTAGCCATTTTGATGTGTGTAAGATGAAATTTCAGTGTCGTTTTGATTTGCATCTCCCTGATGGTTAAGGACACTAAGCATTTCTTTAAGTGTTTTTCTGCTATTCTACAATCCTGTACAGAGAGTTCTCTGTTTAACTGTGTGCCCCATTTTTTAATTGGATTATTTGATTTGTTGCTTTTTAACTTCTTAAGTTCTTTAGGCATACTGGATATTAGCCCTCTGTCAGATGTAGGATTGTTGAAATCCTTTCCCAGTCTGTAGGCTGTAGTTTTGTTTTGATGATGGTTTTGGCTTCTTTGTCAAAAATTAAGTATTCATAGATGCCTGGGTTTGTTTCTGGGTCTACTATTCGGTTCCATTGATCTTCCTTTCTGTTTCTATGTCAATACCATGCAGTTTTTATTACTATTGCTCTGTAGCACAGCTTGAGTAGTCTTGGAAAGGGGCAGGGAGAAGATGAGGGAGGGTGGGATTGGGAGGGAATGAAGGAGGGGGCTAAGGCTGGGATACAAAGTAAATAACCTGTGATTAACAAAAAATAAGTAAATTTATAATTAAAAAGACAATTGTGTTTCCCTCTGCCTACATGTTTATCAGCATTCCTGTCTTCCAATATTCCTCAAAAATAGAAATGATGCTCCAGAATGCTAGCTCCCATAAAGCAAACTTTTCACATTCATCCAAAGAACAGATAGGTTTATTACAGCAATGGTGCCAGCTTTCTGCACTGAATTTTGACTTGGTTACTTTTCTTCTTGCTACAATAAAATATTCTGGCCAGTGTAACTTAAGGGAGAAAAGGGTTATTTTGACCCATATTTACCAGGATATAGTGTGATATGTTAGGAGAATCTTAGGACCAAAAGACTGAGACAGAAGACATCTACAGTCAACAAGCAAAAATAAATGAATGTTTGTCCTGAGCTGTTCTTCTTTTTGTGTAACTCAGGGTCATCTCCATCCCAAGAAATACAGCCACCACAGAGGGCATGTCCTCAAACTTCAGTGAAGCTAGTCAAAATAATAACAACAGCCTTTCCCAGAGACCTTTTCTGAGACAATTCTAAATCTCACGTGCACAACTGAAATCAATGGTTGGTATCATTCAATCACTTCCTAACTTGCACATATTTCTGTCATCTTAAAGGTCACAAAATAAAAAACATAGAAACTGAGTTTGAGAATGATGAGCTCAGTTCAAACAATAATAGACTTGGATTTGGGTGAAAGTACCAACTTGACTTATATGGTAAGTGTAGATAAACTGTTTCAAAACTATGTGGTTTTCATATCTGTAGAATTGGCTAAAAATTTTTTTCTTCTAAAATACCTCACATTCACACATTTTTTTAGAATGCTTTTTAAAATAGCATTTACTGAGACCAAGTAAGACTGTTTAAAAAATTTTCCAACGTGGGAGTTGGAAAGTGAATAACACCTACAGTCTCATAGATTTGAGTCCTTGGTCAATAGAAAGTGACACTAATAGGAAGTGTCGTATTCTTGCAGTAGATATTTGAAAAATCTAGGCCTACAAATTGGTCTCTTGGCCACTTACTTTTTTCTTCTCAGAAACCTCTTGAGCATAGCTATCATAATCTACATTATTATCAGTACCACTTTCTTCCATACACTTTGTATTATGGCCCCTCAATCCCTGCTTAAAGTGTTGACCTGCTTCCCTAATCAAAAGTCTCAAATTCCATGTTCTGTCAAAACAATATTGTATTTTCTAGTATCAACTTCTGTCTTATTTAGGGTTCTATAGCTATGAAGAGACATTATGACCCTGATAACCCTTATAGTGCAGGGAACCAAATGGAAGAAGGGAGAGATAGAAAGACCTGGTGGTGACAGGACCTCCACAAGTAGAACAACAGATCCAAAAATCCTTGGCCCAAGGGGGTGGGGGCGGGGGGCTGCAGAGACTGATACTCCAACCAAGGGCCATGCATGTAAAGGACTTACACCCCTTGCTCAGATGAAGCCTATAGGCTCCTCAGTCTCTAGTGGGTTTTCTAATAAGGTGAGCAGGTGCTATCTCTGACATGAACTCAGAGGCAGGCTCTTTAATATCCTCTCCCTTGGGGGTGGGGGGTGCAGCCTTGGTTGGTCACAGAAAAAGATGATGCAGTCAGCATTGATGAGATCTGATAGGCTAGGGTCAGATAGGCGAGGAGGAGGATCTCCACTATCAGAGGACTAAGAGAGGGCACAGGAGGAGAAGAGGAAGGGTGGATAGGACTGGGAAGAGGGGAAGGTAGCCTACAGCTGGGATATAAAGTGAATAAACTGTAATAAATATTTTTAATTAATTAATTTTTTAAAAACTTCTTAAGCTCCTTTACCTCCCTTCTAACACCTTGACTGGGAGATTAGTACAGAAAAGGGCTGAAGACTTCTTTTATCTACTGTCTTCTGATGAAAGTCAATGGGTCTTTTGAAATTACCCAACTCAGTCATCAGGATACAAGCAGTCTAGCATAGCAGCAGCAGCAACACACGTCAACAGAGATAGAATGATTCAGCAGAAGTGGCTAGACTCTGACGAAATGGCATGAGTCCAAAGAGGAGAAGCTCTGTCAAAGCAGCAAGAGAAGTCCTCTGTAGTTCTCCCTGAGAAGACCAGTGAAGGATGTGAACCATAGCAATGCAAAAGCATAGACATGCTTAAAGCATTGTTTCTCTGTGGGCTTCTATATATCCCTTCTCAGAGTCCAAAATATTCTCAGTGAATATTTTACAGCTCACAAAACTCATGACCTCAAACAAAGTAGTTTTCAGATGAGCAACATGACGTGTCCTCTAACAAAGGCTCTTTTCTGGGGTGGGTTGTTTTCCGCAAAGGGGAAAAATATTTCCACATTCCACACTTGGAACCAAAGCAAAAAACATTCACATGGCACAACTGCGTTTCCAGAGAATCCGGAAACTTCCACTTCACTATTCTTGTGATATTTTGGTGAAAAGTGTGACTATTTTCTCTTCTTATAAAAAAAAAAAAACCTCAATGCTAAATTATATAGTTTTTGGATTAAAAGCATTGGCAGAGTAGATTTCAACGCAACCTAGTTGTAACTGTGGCTTTTCCTTCTGCACTCCAGTTTCTGAAGTATTAAACTTGTGATTTTCTCATTTGTGACTAAATACCTAAGCCATACATTTAGGCTCATTCTCCAACTAGCTCATAACTTATTTTGCCTTTTATTCTATTCTGTGTGTGCCACATGGCTGGTTACATCTCCTCAGTTTCATGTGTCTGTTTTCCTCAGAGTTGAGGGGAATCTCCAACCTCTTGCTATTCCAGAGTTCATCTCTTTCCCCCAGAACTCTCACCTTTTGTTTCCTGCTTCAGCTAACAGATCGTCAACTTTTTATTGATAGGTGATGCTTCCATAAAGTACACAAGAGTTTCTCTTTACACCTAGTATGACTGTGTTGTTTGGTTATTAGTAGTCAAGCTTCTGCAGATCTACAATATTAATAATAATGAAAAACAAGCTAAGTAAGGAAATTTTCAATATACACAGACTGAGGAGAAAAAAACACTAGAGAGCATAATGGAGCTAAGTAAGGTACTCAAGAAAGTATAAAGTTTAAAGAGAAGCATGATCTTAAATGGAATAAAGGGAGTGGTGACCTCAGAGCAAGACCCCACCTAGCAAAAATTCCAATTTGTGAAAAGGAATTAAGTAAAAGCTAGAGCAGGGCAAGGTGGTACATGACTTTAATCCCAATACTCTGGAGGCAAAGACTGGAGTTTGAGGCCAGTCTGATCTACACAGTTTGTTTCCAGACAGCCAAGCTTAAGTACTCGAAGGAAACCACCAAAATCAGAAAGCTGGTGAAAATGTATTTTAACAGAGGCCATGTTCCAGTCCAAGTAAACAGAAGAATTTGGCAGCTTCTACCATGTGGGTCTGCCTCTAGAGTCAAAGATATAAGAGAGCTGTTATAAAAATCTCTGGAGCTATGAGAAACTGCTGATCCAGGTATGTTGACCATCAGGCTGTCCTGGCATAGGGGCCCAGAGAGACCATTGTGTGAGGCTGTGAAAATGAGCCATGGATTTCACTGGAGACACCAAGATGTTTGAGATGAGTCATGACCTATCTGCCAAGGAAAGATGCTAACAGGGGATAGAACCTTTCCAGAAGACAGAAGTGATTTGAAGTCCACAAAGGTGAAAGGAGTTGGTGATCTGAAGAATGCTTTGACCTCAGACTAGGAGACACAGAATTAGGCATTTTCCTGGCTGGTTTTAGGCCTTGCTTTGGTCCATTTTTTTTTTCTCACCATGCTTGAAGGGTAATGGATATCCTGTGAGATTGTATTTTGGAAGTATGTGATCTGCTTTTTGATTTTGATTTTACAGGGGGTGGAAGTTAGGAGATTGCAATGAGTCTCAGAAGAAACCAGGAACTTTGGACTTTTAAACAGTGTTGAGACTGTTACAACTGCAAGTATGTAGACTTTTGATTTTGGATTGAATGCATTTTTGCTTATAATATGCTATAAGCCTATGGGGGTCAGGGAGTAGAATGTGGTGGATTGAGTAAGAATTGTTCCCATAAGGTCATAGATTTGATTGCTTGGTACTAGGAAGTGGCATTATTAGGGAGTATGGCCTTGTTGGAGTAGGTGTGGCTTGGTTGGAGAAAGTGTGTCACTAGCCAGTGGACTTTGAGGTCTCACAGTGTCTAAGTTCACTTTCTGCTGCCTACTGATCTGGACATACAACTCTCAGCTCCTTCTGCCAGCTGCCATGCTTCCCACCATGCTGATAATGGACTAAACCTCTGAAACTGTAAGCAAGTCCCAATTAAATGCTTTCTTTTATAAGAATTTACATGGTCATAGTGTCTCTTCACAGTGACAGACCTCCGAATAAGACAGCCAAGAAAACTAAAATATCCCAGTACCTTTTAACATCCTTCACATCCTTAAAATGTACCTTTTAATATATTGAAAATCCAACAAAAGGTTATCAGTGAAAACTGCTCAGCTGCTTTGCAATTTGAAGCTCTTAATGAGTTCACAAGGGCCTCTTCAGATATCAAACCTGAAATAAAAGCATGATGGACAAGGATGAAGTATTAACTAAATCTCTTCCTTAAATTAAAATTTTAATTTGAAATATTTATGACAAAGTGATACATCATCCTTTTAAAAACAGTAGAGGGACAGTTTTAAAAATCTTTATTCTATCTCTTTCTAGTGCTAATCTTGATCACTCTTGAAGTGTTAAAGTTAACGGTCACCATTATACAAGTGTATTTATATGGCCACGTCATTGTATAAACTTGGAATTATTAATATGGTTTTGAAGCAGAAGATAATTTATAGCCTGGAAATATCTTTTTTTATTAATTTTTATTTTTATATTAATCACAGGTTATTTACTTTGTATCCCAGCCATAGCCCCCTCCTTCACTCCCTCCCAATTCCATCCTCCCTCTCTCATCTCCTCCCTCCCCTTCCATCTGACCCTAGCTTACCAGGTATCTTCAGGACTGGCTGCCATGTCTTCCTCTGTGGCCTAGCAAGGCTGTTCCTCCCTTGGGTGTAGGGGGAGGTCAAAGAGCCAGCTGAGTTCATGTCAGAGACAGTCCCTGTTCTCCTAACTAGGATACCCACTTGGTTACTGAGCTACCATGTGCTACATCTGAGCAGGGTTTCTAGGTTATATCCTTATACGGTCCTTGGTTGGAGAAACTGTCTCATAGAGGGCCCCTGTGCCCTGATATATTTTGTCCTTGTGGAGCTCCTGTCCTCTCCAGGTCATACTAACTCGCCCTTCTTTCGTATGTTTCCCTGCACTCTGCCAAAGGTTTGTGTATGAGTCTCTGCCTCTGCTTTGATACACTGCTAGGTAGAGTCTTTCAGAGGCCCTCTGCGGTAGGCTTCTGTCCTGTTACTTGTTTTCTCCTACTTCCCATGTCCATCCCATTGGTCTTTCTAAGTGAGGATTGGTCATCTTACTCCCGGTCCTCTTTCTTGTTTATCTTCCTTAGGTGCACACATTTTTAGTATGTTTCTATCTTAAAGGCCTGGAAATATCTTAAAGGAGATGAATTTATCATCCTCTTGTCATTCCCAAGAGGTAGACATTTCTTTTGTGTGAAATGACAAGTTCAATATAAATTTACAAAATAATATGATACTGGGTTCTCTAGTATTACTAGTATATTACTTAAACTGGCTTTTAAAAGAATACTTGGAACATCATAAAAGAAGATCTTAGTTTTCATGTTAAACATAAAGCCATTAGTAGTTTGAAATTCAAAGCAAAATTAAGCACTTAACAATGTGTTTCTGAGGGGTGTCCCTGAAATGGTTCTCTACATCCTTCTGAAGATGTGACCATGTGAATTTAAAGTAGTCATCTTGAATATGTGCTAGAATTTTTCTTTTTTTGCCTATTTTTAGAGTAAGATGAGCTATTGGTGCATGTATTACTTTGTATTTTACACAGTTTCAGGAAAGTTTGTCTCTTCCTCTAAATCGACATTCCTGATAAAAAAGTTATTCAGTACTATTTATGTTCAAAACTTCTAAAGGTTGACTTTTATTTGTAATGTACAATCATCTGAATATGATAACTAGCAAGTACCTGATATCTCATTTAAACACATTTTACAAAATGAGTTCAAGAGATTATTGAGTTAAAAGAACAATAGAAGATGATGCCAGTTATTTTTTATAAGAAAAAAATCTTCCTTTAATAATTATATATTTAATATTACAACATGTTTTGCCTTATAGTAAAAACAACAGATTATCCAAAAAAAATTAAATTATAGAATTATATTTATTGATTTTTCCTCTCATGAGTATACAAGAAACAGCCATCTTACTAAATTGTCATTATTCAATACATTATGACTGACTCTGCTCTCATGTCATGTATTGGTTCACTGAGACTTAGTCATTGTCTCTTTCTGCTGTATCTGTACCTTATCACTGTGCTACCCCAACACTGTTCCCTGGAAATTATATTCTCCTCTGTACTTGTACAGTATGTTTGTTTAGTACACAGAATATTTAATTTACTGTAATATACTTTTGATTCATCCCTCTTGTTTCAAATTGCAGGATGTTATTTTTTAAGCTACTAAACAATAAGTATACTTTTAATAAGTACGAAGTTTTTTAAACTATCAGAAGTTTATGACTGAAAATTTCTTTAGGCACATTAACAGTCCGATGTATATCTTTATTTATTTATTTATTACAATTTATTCACTTTCTTTATTTTATTTTATTTTTTTCTTATCAGTTACATTTTATTAACTGTATCCCAGCCATGTCATGCTCCCTCATTCCCTTCCAATCCAACCTTCCCTCACATCTTCAGAAAGATGTAGAGAACCATTTCAGGGACACCCCTCAGAAACACATTGTTAAGTGCTTAATTTTGCTTTGAATTTCAAACTACTAATGGCTTTATGTTTAACATGAAAACTAAGATCTTCTTTTATGATGTTCCAAGTATTCTTTTAAAAGCCAGTTTAAGTAATATACTAGTAATACTAGAGAACCCAGTATCATATTATTTTGTAAATTTATATTGAACTTGTCATTTCACACAAAAGAAATGTCTACCTCTTGGGAATGACAAGAGGATGATAAATTCAACTCCTTTAAGATATTTCCAGGCCTTTAAGATAGAAACATACTAAAAATGTGTGCACCTAAGGAAGATAAACAAGAAAGAGGACCGGGAGTAAGATGACCAATCCTCACTTAGAAAGACCAATGGGATGGACATGGGAAGTAGGAGAAAACAAGTAACAGGACAGAAGCCTACCGCAGAGGGCCTCTGAAAGACTCTACCTAGCAGTGTATCAAAGCAGAGGCAGAGACTCATACACAAACCTTCTGCAGAGTGCAGGGAAACATACGAAAGAAGGGCGAGTTAGTATGACCTGGAGAGGACAGGAGCTCCACAAGGACAAAATATATCAGGGCACAGGGGCCCTCTATGAGACAGTTTCTCCAACCAAGGACCGTATAAGGATATAACCTAGAAACCCTGCTCAGATGTAGCACATGGTAGCTCAGTAACCAAGTGGGTATCCTAGTTAGGAGAACAGGGACTGTCTCTGACATGAACTCAGCTGGCTCTTTGACCTCCCCCTACACCCAAGGGAGGAACAGCCTTGCTAGGCCACAGAGGAAGACATGGCAGCCAGTCCTGAAGATACTTGATAAGCTAGGGTCAGATGGAAGGGGAGGGAGGAGATGAGAGAGGCAGGATGGAATTGGGAGGGAGTGAAGGAGGGGGCTATGGCTGGGATACAAAGTAAATAACCTGTGATTAATATAAAAATAAAAATTAATAAAAAAAGATATTTCCCTTCCATCTCCACCCTGCCCCTTTCCAAGTCCACTTTTAGGGAGTGACCTCCTCCCCATTCATCTGATCCTGTTTTATCAGGTATCTTCAGGACTGGATGCAAAGCCCTCCTCTGTGGCCTAACAGGACTGCTCCTCACTTGGGAGGTGGGGAGGTCAAAGAGCCAGTCATTGAGTTCCTGTTAGAAATAGCCCTTGTTCCCTTCACTATGGGAAACCAATTGGTTACTGAGCTACCACAGGCTACATCTGAGTAGAGGTTCTAGGTTATATTCATACATGGTCCTTGGTTGAATGTCAGTCTCAGAAAGGACCCTGTGCCCGGATATATTTGGTCCTTGTGGAACTCCTATCCTTTCCCCATCATACTAACTCCCCTTCTTTCATATGATTCCCTGTACTCTGCGGAAGGTTTGGTCATGAGTCTTTGTATCTGCTTTGAAAACACTGCTAGTTGGAGTCTTTCAGATGTGCTCAGTAGACTCCTGTCATATGTTCAATGCACATCCCATCTGTCTTTCTAAATGAGGATTTATCATCTTACCCTATGTCTGCTCTCTTGATTATCTTTTTTAGGTGTATAGATTTCATTATGTTTATCATATCTTATAGGTATATATAAGTGAGTATATACCGTGTTTGTCTTTCTCCTTCTGGGATATTTCACTCAGAATGATCTTTTCTAGATCCCACCTTTGCCTGCAAATTTCATGATTTCTTCCTTTTTGATTGCTGAGTAGTATTCCATTGTGTAAAAATACCACAATTTCTGTACCCATTCCTCCATTGATGGACATCTGGGTTGTTTCCAGGTTCTGTCTATTACAAATTAAGCTGATATAAACATGGTTGAGCAAATATTCCTTTTGTGTCCTTGAGCAAAGTTTAGGTTTATACCTAGCAGTGGTATAGCTGGGTCTTGAGGAAGCACTATTCCTAATTCTCTGAGAAAGCGCCAGATAGATTTCCAGAGTGGTTGAACCAGTTTACATTCCCACCAGCAATGGAGGAGGGTTCTCCTTTCTCCACAACCTCTCCAGCATGTGTTGTCCCTTGAGTTTTTCATCTTGGCCATTCTGATGGGTGTAAGGTGAAATCTCAGGGTCATTTTGATTTGCATTTCCCTGATGGCTAATGAGGTTGAGCATTTCTTTAAGTGTTTCTCTGCCATTCGATATTCCTCTGTCGAGAATTCTCTGTTTAGCTCTGTTCCCCATTTTTTAATTGGATTACTTGGTTTGCTGCTTTTCAGCTTCTTTAGTTCTTTGTATATACTGGATATGAGTCCTCTGTCAGATAAAGAGTTAGTGAAGATTCTTTCCCAATCTGTAGGCAGTCGTTTTGTTTTGATGACGGTGTCCTTTGCTTTACAGAAGCATTTCAGTTTCATGAGTTCCCATTTATTGATTGTTGCTCTTAGAGCCTGTGCTGTTGGTGTTCTGTTCAGGAAGTTGGCTCCTGTGCCAATGAGTTCTACGCTGTTCCCCACTTTTTCTTCTAACAGATTTAGAGTATCTGGTTTTATGTTGAGGTCTTTGATCCAATTGGACTTTAGTTTTGTGCAGGGTGATAAATATGGATCTATTTTCATTTTTCTGCATGTGGACATCCAGTTGGACCAGCACCATTTTTTGAAGATGCTGTCTTTTTTCCAGTGAAGGGTTTGGCTAAGAGTATTCATAGGTGTGTGGGTTTATTTCTGGGTTTTCTATGTGGTTCCATTGATCCTCCTTTCTGTTTTTATGCCAATACCATGCAGTTTTTATTACTATTGCGCTGTGGTACAACTTGAGATCGGGGATGGAGATACCTCCAGATGATCTGTTGTACAGGATTGTTTTGGAGATTCTGGATTTTTTGTTTCTCCATATGAAGATGAGAATCTTTTTTTCCAGGTCTGTAAAGAATTGAGTTGGTATTTTGATGGGAATTGCATTGAATCTGTAGATTGCTTTTGGCAGGATGGCCATTTTCACTATGTTAATCCTACCTATCCATGAGCATGATATCTTCCATATTCTGATATCTTCTTCAATTTCTTTCTTCAGAGACTTGAAGTTTTTCTCAAACAGGTCTTTCACTTGCTTGGTTAGTGTCACCCCAAGGTACTTTATGTTATTAGTGGCTATTGTGAAGGGTGTTGTTTCCCTAATTTCTTTTTCAGCCCTTTTGTCTTTGGTATAAGGGGGGCTGACTTTTTTTGAGTTGATTTTGTATCCTGTACTTTGCTGAAGGTGTTTATCAGCTGGAGAAGTTCTCTGGTTGAATTTTTGGGGTCGCTCATGTATACTATCATATCATCTGCGAATAGGGACACTTTGACCTCTTCCATTCCTATTTGGATCCCCTTGATCTCTTTTAGTTGTCTTATTGCTCTGGCTAGGACTTCAAGTACTTTGTTGAAGAGGTATGGAGAGAGTGGGCAGCCTTGTCTTTTCCCTAATTTCAGTGGGATTGATTTAAGTTTCTCTCCATTGAGTTTAATGTTGGCTACAGGCTTGCTGTATATTGCCTTTACTATGTTTAGATATGTGCCTTGTATCTCTGATCTCTCCAAGACTTTAAACATGAATGGGTGTTGGACTTTGTCAAATGCTTTTTCAGCATCCAAGGAGATGATCATGTGGTTTTTCTCCTTCAGTTTGTTTATGTGGTGGACTACATTGATGGATTTCCGTATGTTGAACCACCCTTGCATGCCTGGGATGAAGCCTACTTGGTCATGCTGGATGATATCTTTGATGTGTTCTTGGATTCGGTTTGCATGTATTTTATTGAGTATTTTTGCGTCAATGTTCATAGAGAGATAGGTCTGAAGTTTTCTTTTTTTGTTGGGTCTTTGTATGGTTTGGGTATCAGGGTGACTGTCGCTTCATAGAATGAGTTTGGTAATGTACCTTCTGTTTCTATTTTGTGGAATAATTTGAGGAGAATTGGTGTTAACACTTCTTTGAAGGTCTGGTAGAATTCCGCGCTGAAACCATCTGGCCCAGGGCTTTTTTTGGAGGGGAGGCTGTGAATGACTGCTTCAATTTCCTTGGGGGATATAGGGCTATTCAGTCTTTCTACCTGATCCTGACTTAACGTTGGAAGATGGAATCTATCAAGAAAAGTTTCCATTTCATTTAGGTTTTCAAATTTTGTGGCATATAGGCTTTTGTAGTATGACCTAATGATTGTTTGAATTTCTCAGTGTCTGTAGTTATGTCACCCTTTTCATTTTTGATTTTGTTGATTTGGATTGATTCTCTCTGCTTTTTACTTTGTTTGGCTAAGGGTTTGTCTATCTTGCTGATTTTCTCAAAGAACCAGCTTTTTGTTTCATTGATTCTTTGAATAGTTTTATTTGTTTCTAATTGATTGATTTCGGCCCTAGTTTGATTATTTCCAGCCTTCTGCTCCTCTTGGGTGTATCTGGTTCTTTTTTTCCTAGGGTTTTCAGTTGGGAAATTAAGTTGTTTGTATGTGATGTTATGAATTTCTTATTGCAGGCACTTAGTGCTATAATTTTTCCTCTGAGCATTGCTTTCAATGTGTCCCATAAATTTGGGTATGTTGTGCCTTCATTTTCATTGAATTCTAAGAAGTCTTTAATTTCTTTCTTTATTTCTTCCTTAACCCAGCTGTCATTGAGTAACAAGTTGTTTAGTTTCCATGTGCGTGTCAGCTTTTTGTTATTTCTGTTGTTGTTGAAGTCCAGCTTTAGTCCATGGTGGTCAGCTAGAATCCAAGGGATTATTTCAATCTTTTTGTATCTGTTGAGGCTTGCTTTATAACCAACTATATGGTCTATTTTGGAGAAGGTTCCATGTGGTCCTGAAAAGAAGTTATACTCTTTTGAGTTTGGATGAAAAGTTCTGTAGACGTCTATTAGGTCCATTTGATTTAGGGACTCTGTAAGTGCTTTTATTTCCCTATTTGTTTTCTGTCTAGTTGATCTGTCCCTTGGTGAGTGTGGAGTGTTGAAGTCTCCCACTATTAAGGTTTTAGGATCAATGTGTGATTTAAGCTTTAATATTGTTTCATTTACGAATGTAGGTGCTCTTGTATTTGGGGCATAGATATTTAAAATTGTGATGTCCTCTTGGTGGATTTTTCCTTTGATGAGAATATAGTGGCCCTCTTTATCTTTTTTGATTAACTTGGGTTGAAAGTCTATTTTATTAGATATTAGGATGGCTATTCCAGCTTGTTTTCTGGAACCATTTGCTTGAAAAACATTTTTTCAGCCCTTTACTCTGAGGTAGTGTTTATCTTTGTTGCATAGGTGTGTTTCTTGGATGCAACAGAATGTTGGATCCTGTTTCTGCAACCATTCTGTTAGTCTGTGTCTTTTTACTGGGGAGTTGAGTCCATTGATGTTGATAGATACTAGTGACCAACAATTGTTCCTTACTTTTGATGTGGGGTTGGTGGTGTCACTGAGTTTCATTGCTTGTATTCTTTTGTTTGGTTGGTTGTTTTTTGTTTTTGTGTGTGTGTGTGTGTTTGTGTGTGTGTACTTATCTATTTTCTCTGTTTCCTTAGTTGTAGTTGTTTTCTTTGGTTTGGAGTTTCCCTTCTAGTAACTTCCATAGAGCTGGGTTACTATGTAGATATTGTTTAAATTTAGTTTTGTCATGGAATATTTTGAATTCTCCGTCTATGTTGATTGAAAGTTTTCTACCTTATCCCCACCTACCACTTTTATTCCAACCCCTAATTCTAAACTCAGCCTCCACTTAGTGCTGCCTTGTGTAAGGGTGTCCGCCCACCTGGGGTAGCATGGGTATTTCGTTGAATTTTCAAGGCTACATGAAGAAAACTGACTTTCCTTTCTTAGTGACCAGATACTACACTACTTGTCTTAGGTAGGTGTGGGACATTATATGTTTTTTTTTTTTTTTTTCGGTCAATGCTAGGATTTTGACTGTCTTCTTTTTATTTTCCCTATTTACTTATTTAGCCATCCTTACATTTGTTTATTTGTTTGTTTATTGTAGGCCTTGTGCATGCAGTCACAGCAATGGTGAGTACATGTGTGGAACAGCAATGTAACATCCAGCAAATTCTATTTTGTTACAGAGTTTGTAAAACCCACTACCTGCTGTGGTGATACCTGGGCTGTGGGAGAGGTGTTTCAATTGATTGCAGCATTTAGAACCAAACAACCTACAGTCTTTTATTCTTTGGATGCTGCGCAGTTGTGGATCTCTATATACTTCCCAACCTACCACAAAAGGGAGCTTCTTTGATAATTGTTAATGGATATATTAATCTGTGGGTATAAAATTAATCAGTTATGGAGAAGTTTAATATTATTATTACTGCCCTCTATGATATTCAGTCTAAAAACACATATGTTGAAGTTCCAGATTTGTCTTTCTGGGCCTGATTTATCTCACTCATTATTTCTATTTATAAAAGAGACACCTGAGGGAGCAATGTAAGGAGCTACAGGGTGAGGCAATGTGGTGTCTACTCAGTGGGTCAGAGAAGAGACATTACATTGCCTACAGGGTAGGAAGATACAGACACTAGACAATGGACAAAGAAAACAGGTTACAGTGGATCTGGGATCCTACTTGGTGGAAGGGATCAATACCTATCCAAAAGTGCCAGAGGAGGCTAGTTAGCATTTGTAGTGAAAGCGCCACATAAGACTCACAATGTGTGGAAAGAGAGACCTGAAGAAACCTAGCAGGCCTATGTGATGGGAAAGAGGGTCCCAGCCTGCAAAGCTGGACATGGAGTCCTGGAATAGCTCAGAGAGTCTGTGAGATAGGAAAGAATAAGCCTACAAAACTATGTAGACAAGAATAATTCTATAGGTACTCACCAGACCTATGGGAAGGAGCAGACCTAGAAAGCAAGTCTAGGAAGAGCCAGAGTGACCCATGAGATGGGAAGAAGCCAACTTACATGGTAGCGCTGGAGATAAAAATGTTGAAGGAGCCAGGCAGTGTGAGGAGTTAGGAAGAATTACCCTGCGCTGCTGGTGCAGGGAAAAGGAGTTCCACAGGGTCAGGATGGGACTATGTGATGAGATGGATGAAACCTAGAGAGCCAAGTTAGGAAGTGAAATCCCTTAGAAGCCTGCAGGACTATGGGAAGGAAAAGGATGTACCTAGCTTGGAGACATGAAGAATGGAAGTCCCAGAAGATCTGAAAGAAAATTTGGAATGGGAAAGGGTTGCAGTATATTCTCTTTTGAGGCCAAACATCTTTCTACATTGTCACAATTTAACCATTGTCATCTGTTTCTATCCTTGCTTTATTTTACTGTGGTTTGATTTGTGATTTATTTTAGCAGTGGTAACTAAATCAAGGTGATCTGAACAAAGCTTTAATTATTGTTCAACAGTTTGGCACAAACCTTGATCATCTCTTTTACTACCTTCAGTGACACATTGAACACTAAAATTGCTATTGCAGAGAGACAAACTGACTAATGGTAACAAGAATTTAGTACAGGCAATTAGTACACACTTTGAAAATGAAGTCAGCTACTTACCTCCAAGGTAATTACAAAAGAATGATAGTGTATGTGCAGAACCAAGCATGTGTTCATGAGGCTCACTCAAGAACATACCATTCTATGTCTTTCACATGTGACTCTGCCATGGCACAATGTAAAAAGCATCACTTTTCTTAACAAGTTCATATTTCAAAGCCATTTCTACTTCAATGGGCTATAAACCAAGTTGTGACAGTAATGTATTCTCTGTCTTCTGTATCATATGCAAGCCATAGAAACTTTAAAATACACAACAGAGTATTTCAAAATAAAAAGTTCAGGCATGACTAACTAATAATAGTTTATGATATCTTGTAGGACATATAAGAAGTCCAAACAAAGCAGTATTGACAATGTCTATTTTACACAATCCACTGTTTGTTAGGCTTTCTGTCACTTTTTATACAGATAAGTTGGAAGAGCTTTTCGGAGATGCATTTAGGAATTATAAAGTCTTATAATGCATCATGAAATGCTGATTGAAAAAGTCCAAATGGGTACTTCAGTGTTGTTAATTTTTCATATTGTACGCTGGCATTAAAATATCCAAGACCATAGTTCCTCAGTATGGAAAACTTATGTGAAATTCAGGATGTCTGATAAGTTGTGCTCATTGTAACATGGCTCATGTACAGCACATGCTAACACATTTGTTAAAACCTCACCAACCTCTTATCTGACAGAGGGCTAATATCCAGCATATATAAAGAACTAAAGAAGCTGAAAAGCAGCAAACCAAGTAATCCAATTAAAAAATGGGGAACAGAGCTAAACAGAGAATTCTCGACAGAGGAATATCGAATGGCAGAGAAACACTTAAAGAAATGCTCAGCCTCATTAGCCATTAGGGAAATGCAAATCAAAATGACCCTGAGATTTCACCTTATACCCATCAGAATGGCCAAGAGGAAAAACTGAAGTGACCACCCATGCTGGAAAGGCTGTGGAGAAAGGGGAACCCTCCTTAGGAATGTAAACTTATACAACCACTCTGAAAATCAATCTGGCGCTTTCTCAGACAACTAGGAATAGCACTTCCTTAAGATACAGCCATACCACTCCTAGGCATATATCCAAAAGAGGCTCAAGTACACAAGAAGGACATTTGCTCAACCATGTTTGTAACACCTTTATTTGTAATAGCCAGAAGCTGGAAATAGCCCAGATGCCCCTCAAATGAAGAATGGATGCAGAAATTGTAGTACATCTACACAGTGGAATATTACTCCACAATGAAAAAGAAGGAAATCATGAAATTTGCAAGTAAATGGTGGGATCTGGAAAGGATCACCCTGAGTGAGCTGTCCCAGAAGCAGAAAGACACACACGGTATATACTCACTCATATAGACATGTAATATTGGATGAACCTACTGAAATATATACATCTAAAGAAACGAATCAAGACGGAGGACCTTGACTAAAATGCTCAGTCCCCATCCTGAAAGGCAAAGAAGAAAGACATCAGAGGTGGAAGAAAACAGGAAACAGGCTGGGAACCTGCCAGAGAGGGCCTCTAAAATGCTCTGCCCTGCAGACTATCAAAGCAGATGCTGAGACTTATGGCCAACTGTTGGACAGTATGCATGGAATCTTATGTAAGAAGTGGGAAATAATAAGATCTGGAGAGGACAGGAACTCCACAGGAGAGCAACAGAACCAGAAAATTTGAACACAAGGGTCTTCCCAGAGACTCATACTCCAACCAAGTATCAGGTATGGAGATAATATTGAACCCCTGCACAGATGTAGCCCATGGCAGTTTAGTGTCCAAGTGGGTTACATAGTAATGGGAAGAGGGACTGCCTCTGAGATAATCTGATAGGTCAGCTCTTTGATCACTTCCCCCCTGAGTGGGGAACAGCCATACTATGCCACAAAAGATGACAATGCAGCCACTCCTGATGAGATCTGATAGACTAAGATCAGAAAGGAGAGGAGAACCTCCCCTATCAGTGGACTTGGGGAGGGGCATGCATGAAGAAGGGGGAGGGAGGGTGGGTTCGGGAGGTGAGGAGGGAGAGGCTTATGGAGGAATACAAAGTGAATAAAGTGTAATTAATAAAAAAATTAAATAAACCCTCACTAATCTTTCATAAACGTTGTATTATAGAATAAATAGCTAATTTATACTATGTTTATATATATATGTGTGTGTGTGTGTGTGTGAAGAATATAAGAGAATAAGACTAATAAGAAATAGGAAAGATATTTATTCTTCAGTCTAACCCCATTCCAGCTACCACAGTGCCCTATTAAATAGGTTTCTTCAAAATATATTAGTGACATATGGCACAAAAAGATGCTTTATTCCTGAACTTCATACTTCATGTGTTCAGTAGACATGTATAGCCATTTATTTCTTCTTCTCCTTCTTCTTCTTCTTCTTCTTCTTCTTCTTCTTCTTCTTCTTCTTCTTTGTATTCCAAAGTTGCTATTTCAGTTTTCCACATAGTCTTTGACTATGATATTTCTCCCTTGCCTAGCTTTATTTTCTTTCCAGTTTTAAATTATTTGATCCTGAAATTTAGCATCTCATTTTCATATTTCAGAAATGTTCCAATTCTTGAACACTTGGTAGGTGTTCTAATGAACTTTTTTTTTTACTCTTTAGAACATTTTAATTAATTAATTAACTTATTATTTTGTTTTTCTTTCTTTCTTTTTCTTTTTCTTTTCTTTTCTTTTTCTTTTTTTTTTTTAGACAGTTTTCCTGGACCCATTCTGTAGACCAGACTGGCCTCTAACACAGAGATCAGCTTGACTCTGTCTCCCAAGTGCTGATAACGAAAGGCGTGCACTACCAATGCTGGACTCTTAAATATTTTTATTCTTCTCTAATTTCAATGTATATTGCAATAAGCTTTCAATAATCTATTATACTACCACTACAAAAAATTTATAAGAACCTTCCATTGCATTTAGGAGTATGTCATCACTGCTAAATGCCAACAGGTGACTCAATCTGTATGTGTTTAATTTTGTTTTAGTATGGATAAAAGTACCCTAATAAGGGGAACAGGGACTGTTTCTGACATAAACTCAATGGCAGGCTCTTTTACCCTTCCTTCCCCACACTGCCCAGGGAGGAGTGGCCCTGGTAGGCCACAGAGGAAGACTTTGTAGCCAGTATCAGATGATAAACCTGATAAACCAGTATCAGATGAAAGGGGAGGAGGTTCTCCCCTATCAGTGGACTTGAAAAGCAGTAGGGAGGAGATGAGGGTGGGAGGGTCGGATTGGGAGGGAAAGAGGAAGCAGGATACAGCAGGGATACAAAGTTAAGAAACTGTAACTAATATTAAAAAAATAAAAATTAAAAAAACAAAAACAAACAAAAAACAAACCTCGCATACAAGAGAGGGGCAACCTTTATGTTTTTATTGCAGCATTTTCTTTGAACATGTATCATTGAAATTCCTATTTTATTTTCTGAGAAGTATTAGTTTATTAGAAATTTTCTTATGTATTTCATATTTTACCATATTTCTTTCTTTCCTTGCTGCAGATTTATCCTTTGGATATATTCATGCTATTGACAACTCTCCTGGGCAGGTACTGCCCAGTTCTTATTCCACACTTTTAATGGTAAAAATAGGTTGAAATCAGGACCATTAAATGTTTTTGAAGCTTCAGTTAAGTGAGATTGTAAACAAGGAAATTTGATGTAAACCTTTGTATGTCAGCTATTTCTAAGTTGATATATTCTGATAGTTTATAATTCAGTTATGTGTTGAGTAAGACAGACAGAAGAAGGGTGAGAATACAGAGTTAAAACATTTTATAATATTCTGACAACGTTTGAGAATTTTATTTTGCGACTATGGTATGTTTTGATAGAGACTACTTGCTTGAATCCATTCGCAAAGCCCTAGATTCAACTGCCAGCACCACAAAAATGATTTAACTCTTCAGCGACTGTGGAGATATATACTAAAATTTCCAATATATGCTGTTGTAAGAAACAAAATCTAGATTCTTTATTGTTGTATTGAGAGCTTTTCCTCCAAGACCCTCTGTAACATCAAATAATAAAAGTATAAGTATTGTTGTATATGGATCTAAAATGTTTAATTTTATAAAGTATATTTGATCAACTTTGAGTTTTTATGTAGCCAAATAAACCTTTCCCCAACTAACATCTTAAAACATAATAATACATCCCTATTCATTTGGTTGATTATACTGCTCTCTGGGCTTAGTTTAAAATCCAGGCTAGATTAAATAGGTGTGCTCTTGTGTTTCTTGTATTATCATTTTTTTTTTTTTTTTTTTTTGTAAATGGAAGCAGAACAAAATAGCAACCTTCGATATCTCTTCATGATGCAGCACAAACTTCTCTTTTCCTGCCAACACACAGTCCCTCTACCTCCCCTGAGATGAATGTTAATTCAGAACATGACTCCTTTGTCAAATACCTTCCAGGTCTGTGTGATCTGTCTGTAATACTAACAGGCATTTAATCCAGGAGACAGAGGTAAGTAGATCTGAGTTCAAGGCCAGCCTGGCATAGAGCAAGCTTCAGAAAAAAAAAAAAAAAAAAAAAAAAGCAAAAGCTAAATTTTAAAGTCTTGAGGTACTATTCTGGTCCATTCTCCATGTCCAACTTCCAGGTGTCAGAATACCACCCTGTGCAATCATCTACCATATAATTTCTGCTCAAGTCTCTTGCTCTGAAATTTGGCATCATTTTCCTTCTACAGATCAGGCCTGAGTCCTGAGCTTTATGCATGGTGGTACACACCTTTAATTCCAAACAATGAAGGTAAAATTAGTTTGTAGAAGGAGGCACTGATGTTTGAAAGTGTACAACTGAGTGACAGAAAGAGTGATGAATCAGAGAAAGACTTGACAGACTAGCATGCACTCAACTCTTATTATTATCATTTATTATAATTTATTCAATGTGAATCCCAGCTTGGCCCCCTTCCTCATCTCCTCCAATCTCGCCTTCCCTCCCTCTTCTCCCTTTATTCCCCTCCCCTAGTCCACTGACAGGGGAGATCCTCCTCTGACCCTAGCCTATCAGGTATCGTCTGGACTTGTTGCATTGTCTTCTTCTATGGCTTGGCAAGGCTGCATTCTCCAGAGGGAAGTGATCATAGAGTCTGCCACTCAGTTCATGCCAGAGAAAGCCCCTGCTCCTCTTACTAGGGACCCTGCTTGGAGACTGAATCTATGGGCTACATCTGAGCTAGAGTTTTAGGTCCTCTATATTCATTTTCCTTGGTTGGGATACTCTTAAGAGAAGAAAAATGAAGAGATAACTATTTAGGGGGCAATGAGAGAGAGAGTGAGACAGAGAGGAGGCAGTTTTATTGGGACAGTAATAGACAAGTTGCAAAGAGAGAGCTCAGGTGAAGAATGAATGAGCCAGAAAAGGAGAAGGAGCCAGAAGATTAGAAAAAATTGTTGGAGTCAGTTGAGGCAATTCAGAGGCTGAGAGAAAAGAGAGATTGAATAAGTGAGCTGGCAGAGGAGTTTGAGTTCAAAAGGCTAAGCTGAACCAGAGCTCGGAAAGAGCTGGAAAGAGTGAGCTTCTTAAGCAAACAGTCTCAGAGTCTGAAAACATTCTAGGCCTAGGTTAGTTTGTATGGAGGCAATAAACCTCCAAGATAACAACTGAAGCGAGTGAGTAAAAGTTCCGTTTACACTACCCCTCACCTCTTCCTCTCTCTCAAGCATACTTGCACACACACACACACACACACACACAGAGAGAGAGAGAGAGAGAGAGAGAGAGAGAGAGAGACAAAGACAGAAACAGAGACAGACATACACCAGTATCTCTTTGTGAAGCTGATCAGCTCATCTGGTATCAGGAGCTCATGATTCTTCAGCCTTTTACCTCAGCATCCTAACATGGGACTTTCTGCAAGCAGTTGGAGGAGCAGAAACCATGCAGAAAATATTCTGTGAAAATATATTCAATGAAAAATGTCTTTCATATGCATTTTGGCTAATAAAAATTCACTTGAATTTATTTTCTGCAATCAGCTGATGGTTTATTTTTTCTCTGGCTGATACTGAGATACATGTTAATATTTTCTCTTTACCAGATTGGTCATGATGTGCCTAGGGATGGTTCTCTTTAAAAGTGTTCTCATTGTGGTTCTAATTTATTAATTTATATTTTGTGTGATCTATTGAGAATGCTTTCTCTTAATATTTAAAATATTTTCTTGTTGACTTTACCGTGTAAAATTTTGTATCATATTCTGGAAATTTTTTTTTTAATTATCATTCTATGACTGAGTATTGTCAAAATCCCAAGACAAATACACATCTTTTATCATTTAGCAGTGAGCTTCTGATCACAAGTTGAAATTCACTCTGTATCCTGTTCACTATGAACTCTAAATTTTAAAGTCTTGAGGTATTATTCTGGTCCATTCTCCATGTCCAACTTTCAGGTATCAGAATCCCACCCTGTGCAATCATCTACCATATAATTTCTACTCAAGTTTCTTGCTCTGAGATTTGACATCATTTTCCTTCTACAGATCATGCCTGAGTCCTGAGCTTTATGCATTTTTTTTCAAACAGCTTGGGATCCCTAGCTCTCTAATTTTCTCATCTACTGTAGCTATCAGGAGACTGATTTTGCTGTTTTGATTAGAAAGCTGCACTTGTGTCTGCCCCAGCTCTTGAAAGATTTCTCTAGGTAGGTTTGACTTTAGGAAGTGATGAGATAAAAGAGAGAACATGTCGAAAAGCTTCCATTGTAACCTCCAATCATAGGGCCAACCCTCACTATTCCTTGTCAAAAAGGATCGCTGGAGCCATTATTGCCATGGCAGTCATCAGCATTGCTCAGCTGCCACAGTGCTCATTCCTGTATGAAGTCTGCTGTGCTATACTTCCATGAGAATATAATCTGAAGAAAAAAACAGGGGTTTCTACGTATGTGCACCCGTCCCTCAGAGGTAGTTTCATACATCCTCTGGCCACAGTGATTTTTCCGTGGATTTTTGGAGAATCTGTTGTTACACACCTCACACTTCTCTGGAGGGTTCTCAACTCTATTTTATTAGGAAGCCCATTTTCTCCACCTTTTCCAGGGTAAAAATGTTGCACCATGTAGTTCTGAGTGGCAAAAAGGAGGATTGTTATTGTACTTCTTGCCTGTCTGGTAAGATGTCATTACAGGGGCTTTTTACATCTTACTGCCTTGAACAGTGAAGGGGTGATGGAGTGTGGGTATGAAGCTCTGGGAGTTGTTTTTCTTTTGAAATTCTGTAGATAGTCCAGTAGCACAGCATATGAAATGATGAGGTCATTTCTGTGTATCTACTTGTGTTCTTTGCCTACTGCATTCCTAAGGAACATGTTTTGTTCCACAGTCATCAATCTGCTTGGATATTGTATTCATGTCAATTATAACTTCACCATATTTTTCTGTTGTTCATATCCACTTGTCTACAAATTTTCAAATATTGTATCATAGCTGTTTGTGTAGATAGCCTTAGTCCTCTCTGGGATAAGATGTAAATGAGTCTATGTATGCTAAATTACATTCTATACCATAGCCAAGAAATCAATTCACATGATTGGAACTGAAAATATTAATTTGAAATTTTGGGGGAAGGGATCTAAATGAAGTATGGAAGGGAAATAAGAGAGAGTAATAGAATATGTATATCACAAAAACAGGATAGACTATTGGAAAGATCAAAGGATCCATCAAAGAGGGAGGGATACATGAAAGGGAAGTAGGATAGTGATATAAGCCACAGGATATGATACACATATGTGAAATTATTACATTTTAACCTATGCCAACTAAACAGTAAAAACTAATTCATGTTTCAAATTAATTTGCTTCATAACAAATAATTGTCTCTGTGTTCTTGTTATAGAAGTTATTTTTAATGTATCATAGAAACTAATTTTGAAAATAAGCAATGTTTAAAAGGCCTGAAAACATGAAGCTCTGATTCTTGTCCTAGGCTGAGGCTTAAAATAAGCTTGTGATGTTCACCTCTGAGTGGTTAGCAACTGAGTTTTAAAGACCCTGAAAACCCAACTTTCAAAAAATATTTAAATCATATTTACATTTAAAATTTTAAATTTACATTTTAAAATTATACATTTATCTTTTTTATTTTATTTTTATTTTTAGCTACAATTTGTTAACTCTGTGTCCCAGCTGTATCCCACTCCCTTATTCCCTCCCCCTCCCCAACTCCCTCCCTGGTCTCCTCCCTGCCCCTTTCCAAGTCCACTGATAGGGGAGGACCTCCTCCCCTTTCATTTGACCCTGTTTTATCAGGTATCTTCAAGGCTGGCTGCAAAGTCCTCCTCTGTGGCCTAACAGACTGCTCCTCCCCTGGGGGTTGGGGGAGGTCAAAGAGCCTGCCCTTGAGATCCTGTTAGAAATAGTCCTTGTTCCCCTTGCTTTGGAAAACTACTTGGATACTGAGCTACCACGGGCCACATCCCAGCAGAAGTTCTATGTTACTTTCTGTAAACCTTAGTCACCATCTTTCAATTCACATTTCTTTTCAACACCTGGTACGTCAACTCATCCTTGTTGATATATAGAGATGGTGTTTCTGTGTGCAAATACTTTTTTTATAGTGGCCCTGAATTAGTTTGTATAATAACTTGCAATTAATATGTTTTAACCAGAAAAGAATTGAGCATTTTTTTTCTGAGAAAGGCCATCTACAACTTCTACTGCAGCTGTGTTCAGGTTTTAGTTGCCAGTACAGCACCATGGTTTTTTCTCCTAGAACAAGCCTGTTCTTGCCAACCTTTTTCTCTATCCTTGACATTAATTTTCTCTCAAAAGCATTAAGTCCGGCTTCTTTATCTCCTCTTTTATAAAATCCTAAGACAAAAGATTGCCTTTCAGAAATGGCCAAACTGCACATGTTTGAAACCTCTTTTGAATTTATTAAGTTATTATAAGCATAATACAAGTCTGTATTTGGCTCATATTTCATTACTGTGAGGAAATATTTGGCTTAAACAACTTAAAAGAGGAAGGATTTTTTTTGCCTCCAGGTTGAGGGGATGCAGTCCATCACAGTGCGGAAGGGATTCAGCAAGTGTGTTCAGGGTGGTGGGGGTTTGGGCTCTTTATATCATCACATTCCTCGAACAGGAGTAGATAGGGGACAAGGAACCTAGGCAACAAACTTTAACACCTCATCGATAGTGACACATTTCTTACAACTAAGGCTCTATCCCCTAAAGGTTCTAGAGTCTCCGCACACAGCATCAGTAGCTGAAGACACAAGTGTGTTCAAGCATACAACTCTATTAGGACATTTTGCCAGTATACTGTAAAAGTGTTTTATGAATAAAAGGGTAATGTAGGAGCTGAGAGTTAACAATAAACTGCTTAAAATATACATTCACAAAGACATTAGGTTAGACAGACAGATAACATTAGGGAGGGTTGATGTATAATACAAGAGCTGGTAAAGAAAGTAATACTATAAGATAAGAAGAAAATATGATTCTAAGAATACCAGAAATTGCATTTGTGAACTGAAAAATGAAGTGTTTTTCTTCTTTAGTGCATTTTGCATAGAGTATGGAAAAAGAAATACAGTCATTTCTACAGAAATTTTGGCTTTAATTTTAATATATTTTGAGCTATAAAAACACAGGATCAGGGCCTCTGAAAACCTCTGCCGTGCAGACTGTCAAAGCAGATGCTGAGCCTGATGGCCAACTGACGGGCAGAGTGAATGGAATTTTATGTCAGAAGTGGGAAATAGTAAGAGCTGGAGAGGACAGGAACTCCACAAGGAGAGCAACAGAACAAGAAAATTTGAACACAGGGAACTTCCCAGAGACTCATACTCTAACCAAGGACTATTCATGGAGATAACCTAGAACCCTGACAATGCAGCCACTTCTGATGAGAACTGATAGACTAAGATCAGAAAGAAGGAGAGGAGGACCTCCCCTATCAGTGAACTTGGAGAGGGGCATGCATGCAGAAAAGGGGGGGGAGGGTGGGACCTGGAGGGAAGGAGGGAGGGGCTTATGGGGGAATACAAAATGAATAAAGTGTAATTAATAAAAGTTAAATGAAAAATTAAAAAAAAAAAACACAGGATAGTTGTTCCAAACATAGGAGTTACTTTTATTATGTGTGTGTGTGTGTGTGTGTGTGTGTGTGGTGTGTGTATGTGTGTGTGTGATGCCTTGGGTGTGTAGGATGTTTACCACATTCCTAAAAAATACCATCATTCAACAATGATTGAAGGAAAGGGAAAATAACTGCTTTCCACATTACTTTTAAACTAGGTCTCTGCTGTGAAGCCTATGTGCCCAGGAGGCTTCTTTTAATTAACCTTATTGTTTGTGAAAAAAAATAAGAAACCCTTGGCACATTTTCCTTTTTAATGTTTGTGCCAGAAACACAGGAGGCTGAATGCCAAGCCCTGTCTCTGCCACTATATCATTAGGCACATGACTCAGAGAGTATAAACACTACAATTCAATATACATGTTGTATATTTCCTTATACATCATTAGTAAATCATTTATAGGTTATAAGTCATTGGTATATACCATTCACCTTTTATACACGTGTATCCATGAAGGGTCACATTACTTTTAAATATATATATATGACTTTGATCCTTACTTCCTAATTTTAGATAAGGTCTTCCTAAGATTTCTAGAAATTATTGGATGAGGTGACATCACCAGAAATGACTTTGAAATGATTAGCAAGAAAAATCTATATGGCAGAGAAGTGAAGCATAGAGATTTAGGTCTATGGATATTCTAGCATAAAGACTATATTACCTCCATTTCTGCTTTTTTATTTTTATAATATTCTTATAGTATACAGCATCATTCTCTTTTTAAAATTTTCATGTGTGTACCAATTGTAGAAATTAATAGGTTTTTATTGTAATCCTCTCATCGGGTCTATTACATTTTTTCATCATTCACAACCTATTGGCTGTTCATGGCTCTCTTTCTCCTGGCTCACTTCTTCCTTTCAGAGTACCTTCCTACTTTCCTGATTTTAACAGAACATTAGGAATGCTACATATTTCATTTTTCAGCTTCTTTAGGGCTATAGATGCTAACAAATAAAAAACAGTGCCAGGAACAGGATACTTCTTTTGGTGTTGTGGGCCAGTGAGATCCTATAGAACCAAAACATTATCAGCTATTGCCAAGGATCATGGCATGGTCCATGACATTAGAGTAAGACCTCATTAGTAAATACAGCACAACCTGGTTCACAGAATATGGATAAATGAAGCTGTCACGGAACTAGCAGCTTCATCTCATCCCTACATGTTAACGTTGCTGGTCCCGAAATGTGCTGATCACATTTCTGGAGATGAAAAGTAATCATCAACCTTATTCAGATGTGAACCCTGTAAGCTACAGTGACAACCAGCCTGCCAAAATACGACCACTGGTACATTAGTGTCATGAATGTCATCAGAGTAACTAAATCTTCTTAGTCATTATTTTCAGAAAACAGTTTAATGGAAGATGTTTTAACATACAAATACTCATGCATTTAGAGGAAAATTAGTTGTCATTTCTGCAATAATAATTAATAGAAATATAATGTGCATTAGTTTCTCTGGTACAGTTCCACCACAGAAAGACAAATTTAGCCGTTTGTAGGGAAACAAGTCCCTACAGATATACCATGCTTATTTATATATATTATTAATATATATATTATTCATTTATTTACTCATGCATTTGCTGAGACAGGTTCTGATATATATTCCAGGTTGGCCTATAACTCATGATACAGCAGAAGGTGATAGAGAGCCTGTGGTCAGCCTGTGACAGGATCACCAGTATTCCTCCTATGGGCAAACACACCTGGCTTCTATGCTTCTAACCTACCACCATTCTTACTTTTTTTTTCTCCTGGTGAACTAGTCTACTCAAACTAGTATTAGTCAGAATATTTGAATTTCTTCTTAGTTATTTGTTAATCTGCATTTGTGTTGTTCATGTGAAATAATTAAAAATTTAATCTAGAAATAACTTTGCACTTAACTGATAATGTTGGTGCCACAGAATGCACTTGAACAGTATTTTCCATTGGAAAGACCAATTAAAAGGAGAATTCATTCATAAGAATCTGTTTCTCTCCTGAATAACACCTTGCATCTAAAAGTGGCTTCAGAACAGAAAATTAGTGATTTGGGTATAATTGTCATCATTTTCATTATCATCATTGTTGTTGTTGTTATTATTTTATTATTGCTGGTACTATTATTATTATTATTATTTTGGCCATGAGGGCGCTATAGCCTTCTGAAAATGTTTTGCAGTTTAAATAAATATAAATAAATATTATTAAAAATGGAATTTGTGTTGGAAAACTTAATTATTAATTATGGAAAAATACATCAAAATATATTGTTTTAACAGTTGTTATTGGGCAACTGAAAGTAGAAATTGAAAGCATGTAGTTCCTTAGTACTTTAATCTTATCAAAATCAGGAACAAACTTCATTTTGCTTTGTTGTCAATATACTAGGAAGTTCTTTGCTTTTGTTGACCTTTGACACATGCTCTGAATAGGTGTTGAAGTAATTTACCTCAGTTGAATTGTCCTGGTGCTCTGTGGTTTGCTTTTTGCTCTACTTTCTTTACATGAAATTCATGAAGAAGGTGGCATTGCCTGCACTTCTTTCTTTATGCTCACCGGCACCTATTGGTTCTATGCACACTCTCATTCTTAAATATCCACCCTCCCACCCCCCCAAAAAAAATTGAGTGAATAAAATCAGGCCACAGGCTGCAAACTTCAATTCCATGATATTAACATGTTACTGATTTGTTTCTAATGTCCAAATAAAGTATTCATGAAAGTAAAATCAGTTGCAAAAAAAAAAATGATAGAGAAAAAGGTTAATTATCCTGAAGTAACTAATTAGCTAAAAATTTAAAATCATTTTATCACATTAACCCAGAGAAGAGCAAGAGAGTAATAATGAAAGCATTCCATTGATCCTGGCACAGTTTTTGCATACAGTAATGACATAGACCTAATCACAACTTTTTATGGTATTTTTTCCATCATCTTTTATTTTCCCAACTACATGTATTACTTCCTTAGATATGTATTTAGCCAATTTATGGCAGTTCATCGACAGAAAATATGCTACTACAATTTGACCACTTCTTTTCTCCTAGGTGTTATTTGATAGCTGCCTTCCCTTTAATATGAAAACAAACAAAAAACAAAATATGCTCCAATAAAAGCATATATCCAAAGCATAAAATTTTCTGTATTTTCTCTAACTTGAATAAATTACTTTTTGTTCACAAGTAAGTTTAAATTGTTACATGTTGACTAGCAGTTACTTATTTGATAACTATCTTCTTATGTATAAACTTCATAATAAATATAATGTTTGGCTGGTATTTTAAATACCAGCTTTTGTATTATTATCACTTAATTACTAATTTGATGCATATTGGCAAATGTTTATGACTGTGTAATTCCTGTTACATTCAAAATATAAAATACTTATTAATCAACATGATCTATGTCAATTTATAGGAAACTCAGATATCACTTAGTCAGACAACTTCCTTGTTATTGAAAGTTTCAAGATGCTTCTCTGTAATATAACCTCACTTTTGTGTTATGACTTATTTTTTATTTTATATTAATAACACTTTATTTACTTTGTATCCCCCATAACCCCCCTTCTCCCCTCCCAATCCCACTTTCCCTCCCCCTTCTCCATGCATGCCCCTCCCCAAGTCCACTGATAGGGGAGGTCTTTCTCTCCTTCCTTCTGGTCCTAGTCTATCAGATCTCATCAGGAGTGGTTGCATTGTCATCTTCTGTGGCCTGGTAAGGCTGTTCCCCTATCAGGGGGAGGTGATCAAAGAGCAGGCCAATCAGTTCATGTTAGAGGCAGTCCCAGTTCCCATTACTATGGAACCCCCTTGGATAATGAATTGCCATGGGCTACATCTCTGCAGGGGTTCTAGGTTATCTCCATACCTGGTACTTGGTTGGAGTATGAGTCTCTGGAAAGACCCTTATGATCAGATTTTTTGGTTCTGTCTTCTTCCAATGTCCATCCTCTTTGCCTTTCGGGATGAGGATTTAGCATTTTAGCAAGAGTCCTCTCTCTAGATTAGTTTCTTTACGTGTACAGATTTCAGTAGGTTTATCCTACATTATATGTCTATATGAGTGAGTATAGCTCACTCAGGATTATCCTATCCAGGTCCCACCATTTACCTGCAAATATCATGATTTCCTTGTTTTTCATTGCTGAGTAATATTCCACTGTGTAGATGTACCACAATTTCTGAACAGAACACCAACAGCACAGGCTCCAAGAGTATCAGTCAATATATGAACCCCATGAAACTGAAAAGCTTCTGTAAAGCAAAAGACATCGTCATTAAAACAAAACGAATGCCTAGAGATTGGGAATCTTCACCAACCCTCTATCAGACAGAGGGCTAATATCCAGTATATATAAGGAACTAAAGAAGCTGAGAAGCAACAAACCAAGTAGTCCAATTAAAAAATGGGGAACAGAGCTAAACAGAGAATTCTCCATACAAGAATACTGAATGGCAGAGAAACACTTAAAGAAATGCTCAACCTCATTAGCCATCAGGGAAATGCAAATCAAAATGACCCTGAGATTTCACCTTACACCCATCAGAATGGCCAAGATGAAAAACTCAAGTGACAATGCATGCTGGAGAGGGTGTGGAGAAAGGGGAACCCTCCTCCACTGCTGGTGGAATGTAAACATATACAACCACTCTGGAAATCAATCTGGCACTTTCTCAGACAACTAGGAATAGCACTTCCTCAAGATCCAGCTATACCACTCCTAGGCATATATCCAAAAGAGGCTCAAGTACACAATAAGGACATTTGCTCAACTATGTTTGTAGCAGCTTTATTTGTAATAGCCAGATGCTGGAAATAACCCAGATGCCCCTCAATTGAAGAATGAATACAGAAGTTATGAGTTATTTTTAAGGCTTTTCTAGAATATTAAATACTTAATTGATTACTGGTCCCTTAATGTATACTAAAATATTTTATAATGAATGAATTCATTTTATAACAGTATATGTGTATCTTGTCAATATTGAATAATTTTCCAATCTATTTTTTATTCTTGGAATGAGTCATTTAATTATTTATATCAAATAATTTTGTTTTCTCTATATGTCAAACATTTTCAAGTACTAAGGCAATAAGAAATGCCTTAAAGTATCCATCAAAGTTATAGTCAACAGATTTTTAGATTTGTTCATAGTCTCCTCTCAAAGAGAAATAGTGAATGTTTAGAATCCGTAGGGTGTACTGGGCTTTTAATGAAAATTGCTGAATTAAACAGTGAGATATTCTTGATTCCCACTGCCACAGGCATAATCAGAAATGTAGCATCAGAGTTATAATAAAAGTCATCTTAATGTGCTCATCTTAAGAATTTTATCTTTAGGAATTGCTCTAAGCAACAGAATATTTATTCTTAATTGAACAAACAACTTACAAAACACAGAAGTCTTTCAACTGTGTCAGATCAACTTACCACAATTAGCTTAGTCTGATGTACATAGTCTAATTACAGTATTACAGTGATACCTAGACTGGTCCTTCTGTTTGTTTTGTTCAAGTGTGTTTTATACAATTTTACAGGTAAAACAGTTTGTGTGTTTGTTTGTATATGTTTAACATTTCCCTAATTTGTGCTTCCCCTTTGCATATTTTCCATTAAGGATTAGTAACTGCTTGGAGACCCTTTGTTATATTAGTGAAGAGCAGCGAGTGGTGGATTTTTCTCATACTCATTTTATCATAAATGCTTATATTCTATCCACAGAAGGTACTTGAATGCCAGCAGAGTTCTAGCTGGAAATGCTTTCTCTTCCAACTCTTAGAATCCCATCCCTTTCCCCCGAACTCCTGCTTTTCATGAGTACATGATAGGCATTCACACGTTGCCGCCCTTTGCGACAGTGGCAACTGACGAAATTTTCTTTTTTTATTTTTTTTCTTTATGGGATTTCAGTGACCTTATCAGAATATCCAAGGTATAATTTGCACTGTACTTGCCATGCTTGGTTAAATTAAAGTTTCCAAAATACATTTAAAACTTTTCAATGTTTTAATACCATTGTTTACTTAAATTATTTTTCAGTCCCAATTTCTTTTCCTGAAAATTAAAATTACCCATATGCCAGATGTTGAATTGGTTAGTACCACAAGAAATGAGAAATTTATTTACTTAATAGTCTCCTTTTTCAGTTTTTAGAGAAGAAATACGGCATTTCTTAAGGAACAAATGTTTAACACCCAACTCTGCTAAAACATTAAGTTTTGGTGACAGATATAACTATATTGACCATGATGAGAAAATATCTACATTTTTCTTGCAGTGGTTTCTCTATTTATATGTGTATTATGTAACAACAGAGTGTCCACATAATATATCGCCTTGCTGTATATTCTTTGTCATATTTGTTTATCTATGGTATTCATGAATATTTCCACATTCTAACCAAAACTCAACTATTTACCAAGGCTATAGGAGTTTATTAATGTCTGTTTTATATTGATATTTTCTTCCAGTTTGTCATAGTTACTGTTACTTAGTTCTGTTGCTGTGCTAAAATTCTCTACAAAAAGCAACTTAAAAGAGGACGGCTTTGTCTTCCCATGCCACAGGGACAGATTATTGTGACAGGAAAACATGCCTGTGGGCAGAAACAGCACAGTGGTAAAAACAGGGGCCTCGTTGGTCATATTATAATCACAATCGGGAAGCAGAGAGTCAACAGAAGTGGGGTGAAGCTCCAAAGCCACAAGACCCACCCTTAGTGACTCAAACCTTCAAGCAAGGTTCCAGCTCTGAAAAGTTCCACAGCCGGTGGGGACCAAGTGTTAATATATGTGTCAAGGCAGGACAGTTCACATTAAAAGCATAGCACATTTATCCTCGTTTTATTACTTGTACTGTAAACATGAGCATTGCAGAACTATTCAAATAAATAATGACCTCTCATGGCATAACTTCCAAAACTTGGGGATTTGTATTGTGACTTTGTACCAAGATTTAATAAAGATAGTCCACAAACTCAATTTCCTCTGCAGGTATCTTTAGCATTTTTTTTTTTTTTTTTGACTCTTGGGTCATAAGTATTTTCTGAGTGGGCAGCAGATGTTTTATTGTATGTCTCAAATCTGTTCTGATAACTTCTCTTGCACCAGGGAAGTTTGGAAGCAGGTAGATTTCATAGTCAGTTGTAAGTAACAGGATAGTTTAACGTTTCTATTTGTTTCTCACATCTGAAGGTGTTCAAACTTAATTTTTTTCTGGTTGTGAAGACCAAGATTCTTCTCTTTGTATGAAAAGGTTCTGTGGCGTGATTCTTACCACAGGGATCCTGAAAACATAGCTTACAGGAATATTTCCAATCTTCTGACAGAAATATGTCTTGGTAGGCTCTGTCTATCAGATAACCAAGATATTTATATGGCAAAACAATGATAAATCACTGATATTTAGAGAGCAGAAATGCTGAACTTTTTTAAGAATATATGTTTAGTATCCATTAATTCTACAATGTTAAGTCTTTTTGATAGATGAGACTATATTGAGCATGAGAAGACAATACCTGCATCACTGTTGCCATTGTTTCTCTGTATGTATGCATATTTTGTAATAGTAGAGTCCCTGAAGAATATAGCTCATGGGTGTATATGTCTATAGGTGTAGTTTCTGATGGTAGCAGGAGACAAAATCTCATACCCAACTCCACATATATATATATATATAGAGATGTATTGGAAGAGCAAGCAGTATAATTCCCAAGTTCTGCTTGACATTTTTTTTTCCTTTTCTTTCTTTTTCCCCCTTATTTTCTTTCATTTACTCCTTTTCTCTGTATCAGTTCAGGAACAAATAGCTCAAAAATTTTGTCAGAAAGAAAGGTGCAAAGTAAAGGTTTATGTGATGCTATACTACCTGGAAATGTAATCCCAGGAAAAAGGAGTGAGAGAGAAATTAGAGTAGAAGAATGAGAGTCAAATTTGGGTGGGTACATTTATAATTAGGCTGTCACCTATAATTATGTGTTTAATGTTGTTTTATATTTAATGTGACCTTGTTTAATGTGGAGTTAAACTTCTGGTAGAAAAGTTTAACATAACTGCATCTATGGATCACTCATGTAAGGATAGAAGAGGATGAGTCCACCAAGCTTCTTTCTACAGGTTTCTGGAACACTGTACAAAAATCTTCCTCAGTGAGTTATTAATCTTGTACACCTGAAATTGCCACAAATGGGCTCGTATGGCATCTCATGTGTTGTCGTCATTACAAATCCTCTAAGCCAAAGGTGACCAGGGTACATTTTGGCATTAGAAAGGGCACTTTCAGCTACTGTCTGTGTGAATTTTGTCAAGCCCACATTGAAGCTGCTTGACCAACACTGAAAACACGGAAGTGCAACATAGTAAATGTCTTCTGTTCACAGTGGTATGTAAATAAATTCCAAATTGCCCACAGAAAGGGAGGTGGCTGAACCTTTGTAAGAACCAGAGAATCAGGGAGTTTGCTGTGGGATTGTGCCTCCTGGTAACATCAGAAGCGATTCCCACAAAGTCTTAACAACAGAACTGCCCAAACATAAGCTGGGCAAGGACACCATCAATGAACATGCCAAAGATGATGGGGGAAAACCTCAAACCAACACAAAGAACTGCAGGAAACTGAGGAAGGGCAGGAGTGGTAGCAGTGATCCTTCCCAGGAAAGAGCACACCAATTGGATGTCCAGTGCCAAATGGTCGGCCCAGAAATTATACATACAGTTACCATTGTACAGAATAAGTGGGTTCATAATTAAGAGCATACATGTACATACAAAAATATGCATACAATAACAGTTAGTGAAAAAAAGGAGAGAAATTGAGGAGAGTGGAGAGGGGTTATGAGAATTTTTGGAGGAAGAAGAAAAGAAGTAAGAAATATAATTATACTATATTCAAAAATAAAAATAAATAAAACAAAATGTGTTTGAATGTGCTCATACTTATCTAATGATCACTATTCTGTAGAAAATAAAAATAATGAAGACTTCTTTTGAACGTCTTTCCAGTAGCATTCTTGTCACCTACAAAAGCAATATGGTAAGATGACTTAGCAAATACCTGTAGTTCATAGAGATTTCCCATGGGGAAGCAGGTGCCAGAGCCAGAAAATTCTCTTCCACATTTCTTTTTCTTTCTTTCCATTGGGTAATTTGATTTCCTTTTATTTATTTTTATACTTTCTTTTGTTGTTATTATTATTATTACTATTATTATTTATTTATTCAATCTTTTTCCCAGTTTTAGCTCCCTCCCTCATCTCCTCCTGGTCCTTACTCCCTTCCTTTTTCTTTCCTCTCCCTTTCTCCTAGTCCACTGATAGGGGAGGTCCTCCTTCCTTCCTGTCTGACCTTATAAATTCTTTTCCATAGTCTTCTTTTTCATCTAGCATCTATCCTATCCTATCTATCTATCTATCTATCTATCTATCTATCTATCTATCTATCTATCTATCTATCTATTTTGAGACAGAGTTTCTATGTGTAGCCTTGGCTGTCCTGGATTCACTTTGTAGGCCAGGCTGGCCTCAAACTCACAGTTATCTGCTGTCTGCCTCCCTGAGGGCTGGGATTAAAGGTATGCACCACTGCTCCTGGTGGCTTCATTTTTAAAAATTATTTATTTAATCACTTTGCAGCTAGATACCGGCCCCATTCCCTTTATCCTTCCAATCCTGCCCTTACAGGCCCCCACTTCCCCCATCCTTCTCAGAGAAGGGGAGGCCCCTAAGTGGTACCAACTCACTCTGGTACCTCAAGTCACAGCAGGACTAAGTGCACTCTCTCCTACTGAGGCCAGACAAGGAGGCCCAGCTAGGGGAAAGGGATCCAAAGACAGCCAACAGTTCAGAGACAGACCCTACTCCCTTTATTAGGGGACCCACATGCTGACCACACTGTACATCTGCTACACATGTTTAAGGCCCCTATTCTCAGCCCATCCATCCTTTTTGGATGGTAGTTCAGTCTCTGTGAGCCCCCATGGGGCCAAGTTAGTTTACCCTCTAGGTCTTCTTATGGTGTCCTTGAACCCTCTGGGTCCCTCAATCCTTCCTCACATTCTTCCATAAAACTTTCTCAGCTAGGCCCATTGTTTGGCTGTAGTTTGCATGAGAAACACCCTGAAAGGCTTTTAAAATGTGAGTCTCTTCCTCCTCAAGATAAACTCTGTTCTCCAGGCAACATTCCCTTTAATTGTCCCTAAGATCTCTATCTTTTTACACAGTAACTGTTCCTGGTGCTTCCCTCCCTGAACAAGAGCTGTTACTGTTCTCTTCCTCTTTGGCATTCTACTGTATTGTTAATTTGCATTGAATAATATCATCATAAGGAAAACCAGGCTTCAAATATGATTTTTAGTCATTGAAATACAGACATCCATAAAACTTAAATGTGTTTTTACAAGGAAAGTTGATATTCTGTTTAGTCCTGCACAGTGTAGAGTACAACTTCACATGTTTATAGCTTTATATGTAAATCTGCCTTATAGCATGGAATTTCTGAGCTCTGCACTTTCATCCTATCCATTTTTATGGCAAAGACTGATGCTTAACATATAATTAATTTTGCTATACCCATGTGAAATTAGAAAAGTAAATATTCACTTCAAATGAATTTCTTAATTCTTTAGTAATAAACAGTCTGCTTCTATTTTTAAGTATTTTCTTTTATACTTAAGTGCATCTGTCTCTGTGTGCATATATAACATATATGTGTCAGTGTCTACAGAGGCCAAAAGAGGGTATTGGCTTTCCTGAAACTGGAATTATAGTTGGTTGATATCTGACCCATGTAGCTGCCGCCGGCAATTGAACCTTGGAATAACCATAACCACTGAGCCCTCTCTCTCTCTCTTTCTACACACACACACACACACACACACACACACACACACACACCACCTATATATGACTATTGTCTGTGATTTACCATTACATCATTACCCTGATGACTTATATTATCTAAGTTTAGAAAAAATAAATGTTGTAAGGTTTCATGTCATTATTTAATTGTGTGTCTGTGTAGAGGTATGTTCATAGAAATCAGTGTCCCTGGAGACCAGAGCTGTCACATGCCTCTGAAGTCAGAGTGACAGGTGTTTGTGAGCACCTTGTGGAATTGTGGGGAATAGAGCTGTGGGTCTCAGCAAGAGCAGGGTGCACTTTTAAGCACTGAGCCATCTATGTGAGTCCCTGCATCTCTCATTTTTGTAGCACAGGGTCTTCCCTCAGCCTTTGTAATTTGAGACCCTTACTCTGCTACTGTTTGTTTTTTCCTCCAATTATAGAAATATGAATTTGAATTTATTCTTAGAATTTCTGTTGCATATATCTTTTTCAAGTTTATTATTTAAATATATTAGTTCATTTAATTCTAAAACCGACTGTAACATCTGAGACCTAGTCACATTTTGCTACTGAGGAGACTCATTACTGACACAGTCAATATATAATAAAGTTCAGACACTATCTGACACAAAGTAGCTTTAAACCAAGAGAAGAGAGACAGCAGCTCATTGATAAACTTTCTCTACCTTTTAAATCAGGATTCCAGAGCTAAAGAGTTAGACCGGAGTTTAAGAACACTTGTTGCATTTGCAGAAGTCATGGGTTCCATTCTCAGTACCCAAATCATAGTTCACAAGCAGCTGTAACTCCAGTCCCAGAAAATCTGACACCTTCTTTTAACTCCAAAGGTACCATGCATGCTACTGGTACACACATATATATACAGGAAAAGTACTTCTCCAAATATGATACTTAAAATATATGTAAAATCTGGATTTATTTCATAAACTTAACCACAACATAACAACAATACATTTCAGAATTTAGAAAAATTAATGTGTACCGAAATAGAAAACAATGTGTGGAAGAAACAATGGTATTTTTTTTTTCCTGCCACTTCAATGGTTGTTGCTATGGCTAAAGGACTGATGTCAGGGGTGCTATCTGTGGATAACCAGGGACAGACGGACATGGTGGAAAGTGGAGGGAGCAGTAATCATGGTAATGCTGCAGGGAGCTGCACTTACAGGTCTCTCGGGTGATCATGACACCTGGAAGTAAAGCGGCTGTGACTGAAGTACTTTAAAGACCTGTTGGTAGGATTAAAAAAAAAAATAATGTAACTTTATCCAAAAACATTTTTTGAATAAAGAAAGACTTTATGGATACGCTCAGTATAAAATGTATGTTTGATTTATGTTTTGTTTGCCTTTACTTTGGTTTAAGGCACTTCATATTACTTGTGTGTAAGGTTTTAAATTATAAGGCAAAAACTGTAATGTCTTACTTACTGTTCTGGAAAAGAAATTCCTTTGAATTGTTGATATATCTCTGCTTCCAACTTGCATATTGTAAGGACATTTTATGTATTTATTTTGCCATTGAAAAAAATGACCTTAAAAATTTCTTGATTTCCTTGTTTTTAATAGCTGGGTGTCTCAATGTTGTTACCACATTTTCTGTACCCATTCTTCCATTGAGAGATATCTAGGTTGTTTCCAGATTCTGGCTATTACGTATAGAACTACTACAAACATGGTTGAGGAAATGTCCTTGTTGTATAGTTGAGCATATTTGGGATATATATGCTATTGGTATAATATTCTTATGGAATGTACCCTGATTCATTCGAATGCTAATATATCTACCCCACTATCTGCTTTCAATCCTGGCATTGCATTGTGATATTTATTCTAAGTATCACCTGTCTCAAGTTTGTGTAAACATGCCATCATTTGATCTCTGTAATTGTCAATTAAACAACCAGCCAGTGCTGTGTAATGGAGAGAATAGGGTGGGACATCCTGGTCCAGAGGAGAGAGGAAGGATGTGAGAAGTAAGAGGGGAGAGCAGGGATCAGCAGGATAGGACTTGGAACTATGAGGAGGAATGAACTGGACCTAAGATATGACTAAAAGCAGGTATAATGAATAAAATCTAAAAGGTATGTGGGCTTGGAAGTTTAGGATGGAGTAATTATTGCCCAGCATTGTGCTATAGGTTAACTAAATACATCCTAGTCTCTGTGTGGTGATTTTGATTACAGCTGGCTTAGGAATAACCTCTGATTAACTAAAAGATAAATCAGTAGTAAATATTAATACCCACAACAAATGACAGGGTAAGCAATATGCCTAGGAGTAGTATACCTGGATCTTGAGGTAACAGTATTGTTAATTATCTGAAAAAGTACCAGATTGATTTCTAAAGTAGTTGTAAAAATTTACAATACTACTCAGCTATTAAAATAAAGGAAATCCAATGCAGCCAATCCTGATATGACCTGATAGACTAGGATCAGAAGGAAGAAGAGGAAGACCTCCCCTATCAGTGGACTTGGGGAAGGGCATGTGTGAAGAAGGGGGAGGGAAGATGGGATTAGGAGGGGAGGAGGGAGGAGTTCATGGAGGGATATAAAGTGAATAAATTGTAATTAATAAAAATTAAAATAAAAAAGAAAATAAAAAACAAGGAAATCATGAATTTTGCAGGGAAATAATGGGAAAGAGAAAAAGATCATCTTGAGTTAGGTAACCCATAAGCAGAAAGACACACATGGTATATACTCACTCATAAGTGGTTATTAGACATATAGTAGAAGATAAACATACTAAAATCTCTATTTTTAAAAAGCTAAACAAGGAAAGATGCTCAATACTTATTCAGAAGGGCAAACAGGATAGATATTGGAAGCAGGAGAAGACAAGGAACAAGATAGGAGCCTACCACAGAAGGCCTCTGAAAGACTCTTCTGAGCAATGTATCAAAAGAAAGGCTGAGACTCATAGCCAAACTTTGAGCAGAGTGCAGGGAACCATATGGAATAAGTGGGAGATGGAAAGACATGGAGGGGACAAGAGCTCCAAAATGAGACCATCAGAGAAAAAACAAAACAAACAAAGAAAAACAACTGGGCCCTGAGGATTCTGTAGAGACTGATACCCCAACCAAAGACAGTGCATGGAGAGGACCTAAAACCCTTGCTCAGATGTAGGCCGTAGACTCAAATGACCAAGTAGGTTTTCTAGTAATGGGATCAGGGGCTGTCTCTGTCATGAACTCGGTGGCAGGCTCTCTGATCACCTCTCCCTGAGGGGTGCAGCCTTGCAGGCCACAGAGGAAGTCAATGCAGTCAGTCCTGATGAGACCTGATAGGCTAGGGTCAGATGGAAATGGAGAAGGATCTCCCTATCAGTGGACTAGAGGAGGAGCATAGGGAAGAAGAAAGAGGGAGAGTGTGATTGGGAAGAGACTAGAGAGGGGACCACAGACTGGATAAAAAGTAAAAAATAAAATAAAATAAAATAAAAATAAAAATAAAAAAATTAATAAATAATAAATTAAAAAAATTAAATTTTGTTTAGAGGGGCATGGGAGGAGATTAGGGAGGGAGGGCAGGATTGGGAAGGAATGAGAGACGGGGCTACAGCTGGGATACAAATGAATAAACTGTAAATAATATTAAAAAATTAAAATTTAAAAAATCTTGTTTAATAAAAAAGGAAAATGGTATTTAAAAAAAGAAAAAATGAAAAAGTGACTCTATGATGATTTTGATATAGAATCACGAGTTCTTTCAGAAATTAGCAAGTAAAATACTTCAATAGGTTTCTTTTTTCATTTATTTATTTATTTATTTATTTATTTATTTATTTATTTATTTATTTATTCATTTATTTCAATTTATTCACTTTGTATCCCCTCTGTAGCTCCCTCCCTTGTCTCCTCCTAGTTCTAGCCACCCTACCTCTTCTCTCCCTATAGCCTTTCCCTAGTTTCCTGATAGTGGAGGACCTCCTCCCTTTCTATCTGACCCTAGCCAATCAGATCAGGTCACATCAGGACTGTCTGCATCACCTCCTTCTGTGGCTTGTCAATGCTGCACCCACCGGGTGGAGGTGAACAAAGAGCTGGCCACTGAGTTCATATCAGAGACAACTCCTGATTCCCTTACTGGGGAACTCTCTTGGAAACTGAGTAGCCTGTGGGCTTCCTCTAATCATGGAGTCTATGTCTTTTCCATGCATGGTCCTCTGCAGGCCCCTCTGGGCCCAGGCTTTTTGTCTCTGCTGGTCTTCTTGTCAACTATGTTCATAGCAGGTTTATTTATTATAGCCAGAATCTGGAAACAAACTTGATGTCTCTCAACTGAAGAATGGATACAGAAATTGGGATACATTTAAACAGTGGACTGTTACTTAGCAATTAAAAACAAAGAAATCATGAAATTTTCAGGCAAATGGTAGGAACTATATCATCCTGAGTGAGGTAACCCAGGAGCTGAAAGACACATATGGTATATACTCACTTTTAAGTGGTTATTAACCATAAAATATAGGATAAACATACTAAAATCTATAGTCCTAAAGAAACTAAACAAGGAGGACCCTAGGGAAGAGGCTGAAATCTCTCTCAGAAGGGCAAACAGAATAGACAGCAGAAGTAGGAAAAAACATGGAACAGAAAAGGAGCCTTCCACATTGGACCTCCGAAAGACTCTACCATCAGGGTATCAAAAGAGATACTGAGACTCACAACCAAACTTTGGGCAGATTGTAGGAAACCTTATGGAAGAAGAGAGAGATAGAAAGACCAGGAGGGGACAGGGACTTCAATGGGTTTCTTAATGATTAAAGCATTCATTATGAGAATGGCTAGTTGAGAGAAAGAGAGAGAAAGAGAGAGGCAGAGACAGAGACAGAGACAGAGACAGAGACAGAAGTTACCTTTAAGTCTGTATACTTCCCAGAAACAAAATATCCTAAATCATGTTGGCTTGGCTTGACAGCAAATGTCAATATTGTTCAAAAGACTAGTTTGCTGAGATGATTATAATTTTCTTTCCTTTAAGCAAAAGGTGTTCTTGCTGTTTTAGTAGAGAACAAGCACACATGTCTACACACACTTGCACTAACATGTACTCAGGTCTGATGAAGACAAATACTTGTAAATATTTTCAGAGGATAGCATTGAGCATAAATGCAATGAGTAGCATTCCATATCTGCAAGGGTTTCTTTGAAGAGAGTTTGCTTTCAGGCAGGAGGGGTTAGCTGCTCTTGGTGGGAGGTGTCCGTATGTGAGCCTATCATACTGTAAACATCCAGAAGGAGGCTGTGGTCCAAGTGCCTTCTACACACACTGTAGACACTCACACTCAAACCAGTGAAAGGCTTTGCCAACTTCCCTGTGTAAAAAAAGCTTTGTCAAAATCATGGGCCTCAGGCCCATGTTCTTTACATGACTGTGGCCATGGTAACAATACACAGTCACTCAGGACTTTATTCGTTCTTTATTGAATATTGCCCTTTTTTCAGTGAAACTGGAGACTGGAAGTTTACTTGTTTTTCCTGTTCAAACTAACAGCAGTGTTATTAATTCTTTGGCTCCTACAGCTTAATGGAAAGCAAATACTCTTCTTTAAAAGTACTCTTCTTTAAAAATACTCTTCTTTTTAAAACTCTGGTTTTAAATCTAGCTGTTGTGAGTGGGACTTCTGTTTAGAGTTAGGTATCAAAAGTCACTAGCTAAAGTCTTCTAGAGATATGTTGGCAGCCTTCCTGATGCTCTTTTGCAGACATCAGAACATTGAACGTGAAACTAACCTTCACCAACTGCCCAGTGACTTCAGATGTTAAGTATTTTTCTTTTTAATTTGAGACTCCCTCAGTGGTTCTTCATTTGTGATTTGAATCCATTCTATCTGGAGATGAGAATAATAAGCATTCAAGGTCATCATAGAGAATAACCAGAGTTGACAGCACACAATACTGTATGTGGATATGACAGCCACACAACTGGAGTGCTGCTCTGTCCTTGTATTTTTCCACTTAGGGAAGTTAGTTTGTAAGGAAAGGTTTAATGTGTGACCTAAGCACTATCCCTGGTGTTCAACTAAAAAAAAAAAAACTCAGGAGGTTATGTCTAAAATGTTAGTTTATACCAATAATCACTGAGATTTCTTTTTAAGTGTTTTTTTTTCAATGACACTTGACAATAGGTTTCTATTCTTGTTTACAAATATATTCTGGAACTGATGCACTTGAGATGTAGCCTTTATGTTTAAGAGTTTTATAGCCTTAGAAACTTACAGACAATACCCATCATGGAAATTCAAACCATTGTTATGTATTCATGACAGGTGCTCTGCCATGAATTTAATAGAAGTGTAATATTTACAATCAGGAAACAACCTCTGTGTGATTATTCTATACTTGAAAACTCTTTAGACTAAAGATGACATCAAGTCTCATTGGTAGCCTTCATCAAAATTGCCTGTCCTTTAATTCACCACAAACAGAAAGGCTCTAAAGTCACGTTATAGATTGTGTTATGAACACATAATGAAGTGATCCAGCTGAAACAAGATGAAAATGAAACTACAGTTCATGCTTAAGTGCTGAACTAGAACCAATACTTGGGAACTTATGGATCATGATTTTAATTTTATAAGCAACAATAATTTTGAAATTAATGGACTCATCTTGTATTAGGAGTTACTGCTATGAGCAAAAAACATGAATGCTTCCTAAAAGAAATTTTTAAAATTACATCTTTTCCTTATCTTTACTCTTTCCAACTCCTCCTATGTACTTTCTTACCTGTACTCCTTATCATAGCCATGGCTTCATTATTTATAATATATAAATACAATATGCTGAATCGATGTAATATTGTTATTAACTTTATGTTTATGTTATGAAAGGGCTTTAGAAAGATGTCCCTGTCCTTGATGGGAAAATCTGGGTATAATATTTTTAAGTTCTCTGTAAAACTTTAGTTATAGAATTTAACTTTGGACTTTTGATCTTGTTTTTAAATCCTGGGAACAAAAATAAACCACATTGATTTTGGTTAATTGTTTTCTTTTATTTGCCAATTTTCAAAACAAAATTATTCCTAGAGTCTCAACTGTAGTTAGGCAGTTTAAATTTTATGTTACCATAAACTCATGGACTGAGCTATATTGGGTGTATTTGAATGGAATTAAAGTATTTAAATTGAATTAAAGAGAGCTTATACTAGAAGTTTTCTCTTAGAGGCCTTCTAAGGACACAGAAAATAACATGTAAAGGCCTCCAGTGGCTATATGGGACCACAAAGAATACTGAATCCTAAGCATACCATTGTTTTCTTGGATTGTTTTTATTATTATTAAACCAAACACCAACAAACAAAATAACCCAATTAAAAATGGGGCACATAACTAAATAGAGCACTTTAAACAGAGGAATCTCGAGTGGTCAATAAACAATTAAAGAAATGCTTAACTTCCTTAGTCATTAGGGAAATGCACCAGTCAGAATGGCAATGATCAAAAACTCAAACCACAGCACATGCTGGGGAGGATGTGGAGAAAGCAGAAGACTTCTACAATGCTGGTAGGGTGCAAACTTGTATAACTACATTGGTAATCAATATGGTGCTTTCTCAAGATACAGCTATACTTATCCTTGGTATATACCCGAAAGATGTTCCACCATACAACAAGGATACTTGCTCAACTATGTTCATAGCAGCTTTATTTGCAATAGCCATAATCTAAATATCCCTCAACTGAAGAATGGATGAAAAAACTGTGGCACTTTTACACAATAGAATACTATTCAGGTATTAAAAACAAAGAAATCATGACATTTTTAGACAAATGGTTGGAACTAAAAAAGATGGTCCTGAGTGAGTAAACACACCCAGAAAGACACACATTGTATGAACTCACTTATAAGTGGATTTTAGCCATGTAGTAAAGAATAACCATACTACAAGGCAAAGGCCCAAAAAGATAAATAACAAGGAGGATCCAGGGGAAGATGCATAAATCTCACTTGGAGGGGGAGACAGAATAGACAGAGATAGTGGCTAAAGAGGAAGAACAAGGTAGGAGACTGGGTTTAGAGAGCTAAAAAGGGGGAGATCAGATGTGCGGAGAGCAAGGGCAAGAGGACAAAAGTGCTGTACAGAAAATAAAATGAGGGTTGGGGTATCTCTGTGACAAGCTGGAGGCCTAGTCTGGGTAGCCTACTGGGAGGATAGGAGCGAGATTCAAGCAAAGACTCTTAGTATCAGACACCACAGAGAATAAAAAGAAAAGCCTCTAGCTAGACTAGCCTCCTAGTAGAGGGAGGATAACACCAACCCACCCACAAAAACTTTGACTCCAAATTTACTTTACCTACAAGACTTGCAGGAATAAATATACAGCAGATAGAGCAGAAATTAAGGGAATACCCAACCAATCCTTGGCCCAACCAAAGACCCACTGCGTTGTGCCAACCCTTGACCCCATGAACGATACTCTGTTTATCTTGCAGACAGGAACATGACAGAGTTGTCCTCTGAGAAACTCTGCCCAGCAATGCCTCAAAACAAATGCTGAGACTCACAGCTAAACATTGGGCAATGTGTAGGGAATCTTGCGGAAAAGTAGGAGGAAAGAGAAAAGGACCTGATGCTGACAGGAGCTCCACAAGAAGACTAACAAAGCCAACTAACAAGGGCCCAGAGGGGCTTTCTGAGACACAACCATCAACCAAGGACCATGCAAGAACTGGACTTAGACCCCCTACAAGGATGTAGTAGATGGGCCTTTGCCCTACATTTCCTAAAGAAAATATACATTTTATTAAGAACCTTAGATGGCTAAAATATACAGTGAAACTTAAAGAGCTAAATTTTTAAGCAGCTCTGAATTTGTAATGGTGTAAAGAGAACTCATCTTAATATACATATATTTCTGAGATGAAGGTAGATTCCATAATAGCAAGGACATTAGCTGTCATTTTCCTGCTTTAACAATTTCTGATATAGCATCTTGTTCAGAATAGATTCTTGGAAAAGAATTAATGAATAAGCCACATACCATCATTTTATTACATAAAACAAAAAAGTCTTATTAATTTAAACTCTGAGAACAGGATGCTGAATATGACTTAAGTATGGGTAGAAAGTATGTGACTAAGTATGGGTAGAAAATTTTTAAATCTTCTTTCTACCAAGACGCAATATAATGCAAAGATTCCAACACCTTACAAACTGTAAAATGTTTATGCTCTCTACCTTCGCACAAAATATAAGTGTAAACTCTTATCATGCTAAAGTTTAAGTTCACAAGATTATACAATAGGTATGCTGTGATAAGATGACTCTTCAAAATAGGCTCTGATGAGTACACAAAAAGCAAATGCTCTTTCAGTTGTACTGATTACCTAGGATGTGGTTGTCAAGCATTTTTCATTTGGCAACACAAGTAAAGAAAATTGTAGGTAATTGTATGTATGTAATTGAGGTTTATGCCAGTGTTTGAGAGGCCAAAGGCCTACAAATAGTGCTTTAAGCAGTTTAATAATTCAAAGCTATTCCATCTGAAAGTTGGGTTGGTATTTCATGTTTTAGTAACACTAATTCTTTTTGACTTAATAAGAGAGCATCACCTCATAAGGCCATATTTTGTCTTTGATGTTGCTGCTGAGCAAGCCCTGAATAATTTTTTAAAAATTTGTTTCATACTTATTATCCAGTTGACCTGACAGTTTAGTTTCTAAGTCACTTGCCCAGAAGCCTCATGTAAATCCTGAAAGTACCTGCTTGACTAATGAGTAGTTGTCTTTGTGCTTTTGAAGCTCAAGAAGTCCTCTGTGAACTAAAGTTAAGTCAGTCGAGTTGGTGACAACTATAGCACTATTACTTGTGCCCAATTACTCATAGGCCACCCACAGCTGCCAGAGCACCCAGTTCAGCCAGCATGAAATGACTGCTGCCTCCAGAGAAACTGGGAGGTTGGGAAAATGCACTTGTCTGAGCTTTAGTCATAGATCAGCTCCTGAGATAATAAGAAAAGTAATTTGTAGTTCTGGATTCTTTAATATTACATAAATTTCTTCTCTTTCAAAACCATAAACATGTTTGTGTCTAATTTATGCAAAAGTTAAGTGAAATCGTCATCTAGAATGGTTTTCGTTGCGACCTCATAGTTTTTACTTCTCAGACAAAGTAAAGCATGGCTTACAAACAACAAAGTTGAGATTTTTCAGCCTTTCTTTAGTTGGTTTTCTGCTTCTTGACTGCATTTTGCTCTCACATCCTAATAGTGGCTTTATCAAAAATAAATATCATTTTTTCCTATCATTTGTTCGTCTGTTTTATGAAACCTTTGATTTACTTTGATAATCTTTTCTAAAAATTTCAATAGTATGTTGGCTAGTCTTGGTTGTCAACTTGATTACATCTGAAAGCTAGGGTCAGATGGAAGGGGAGGGACTTGGAAAAGGGCAGGGAGGAGATGAGGGAGGGAGGGTGAGATTGGGAGGGAATGAGGGAAGGGGCTAGGGCTGGGATATAAAGTAAATAACCTGTGATTAATATAAAAAAGAAATTAACTAAAATCCCAAAATTACTGGGTACACCTGTGAGGAATTCTTAATTCTCTTAATTTACCCAATTCTTCCATTTGAAATGGGAATATTTACTTCTAATCTGGGTCTTTGAAGTGGGAAGACACACCTTTAATCCATAACTTCTGAGGTGGGAATGTTATGGCTTAGACCCATCTCTAATCTAATCTAACCTCTAAACTGTCTCACACATTGTCTTGGAAGCCTAAATAAAGAATATAGAAAAGGAAGGCTGGCTCTCTCTTTCCCTGCTTGCTCCAATCCTCACTGGCAAGGTCATTCTTTCACTGGAGTAGAGGCTACTTCTTAGGATTCCTGAGTATCCTGAAAGAGCAGTTGAGACATCTAGCCTCATGGACTAAATCATTACTGGAAATTCTGCCATAGGCAGCCATTTTTTGGATTAGCTTGGCCACAGCCTGTAAATCATTCTAATATATGTGTGTGTGTGTCTATCTATCTATCTATCTATCTATCTATCTATCTATCTATCTATCTATCTATCTA